>NC_134462.1:135959095-136280136 GCF_047948215.1 Lycorma delicatula | reverse complement strand
CAGACTGTTATTAGCTTACTTATTTTTTTTTATAAATTCTTTATACGTTTTATTGTAAAATAATGAAGTTATAATGAGTATTTAAAAATTCCATTCAGAAGAAAAACGTTATTATTATAATTTTATTGAAAAAAATCACAAAACAAGCATTGTTTCATTCATAACCTACAAATGCATATTTCCATGTAATAACCTTGTAGAAGATGTGATGTATGTGTTTTTATTCATTTCTAGAGTATACTAAAGAAGCCACTGAATAAGAAAATAATTTTTTTTTTTGTCTTCAGTCATTTGACTGGTTTGATGCAGCTCTCCAAGATTCCCTGTCTAGTGCTAGTCGTTTCATTTCAGTATACCCTCTACATCCTACATCCCTAACAATTTGTTTTACATATTCCAAACGTGGCCTGCCTACACAATTTTTCCCTTCTACCTGTCCTTCCAAAATTAAAGCGACTATTCCAGGATGCCTTAGTATGTGGCCTATAAGTCTGTCTCTTCTTTTAACTACATTTTTCCAAATGCTTCTTTCTTCATCTATTTGCCGCAATACCTCCTCATTTGTCACTTTATCCACCCATCTGATTTTTAACATTCTCCTATAGCACCACATTTCAAAAGCGTCTAACCTTTTCTTCTCAGATACTCCGATTGTCCAAGTTTCACTTCCATATAAAGCGACACTCCAAACATACACTTTCAAAAATCTTTTCCTGACATTTAAATTAATTTTTGATGTATATCCACGTTTACCCTATCCATTTCCCTTTTTAAATTCTCTAGCCTACCAACCTTTTTTAAGCTTCTAACATTCCACGCTCCGACTCGTAGAATGTTATTTTTTACTTTTCTGGTGACCCCTTCCTTAGTAGTCCCCACCCGGAGATCCGAACGGGGGACTATTTTACCTACGGAATATTTTACCAAGGAAGGCGCCTCCATTATTGCTTTTGAAAATGCAGAGCCACATTTTCTTGGAAAAAAAAACAGCTGTAGTTTTCCATTGCTTTCAGCTGCGCAGTACTCAGAGGACTGAGTGATGTTGATACGGCCGTTTAAGTCATTGTGACTCACGCCCCTAACAACTACTGAAAGAGCTGCTGCCCTCTTTCAGGAATCATTCCTTAGTCTGGCTCTCAACAGATACCTCTCCGATACGGTTGCACCTTCGGTCCAGCTACTCTGTATCCCTGAGCACTCGTGCCCCCTCACCAACGGCAAGGTCTCATGATTCATAGAGGAGGAAGAAAATAATAAACCTCGAAATAAAACATATACAGCATTCTACGTACGCTGAATTTTATAAGTTAAATGCATAGCATGCGCAGCACAAATAAAATCTCTTAACATCCATTGTCATCTTAAAATGTCAACTGAAGATGGTAAATAAGAACATAGAGGTAATGGAATGTCTGCGTTTGGCAAATTTTTTTTTTGATCGCGTAGGGTCTTTTTTAACTCAAATTACAGAAAAATCAAATTTTATCTTGCATAACCATTTTAGCACACCAATTTAAAATCAACATATTAATAACGTTGCAGTATATCAAATAAACTAATAACTTTCCTTAAATTTCTTCGATGTAATCTACATCTAACTAAAAACTTATGCAAGTCACTAACACTGATATCGTAATTAGATAAAATATTAGTGTTTATTTCATTTATAATATATTAAAAAAATTTAATTTATTTTACACGAGAAAGAATTTAAGAATGTCATTACGTGCTGCTAACAAATAGTTGAAAGTTAATATAACCGTGAAATGCCATTTAATAGTAATTTTTAGACACGTGAAAGATGAACGGACGAGGAGAATTAAAATGTATTGTGCGACGTACAAAAGTAACCTTGGTGGTAAACAAATGTTAAGAATAACAAAAGGATCGAATCAAGTCTTGAAATTATTGAAATGTTACCACTTCGTTGTACGTTACAGTTACACATAAAATACAGTATATAATAAATACAACTGTGTTGTATTCGGAAACCACACCGGTATCCGTTAAATTGCACACTGCATTACCACCATTTATCAATATATTTTACCACGAAATATTGGTCAGAGGTATTATAACATTAATCATTAAAATACAAATCCTACAAAATTTATCATCCGACGTTTACAAAAGCTTAAGTAAAATACTTGTAATAACTTAAAAAGAATTTCGGGTAGAAATTTATTTGGTGGCGTAATCTAAATTATTATATACAGAGGAAGAAGGTTTTGTTTGTTCCGGATAAACAAAAAAAGTAATCGATCAATACAACCACATTTTTAACCGTGTTTGTTGGCATTAAATTAATATATACTAGCTCTACCCGCCACGCTTCGCTGTGGCACATTGTAGTTGCATGGATGAGAAATGAGAAACAAAACAAAGCATACGTTTCGTAGAAGTTTAATTTTGCAATATTGTGGACATACAATATTTTTTGTTTTTCCACTGTCTGCGTAGATATAAAGGCTATCTGGTTTGCCTACTCGAGAACACGCAACATACAGTTGCCCATGTGAGAAGCAATCCGCATCTAAATCTAAACCACACAATTCTAAAGATAGACCTTGAGCTTTATCGATTGTGATTGCAAATGCCAATCGAATTGGGAATTGCAATCTTCCGGTAGGGATTATGGGTATTCGAGGAATACATCTTCACCTTTGAAAGGCCCCGTTAAAATCGTTGCTTCTACTACGTTATTCATCAATTTCTTAACTGCAAGTCGCGTGCCGTTGCAGAGTTTTGGCTGATTAATATTCCGCAACAGGATAATTGTCATTTTTTGATCGAACCGTTGCTAGAATCAATCTAATGAGGAATGTTTTCCCAGTTCCTCCTGGCGCAGCCAAGAAGAAGGTCCCCCAACTCCGTCATTTATCACCCAACTCCGTCATTTATCATTTACATTATGCGATCATAAATGCCTTTCTGTTCACGCGTTAATTTGGGAATGTTTGATCGGACATATGACTGAAGATCACCGATGTTGTAACTCTGTTCACGGCGTAAATCCACATCAAATGAAGCAATCGCAGCTCGGGTGGGTGCTGGCATTCCCGATTAACTAAGAACTTTATTTGCAATAGCTAAGCACTTGTCTTCAATATTTATCAATGCGTCGTTTTAAATGCCTTCTGTAAATGCCATTGTCATATTAGTATTTTCTAGGCGTACTCTATGCAAAATATCCTCAGCCATATGCGATCGATATCTTTCCCATAACCTCTGTGGGAGATGAAGGGAAGCAAGCGTTCAATATAATTGCGAATAATGCGCGAATTTGGTTTGGATGTGCAGTGTTGCACGCATCATTAATACATATATCCCACTGTTGGTCGTTTTCTAATAAATTCAGAGCTTGGTGAAAGGCGCAGCTCAATCACGACACGATCACATAAAAGTATCTCGATTAAAGTGAATATTTAATTAAGATTGTATAATAATCTGAATCAGATGCAAGTGGATACGGTTTTTTTTTTTTTTTTTTTTGTTAAACAACGTAATTGGGAACAGGTATTGGTTTCACATGTGACCGGTTGTCGTTAGCTAGTATGGCGAGTGTTCCCCTCGCTTCCGGCAGATGGCGCGGTCACTGGTACAAAACTGACCGTTAAAAAAATTGTTTTCTCGCGGTCGCGGGTATGTGACTGGTGCGAAAAATAGATAAAAACAATCTTTGATGCGGGTTATATATCGTGCTAAAATTTGAGCTCAATCGGTGCAGAACATTTTGAGTTTTTGAAGCGTACACAAACGAACTTAACATTTTTATATATAAAAATTTGTGGGCTGCAAAAAAAAGCCCTTAAGTCGAGCGAAAAAACACATCATTTTAAATGTTTACAAAAGCAGAGTAATGCTTACAAATTACAGAATAATCAAACGGCGTTGATTTCAGATGTTAATAAACTGCTAACGTAAGTAGAAGTTGTACTGTTTCAGTGTACAACGTGATTCTCGAGTATGAATCTACTAATCAATTACGGTCTCCAAAAAAAACAAAACCCCGCAGGTCAATTGAGAAAAAGGTGAGATTTTGATAAAAACGCGATTCGTAAAATAATTACACGAATTTGAATAGTTTAGCGGTGTATTATGTCCTTTAGAAGAGAATTCGGTTGTCTTCGACAACGCTTCTTATCATTAAACGAAAAGAATTCTAGCCGTGTTATAGAAAAACAATGATATCAAAATGCGGTTTAGTTCAAAAGGAATCATTTTTGAAGAGGTTTAAGTTAATATTCAATCATTGCAAATGGTTTCGCGTATTAAAAGTAATTATAGTCCGTATAAAATTGGTTTGACATACAACGCCATATTGGTAAGTCTTGTTTTTATTCGGCTCCTAACGAATATGTTTGCCGGCCTCCGTGGCGCGTGTGGTAACGTCTCGGACTTTAATCCGGTGGTTCCGAGTTGAAATCCCGGTCAGGCATGGCATTTTCATACGCTATAAAGCATTCATATCATCACCAACTGCGGTTGTCCGTCTTGGTGGCTTTTGTTTACATTTCCAAATTAAAAATAGATAGATAGATTTATTAAGAATAGATGAAAACAATCTTTGATGCTGATTATATATCGTGCTAAAATATATATATATATATATATATATATATATATTTATATTATATATATATATATATATATATATATTACAAAAATAATAGAATTAAATTTACGTTAAATAAAATAATATTAAATATAATTTTATTTAACATAAATAAAGCACCTCGTACGTTAATAAATGGCAACAATTCGTTAGGTCTTTCCATAGCAATTGTTGAGATTTTCATTATTATTGTCATCAGATATTACAGTAAGCAAATAAAATGATCATAAAGCTCAATCAGTACTCTTTCGGAATTTCTCCCCCAATTTTTTTCTATATATTTTTTTAAACTAATACGATGAATACCAAACATAACGTACGCTAGCTACCCTCATCTAATTAACATTAAATATATGAATTATATACAACAATGATGCAATTTTTAATGATGTCTAATAGAGTTTGTAGGATTCTTTGTGAATTTCTATGGCGTTACCGATGTAATGATGAAGATTTGTTCAGTATGTAAAATAAACATTGTAAGTATATTACATGAATTTTTAGTTGGGGAGGAAGTTTCGAAAGAGTACCAATTAATCAATAACTACAGTGAACTAGTGAAAAGGCAAGACATTCTTATCTCAAAATCACAAAATATTGTAATGTAAATTAATATCCAGTTTTATTGTTAGGGAAAAAGAAAGTTAGGAGGAATTACCTTCTCTCTTTTTCTTTTTTTTTTGTTTAAGTTCCGGACCACCGTTAGGTATTGCTTCAGAAGATGAGATGAATGATTTGTAGCGAGTGTGAAAATGCCATGCCTAACTGGAATTCGAACCCGGAACCTCCGGATGAAAGGCCGAGACGCTGCCACTCGCGCCACGGAGGCCGGGCAGAATGAATTCTTTTCTTCTTTTTTTTCCTGTTCAGCCTCCGGGAATGAGTGTAAGTGAAGTGTAGTCTAGTACAGTCTCAGGTCGACCATTTCTGAGATGTGTGGTTAATTGAAACCTAACCACCGCCAAAGAACACCGGTATCCACGATCTAGTATTCAAATCCGTATAAAAGTAACTGCCTTTACTAGGATTTGAACGTTGGAACACTCGACTTCGAAATCGGCTGATGTGCAAAGACGCGTTTACCACTAGACCAACCCGGTGGGTTAGGATGAACTATTGTACACATACTAGCAAATTTATCTATATTCGCTATGTATTTCCACATAGCGGCTCCTTAAGATCAGAGTTAGAATAAATAAAGTGTTAATAATGGAAATGAGTTTAAGCAAAAAAAACTGTTGCTCAGTTCTACGCAAGAATACCGACTTTTCGTTTTCGATGCCCTAATTATTTCGCAGTCAGAAACGCACTGATTTTCAGAGTACACATCATTCGATTAACAAGTAGATCCTACACACAAGCATATAGTTTCAACTCAAGACACCACTGTGACTCGCTACATAAGCCCTTATGAAAAATACACCACTACCCAGTCAACATAACCTCATTGAGGTTAAATCGAGCGTAATTGAAGAAAGTCTTAACCAATCTTCATCAGAATTTTTAAAAGCACAATTTTAGATACAATACTAGAGAATATCTAAATTTCAGTGAAATTAATCAAATAGTTTTGGAGATTTTCGAGTCACGAAATTTTATACACGAATGGTATTTTCGTAACCCTTATACTTCAAAAAGTAGAGAAAATTAATTTTCGCTTCCCAATCCCACCGTGTCACCGAAAGTAATACCGTACTTTTCTTCGAAAAATCGGTAAAAATATTTATTTTTATGTAAGAAAATATCGAACACGTGAAAGATCAATTACCGGATAAAAGAAATGCACATTAAAATAAGTAAATAATTTAATTTTAATAAGAGACGTAAAAAATGGAAAATTTAAAAATAATACATTGTGAATTTAATTTAAGTCGACAACAAACAATAAACCATTTTCAGAGGATTGTATTATTATCGTAAAATATTGACTCTCTTTCTGTTAACCGGTCCGTTGTACGAGTATAGGTGGTGGAATAGGTTTTTGTTTAAACCGTATCTCTTCTCTTGCTTGACTCTTATTTGAATTAAAATTTACATTTTACAAACTTTCTGTACAGTAAATAATAGCACACCTGTGTATCATGACGCATTACGATTTACACAACTTAACTCTTGTGTTGACATTAGCAAGTCGCAGTAACTTTCACACCAAACGTCATTCTGTCGAACGAGGCGAATTATCGACACTACAAAGAGATTTCATCACACTATAAACCTTTCACCACATCAAAAAAAAACTATCCTTTTTACAAATTTTTTATTTCCCCTAAAATGAAGTAATTAAATTAAAAAAAAAAAAATGAAATTAAGAAAGAAAAGCTTTTCGAATTTCATACACGAAATATCAGAGGGGATGAAAGGATAATTAAACATTTACTTTACCGTTCCATAAAAAGTCTACAGTAGAAATAAATTAGGTAGATAAAAAATCGATCTTATTTGTAAAAATTAAGTTCCATAGTTTAGGAAGCTTTTTCTGCCTTCACAACATAACTGTATAAATTTCATTAAACTGTAAATATCGGCTAACGAATAGTAAAAAAAAAAAAAAAAAACAATATCGGTTGAACGAATGAACCTAGTTCATTCATAATAATCAGTTCACAGAATTAACAAAACATTAAAATGGATTTTCATAACCGCATTAAAAATACCACCAAGCTTGATCGGTATTAAAATCCTGAACTTTTTGAATAAAAAGCTTGAACTTTACCTTTCTATCAAGATATTGTTTCTATACATATGGGTGGTTTCAGATTCGTGTTGAGTTTGTAATTGGATTTTAACAGTCACAAACGGCCAATATTATTTTAGCTGAATCTTCTATTCCTCAGTAACTGAAATCGTTAACAAAATTTTAAACAATATAAACCAGATATTTTTTTTGTTTTTGGATTATTAATTCACCCACCAGAAGTGGAAAGAGAAATGAATATTGGTAAAATAGACGGAGCATACAGGAAAGTTAAGGAAAATTTTGGGGTACATAAATTAAAATCTAATAATGTGTTAAACAAAGATGGTACACCTATATATAATACGAAAGGTAAAGTCGATAGATGGGTGGAATATATTGAAGAGTTATACGGAGGAAATGAATTAGAAAATGGTTTTATAGAGGAAGAAGAGGAAGTTGAGGAGGATGAAATGGGAGAAACAATACTGAGATCTGAATTTAAGAGAGCATTAAAAGATTTAAATGGCAGAAAGGCTCCTGGAATAGACGGAATACCTGTAGAATTACTGCGCAGTGCAGGGGAGGAGGCGATTGATAGATTATACAAACTGGTGTGTAATATTTATGAAAAAGGGGAATTTCCGTCAGACTTCAAAAAAAGTGTTATAGTAATGATACCAAAGAAATCAGGGGCAGATAAATGTGAAGAATACAGAACAATTAGTTTAACTAGTCATGCATCAAAAATCTTAACTAGAATTCTATACAGAAGAATTGAGAGGAGAGTGGAGGAAGTGTTAGGAGAAGACCAATTTGGTTTCAGGAAAAGTATAGGGTCAAGGGAAGCAATTTTAGGCCTCAGATTAATAGTAGAAGGAAGATTAAAGAAAAACAAACCAACATACTTGGCGTTTATAGACCTAGAAAAGGCATTCGATAACGTAGACTGGAATAAAATGTTCAGCATTTTAAAAAAATTAGGGTTCAAATACAGAGATAGAAGAACAATTGCTAACATGTACAGGAACCAAACAGCAACAGTAGCAATTGAAGAACATAAGAAAGAAGCCATAATAAGAAAGGGAGTCCGACAAGGATGTTCTCTATCTCCGTTACTTTTTAATCTTTACATGGAACTAGCAGTTAATGATGTTAAAGAACAATTTAGATTCGGAGTAACAGTACAAGGTGAAAAGATAAAGATGCTACGATTTGCTGATGATATAGTAATTCTAGCCGAGAATAAAAAGGATTTAGAAGAAACAATGAACGGCATAGATGAAGTCCTACGCAAGAACTATCGCATGAAAATAAACAAGAACAAAACAAAAGTAATGAAATGTAGTAGAAATAACAAAGATGGACCACTGAATGTGAAAATAGGAGGAGAAAAGATTACGGAGGTAGAAGAATTTTGTTATTTGGGAAGTAAAATTACTAAAGATGGACGAAGCAGGAGCGATATAAAATGCCGAATAGCACAAGCTAAACGAGCCTTCAGTAAGAAATATAAGTTGTTTACATCAAAAATTAATTTAAATGTCAGGAAAAGATTTTTGAAAGTGTATGTTTGGAGTGTCGCTTTATATGGAAGTGAAACTTGGACAATCGGAGTATCTGAGAAGAAAAGGTTAGAAGCTTTTGAAATTTGGTGCTATAGGAGAATGTTAAAAATCAGACGGGTGGATAAAGTGACAAATGAGGAGGTATTGCGGCAAATAGATGAAGAAAGAAGCATTTGGAAAAATATAGTTAAAAGAAGAGACAGACTTATAGGCCACATACTAAGGCATCCTGGAATAGTCGCTTTAATTTTGGAAGGACAGGTAGAAGGGAAAAATTGTGTAGGCAGGCCACGTTTGGAATATGTAAAACAAATTGTTAGGGATGTAGGATGTAGAGGGTATACTGAAATGAAACGACTAGCACTAGATAGGGAATCTTGGAGAGCTGCATCAAACCAGTCAAATGACTGAAGACAAAAAAAAAAAAAAAAAAATTCACCATATAAGCTCTACGGTTGTACACGAGAAATGAAATGAAAATTTTATAGCGTATGAAAATCGGCTGAAATTCGAAGCCGGGATCTCCGGATGAAAAGCTGAGACGCTACCGTTCCGCCACGTTCATCGGCTTTGAACTTAGGTTTTTTTTTGTTAAGAAAATCAAAAACAGATCGATAATAAAATTTAATAAATTATTATATAGTTTAATAGAAAACGGTTCAATAAATTAAGGCAATGCCGGCATAAATTTAGATTAAAAAATCTTTAAACCAAATATTATCGAAATGTAAACCCGGCACTAGTTGTTTAAATATTAATCCTCTGGTACCTCATTTGATAGAGCAGTGGACTGTATTGTTTAAATATTAGCAAAATCTCTCAGTAATCATCAATATAAACGAATATATTAATTTAATCGGAATAATCAAAGTATGTAAGCACAAATTATATTAAAATGAAATATTTCGGAATTAAAATATTTTTCCTAAATTAAAACACTAAAGATCAAGGTAATACAAAAGATTCTTGTTCAGCCAAATTTGATCGGTTATACTTCTGAAATAAATTAGATCTAGTGTTTTTGAAAACAGAACGCTTCCAAGACTCGGTATAATTTTTTTAAAACGTGTGGGGGAACACTTTATAATCAATCTGTAACTGATAAATAATAATGGCGAATAATTTAATAATTAAATAATTTAAAGGCGAATAAAGAACAAAAAATATAATAAGTAGATTTTGAAGGTTATGATAAAATGGTGTTGTTGAAAAATCTATCGTTGCACGAGTTTAAAACGAGTTTTCTGATTTTTATTGAGATTTTTTATTGAAAAAATGAAAAATAAGAAAGAAGTAAAACAATGATTAAATTAATAAAGATTTTACATCATTCGCTGATAATGACGTAGTCCAGACGTAAATAATCTATGACTCACAATACATTTGAACTTAAGTATTCAGATTTTACAATTTCCCTAATATGCAGTTCTAAATGACTTGTATTTATAATCGAGAACATTTTCCCGTATTCGATGTTTGAGAAAAAATTATCCACCGACTATTTTCTATTTTCAATGATTCTTTTTCCAGTTATTGCTATTTCAGTCAGAAATTATTTTAATAAATTTAAAAAAAGAAGAAAATATTGTTTTAATCTTTTTTTAATAATAAAATGCGATATATTATAAATAAAAATTTATAACGAAGAAATTACTTTTATTTATTATTCATTCGATTATAAATTTAAATTAAAATACTACATTAAGTAAGTCGTTTATTACATTATCTGCAGTTATATATCGGCCAGGTTACTTATAAAGTGAGACGCACTTCCTTTCAATAATTCTACTTTCAAATTTTTTATATCGCAAATAAACTTCGATTACAGGTAATATTTACACGTTTACTGTACTGGATTATTCAGTTACTTTTTATTCTCCAAAAAGAAAATCTCAAACTCACAGTAACTACGTCTTAAATTCTTATACATTTCATCGTGTAGGATGAAATAATGACTGTACTATACGACTGACTAGACGTGTTGTATGATGTCCGATTCCGGTCTAACCGTACACCCAAACCAGGTGACAAACTTTCGATCGCCCACCTTCTTCCTTCTACTTATGTACATCAATCGTAATCGGTTCGTATACGATCTTCAGTATCATTTTTACGAAGTGTAACTATACACTGTAGTCGTATAGAAAAGAAGATATTACCCTGATTTTAAATAAATAATATAATCTTTTCAGACTATTATTATAAAATAATAGTCTTTTTATTCAGAAGGTGTCGGGTTCGAATCGTGGCAAAGTTTGGAATTTTATCATACGTTAAAAAAATCCATTTAAATCTAAGCTTTAGATTTATAAAGCGAATGAAAAAAATCATTCTTCTTCTCAGTCGAGGCAATGATTAACTAATTTCTCTCTTTACGATTTCTTTCCCGGTTTCTTTATCCGTTAAGGAAAAAACTCATCCCTGTAATGAATAAAGTGAAGGTTAAATCTAAAGTTGAATACCACTGGCATTTTGATTTGCTTGACGCAGTGTATCCAGTATTCTTACCGCAGTGAAGAAGCCGACGGGAAACTACTTCATTCTTCATATTCCCTAAACTGTGTCATATGTATTTTATTGACCGTACTTTGATTAAAATATTTTTTTTTTTTTAATTAAAAATATTTCGCTAAAATCTACATAAATTATTTTACTCTCCTGTTTAGCAGCAACCTACTTTATACTAGTTTCGAAGACCTTCATTACTCCTTTACATCGTACTATTCAACAAAGGTTTGTTCACTTTTCAACGGTGCTTTGAACCGATCAAACCGTACGGCAAGTGACTTCACACATCCCTTTCGAAAGGGGTGAGTAATGTGGAATAATGTTACAACGCTCTTTGTCAGCTGTCTCCCAAAATCGACTACGGATAGGACAGCCCAGCTTGTAGAGAATTTAGTGTTAAACTTGCGCAATAATTTTTATTTTTTGATGTATGAAGTCGATAATAAAGGACAAATCCGATCTCAAAATATTGCGGTCATCAATTTGCGTGCTCACATTTTCTTGGACGAATTGGAGTTTAATCTCGTGAGTTTTGTTTGATACTTAATGTTTCATCGGCGGTAATCGTCGATTAAAAAAATCCATTTTTCAGAAATTATAATAATAATATTATTATTAAGTCTATTCTTGATTTGTTTTAATTTTAGTTAAGTTTATTTTGTTTTATTAAGTACAGGCAAATTTTAACGGTTTTACTGAGTAAGGATTGTGGGCTAGGGTCCAATAGGCTTTGTCTATTTTCTAAACTGTTATCCGCTTAAACATACACGTTTTAAATTTTATTATAACAAAAGAACTGACTGATAATACAATTATAAAAATTACTAAGATAAGAATTCGGATGCACGCCATTACGTGAACCAACGGGTTAGCAGCGGAAGAAATGCCAATTAACCAGTATTGTAATCGGTCCGAATTGGGCATATGCGGTTTTCACCCGATCTTAACGTTTTCACACCTAAGGAACAAAAAAAAAACCGGTTGAAAATTTTCCGGATGTTAATGTTCGTATATACGTGTGTGTGTTCGATGTTGGCCTCTAAATCACCTTATATATGCAGAACTCCTGTACCGATTTTGACCAAACTTTGTCAGATTAATTGTTTGTACGGGGCATTGATGCCGTTAAAATTTTCAAATTAAAAAATCAAGAGTGTAAGGCTGTAGAGCAAAATCACCCTCAGCGTCCCGAGATTTCGCCTAATTAAGATCATATTTTTCTTAGACGCGTTTGTTAACGATTAAAAAATAACAATATTTGCAAAAAAGGAAGGTAACTTTGTCTGACTGGGACTCCCAGCCCGGTTTACTAGGTACCCCATGCGTTAAGCCTCGCGGTTACAACAGTCTGCCGCCATAGCAAAATTTGTTCTATGTTAAGTTGTGAAATTACATTAGTTAAATTAGTGCTGACCGCCACCGGTAGTAACGCCACACCCGCGCGAAATAAATACAGTGTGTGCGTACGCTTAAGTTAAAATCATTCAATTAAATAAACGAAAAAATATATTGAAATAAAATTATAAATATTTAAATTAAGTTGTGTCTGTAATTAAGTTGTGTAAGTGTGTGTAAGCTGTGCATCAGAAACAATTTACAGTTGTAAGATTTTTCCGGAACGCGTCTTTAGCCGCATGACAGGAAGTCCTATAACTATGTTGTCAGCTTTTTCTTTTGCACTGCGTAGAAAATCCAATCGCGATTTGTTTTGATCTTCCTTTAGCATCCGCTATATTAAGAGCGCAAAAATGCTGTTGCATCTAAAATATTTGTTGGATATTTAATTTTTTACAGCACATTAGACTGAATGAAGCCCAATATCAGTTAACACATCGAATAAAACTTTTCAGCATTTGAAAAATGTCGAGTTCAAACGGGATTTGGACTCACTGATGAAAGTCTATCCACTTTGACACGGAAGTCGACGGAATTGTTCTGCAAATAATTATATATCCAAAATTTTCATACATTTTTCCGTTCATCGCATTAACAGTTTACTTAGCAACAAATTACCAGTTAATTTCAGCCAATAACCTGTTTAAATTTAAAAACATGTCGCTTCACGAATTCAAAGTCTTCGTCAATATCGATCGACAAAGACAATCCAGTTTAAAACTTCTGACGTAGAAAGGTTTTTGAGAGATGGGTGCAAGAAAAATACAGCAAATAATGTTAACAAATCTATCGACCTTGAGGCTGATACGTACTAAACTCCGCAAGAGAAATTATTGAACGGTTATAACTTTAAAAATTTTCCTTCGTAATTAGAGAATGTAACAAACAAATACTAAAGTTTTAATTAGATTTAATTTCCTCATTTATAGTAAGGTAACTTGATCGTTTAAGCACTATTTGAGTAGTAGTAGTCTACATAGATTTCGTAAGTAACTTACTGGGATAAAAAATAGCCTCCTTGTTAACCATCGGGCTCTTTTCATTCAAACCTATTCAAAGATAAAGATTCATATTTCTTGTCATATTTTATGAAAAATCAAGCAAATGTGTATAACAGAATTATAACAGAATTACTCATTGGAATAACAATGTTACTTTAAACAATAATAGATTATACATAAAACGTGACTATTGCAAAAATATTTCAACACAAATAATGAAAAAGTTAAGTATACTCTTTTCATCAATAAATACGAGCATATTAAAGAAAAGTTTATACATGACAATTGTATAGGATGAAATAAATTCTAAGCAGAAAAATTAAAATACTTAATTAAAATAAAGAATGCAATAAAAAATAATTTTACATCTTAGTGGTTTCTATGGTTTTTCATAACAAATAAATCTCATCACCAGTAATTTATGAAAATAAGTGATGAGAATGAAAATTCAAATTTAACATCAAGCACCTATTTAAAAATAAAATTATAATTCAAAGTTGTTTAAATGAAAAAATAATTACTAAATATTTCATTTATATTCTTAAAAATGCTAATTATTTTTTTTATTTTCCGGCTATAAAGTTATTCTGATTACTGTATAATGATAAGTATGCTTTTTTTTCTCCTCAACCCGGAGGTTGATGGCCTACAGTTCCTTTCTTTCTGAGGCACTCTCTTGATTTATTTTCTCTTCTGGAAAAAGATCTTAAGCTAGTTAACGCTAGGATCGTTTTAAATAAGTACATCTAATAAAAAAAAAAAAATTTTCACGCTAATCAGTAGTATAATCGATCTGATACAAAGTCGACTGTATTTTATTATTTTCCCAGTATCTCCGAGTTTGCAAACTGATTTTGGTAATTTTTTTCGAAAGAGTATAGTTTCGCGCAATAGTCCCATATTTAAATTTAACCAAATCCGATGATAATCTTAGAAAAACTACCAAAAAAAAAAAAAAAACCGAACGGTTCGACACCCTTAGCCGCTGACCGCTCGCACCAGTACCGTGTTGCTCTCTGTTCCATATATGACTAGAATATTAATAAGTCTGTATTATCGTTGTTTAGGCTAGTGTCTGTGGAAATATTCACGGCACTATTATGAACACTTTTTTTAACCGGGTACTCGCAAACTTGTCCAAATGTCTACTTACGACAATGAAACCTATTAATTGAATAGATTTCGCAACTGTATTCATTATTTTCAACTTCATTTTTCTTATATGCTCTTGAGATCATTTTAACATGGTCGGTTGAGATAACTTTTCGTAACTTTATGTTTAGCTTGTGTTGGCTGGTATCGAATTCAAAAATAGTTAATTGTTCTAAATATTTTTACTTTATTTAATAAATAAAAAAAATTATTTGCAACCTTTTAGTACTTTTTTTTGAAGTCGGTTTTTATTTGTATTTTTTAAATTTTATTTCAATAAAATTTATTTGACCGCCTCATTAATTGACGATAGTGTGCTTTCTTGCTATACCGAATGTCCTGGGTTTGATTCTCAGCATGGGTTAGAAAAAGATTCTTGACTGGAAAATTCCAGTAAAATCGTTAATGATCTCGGAAGTTAAATTTTGTAATTTATAAATTATTTTATAACAAATTATTTATAATAAATATTTTTATAATAAATAAACTCAAATGTTTCTTTTTTTTCAATTTGCAAGTTTAAAATTATGCAAGATTTTTATGTAATTCAAATTTTTTATTATAATAAATATTTTTATAATAAATAAACTCAAATGTTTCTTTTTTTTTCAATTTGCAAGTTTAAAATTATGCAAGATTTTTATGTAATTCAAATTTTTTAATTAAATATAATCATTTATTTTACTGTATTTATCAACCAGATGAAGCATGATGCGTTGGTTTTTTGTTGTATGTGTTAACATTTTAATTCAAATACATAAATTATTTTTGATGTTAATTATTAGCAGTGTATTGAATTAAATTTTATATAGATTAAAGTACATATTTATAAAAGCGGTATTGCACAATTTAGATTAAAATTGATAACTTACAATTATTTCTTATCAAGGCGTATGTTTCTTCAGAAATGAAAGAATTTTAGATTAACTTTAGCGCAACAAAAACTATACGTAGTATATTAAAAGATTAGATCACATGCATAATGATTGTGGAGTATAATTTATGCGCGATTTAATTTTTATTTTTATAATACTTTTATTTATAGCCGCATCAATAATTAAAATCGTTAGCGACTTATTAGTTTAATGTAACCGTACTAGTAAAAACGTGTAGTCTCAAACAAACTCAGAACAAACATTCCTGAGTCGTACGGTTAATTGAAACCCAGTATCCGCCGACTAATATTCAAATCCGAATAAAAGCGACTACCTTTATTAAGATTTAAAATTGAGGTCTTCGACTTTACCGGAGTTTAGAGTTTATCGCTAGACCGACCCGTTGGGTTATGATTAACCCGTACAGTTGAATTTTTCCGGTGCACTATTATTTTATAAGTGTCCAATTTCTTAATTGTTGATTACTGCTTTAAAGAACCATAGACAATGATGTTTATATCTGAGTTGCCACCTAGCGATCGAAACCCGGATAGCCGGATACTAAAAAATCCATAAATATGGAATGGAATGGAATGCAAAGTTGGCAGGAGTCTATTACTCCCTACTTTATCGCAGAACCTGGACAGAGTCCCTTGCTGCTGGATCATTCTAATCGGGCTTGTTTTTAAAAGGGTTATTTTTTAATCTCGGATCTAATTTTTCAAGTTTTGTCTATTATTATTTTAGTGAATTTAAGACGGATTTAATTGCATTCCAATCCGTTGTTAAACCAGCGTTATCGAACCCATTTCATGGGCCGACCGCGGAAGGCTAGGCTTATAAAGCCTGTCCTCCCGACGTAATTCCCCTTCAGACCGTCCACTGAAGTCCTTTCGGTGCTAACTCTTTAATAAGCTAGCAGGAATACGCCACAACGGGGCACTAGCTATAAGGAGGGAGCAATGCGTCCCCTTTTCCGGAGGAGTCGCAATTGCTGGGATATTTTGTCTTACTGTAAGTTTTTTTTAAATTTAGACCGCGTTTTTGTTTTATGCGCGACTTACCGTGTTTGACGTCTTCAAACTATATAACTCGCGAAAACTTTTCACTCGCGACCCCGGAAACGCGTCTGACGCACTATTCCGTTTATGGCTCATGCGATATGGAGGCCCCTAAGCCTGGTTTGTCGATTTTCGGCTACCGCACCGCACCATCACGGTGGTTCGTCCAGTACGACGCCATAAATATGGAGATTAGTATCTCCATATTAATGTTAGAATTTTCCATAGTGGAAATTTCATTAAAAATATCATCACATTATTTTAAATTTATTTTGTAAATATATTTATCTATTTCAAAACAAACTTGAAAGGAGAAATATTATCTTTTAAATTAAATTTTTGACAAGAAATGTACGACGTGTGTAAGAAAAGTAACGAGACTGACTTTCTACTTGCCAAAGTTTTTATTTTTTTCACATAACAATATTATTCCCTTCAAAGTAGTTCCCTAGGGCAGCTATACACCGGCTGAGTCGTTGTTACCACTCCTGGTAGCAGCGGTGGAAGGCTTCAACTGGTAGGGCTTTTAACTGGTCGGTCACAGTCTTTAAAATGTTCTCCAGAGTTCGAAAAAGACGTTCCAAAAGAAAACGTCGCAAGGACTCAAATCAGGTGAATAGGGGTGTGAATGCGTTTTGAGGTCAAAAATTCGCTGATGGAAATGGCCGTGTGACACGCTGCATTGTCATGATGAAACATCCGCTTGTCTGCAATGTCTGGTCTCACGCGAATCACTCATTTCTTCAGCCTTTCAAGGACACCTATGTAAAACACTTGGTTGACAGTTTGTCTGGAGGAACAAATTCTTTATGCACGATACCGCACTGTCAAAAAAGCAAATCAGCACGGTTTTGATCTTTGATTTGCTCATTCGACATTTTTCGGTCGAGAAGATGACGGAGTATGACACTTTTCGCTTTGTTTCAGGATCGTACTCGAATATCCAGGATTCAAAACCTGTGATCACACGATCGAAGAATTCTTGGTCATTGTCAATCCTCTCAAGAAGATCAACCGACACGTTTCTTCGATTGTCCTTCTGTTCCGTTGTGAGGTTTTTCGGCACCGATTTCGCAAATCAAAATCGTCTGTCAAAATTTGATGTACGGTGAAAGTGTTTAAATTTAACTGTTCACTCATCATCCTAGACGACTCAACGTTTTCGTCAGATTTTGAAGTTGAAGGTCTGCCTGAGCGAGGTTGATCTTCAACGTGTTCTCGGCCTTCCAAAAATGATTTGTGCTGGCGGAAAACTTGTGCTCTTGATAAGCAATGTTACCCGTAGGCCTGTTTCAACGTTTCAAAGGTCACACTCGGGGATTTCCCAAGTTTAACACAAAATTTGATTGCACAACGTCGCTCTAAATTCCGATGATCCATTTTCGTAACGCACTACAAAAACACAACTTCACTGATGGCGCTGTCAAAAATAATGTATTTGCTGAACGGAGTTGAAACTCGTACTGAGCATGTGGAACAAATCGTTCTAGCACAGACCGGTAGACACAGCGTTGCCAGATCGCTCCCAGTGTTACCAAACTCATTACCTTTCTCATACACCTCGTAAAACTCTCTTGTGTACACCACATCTGCTTCTTCTTTGAAACATTTTTGATTATTTTTCGATAACTCCAAAAGTGCTTGATTTACTATAAAACCGTAAAAGATCTGTTCTTTTCTTTTCAGTCTATAATTTTTAAGTCCTATCGAAAATATCTAAGAAAGAGTGAACAAAATTAATCATCGGTTCTGGTAGGGATTTTGTATCAGTAATACCATTTTCATCTTCGCGTATGAATTTCCTGATGGTGGGATTGCATTCATTTTCTCCTTAATTAAAAAAATAAAGAGTTATAGCAGATCAGTTCTTAAGTAGTCTATTAGTGGCTTTGTACAGACTCAACCACCTTGTCGAAACATGTTTCAATACCTAAAAGTACGACCTATCAAGAAAATCAAAACAGTCTTTTAGTTCTTTGGTACGAAAAGTGCTGGACGAAAATTCACTATAAATTTTTAATACCGTTTCCACATCGTATTTAATTGTTTTTAATGCGTATTTAGCAGTTTTATGTAAAATATGACAGTTACAATTAGCGTTTATTAAATTTTTGTTATTTGCTAGTAATTTTATAAAAAACTGAAGAATTGCATCCAAAATTAACAGGTCCATTATCAGCTCCAAATGAGACAATGTTCTTAATATATAATTCTAATGGTTTATTGTTGATTGAATAATATTAAAAATATCTTCAGCAGTTTCGCCCCACGTCTGTTTAAAATCGATGAGAGCATGAACAATAGGTTGCTTCTAATCATTTAAATTAAAATAACGAATCGCGATTGAAAAAACTTTTTACTACCTTTATTCGAAGCATCAGTAGCAAATGTTTCACAAGTTTTAAAATTATTTCAAGTGCACAAGGAGCCAAAACATTTTGTACCAGAGACTATTTTCATCCGCCCAAGTCTTATGTTTTTGCAAATCATAGTATGAGGAAATGTAACATTAACTTTAGTTCCACACGTCTGTGATGCGACTTAACACCGTGATAAACTTGTGATAATTCTGTCCTACTTCAAACTTGCAACATTTTGGTTTAAAAAGGTTTTTCAAATCGGTAACCATCAAGAGAAGATACATTCTTTTTATTACTAGTTGCTTCTATATGCGTTTTTACAGCTTTTACGCCATCCCATTTGACACTAAAGTTATACTGTATATCAAGCATCTTGCCTTTTCATCATCGTCTTCTTGAACTGTTTTGAACCATTTTTTATAATCTGCGTGTTGCAGATAATTTGCAACTTCATCTCCTCTTTTTTGTTTCAGTTGTCATATTTCCTATTAAACTATGAAAAAAATTAAATAATTTTATTTACAAAAAACGTATACTATATCGTATTTTCCCATGTCTATACTTTTACTTCTGGTTGTATAAAAAAGGAAAGAAATCAAAAACAGCAAAACAACACATTAACGAGCTGATTGAGACAGAGGACTGAGCACTTGTTTTCGTAAATGTTAGGTTAAGAAACATTTTCGCTTTCGCAGTCACTCCTTGCTGTGATATCTGGAACTAATATCGTTGTTTAACAGAACTACTGAAATTTAAATACAATTCTCATAAACCTTTTTTTTTGTAAATTTTCAATTTCGAAGAAAACCGGACAAACGAACCCGTTACCTGATCATTATTCGAAAACCCGGACTGTCCGGGGGAAAACCGGTCAGTTGACAACACTGGCTTATATCAACAACTTAGTGTAATGTAGAAGTGACGGTTAGAAAAACTTTACATTACTAACTCAGATATTTAGCGCACTCGATACCTAATTTGTTTTCACCAGACTATCAAAAGTATATTTATAGATATCGAATTAATAATTAACACTTCTCTGAAGTGATTTTAAGTATAATAAATTGCAAACGTGGGAATGATGGAGGTGTTTACCTACACACTACAATGAAAAGTCTTTTTACAGACGATGTAAACAAACTTTGCACGCGGTCGCCTGTATGTTCACGTGATCATAGGTCACGTGAACATACAGGCTCAATAGGTTGCAACTTGTCCCATACGTAGATTGTTTTTATTCGCTTGCAAAGACAAATTTTCATCAGGACGAAGGTTTTACGTGAATCTTCTGCCAGGGATGTTGTGGATGTTGAATTATCCATAGCTTATACTGTCGGCAGTCTGCATGTCACAAGGTGGGAAGGTGCGGCCGGAGAGACGGTTGGTTGGGCGTGCCCCGGATCATTGATCCTGCCTGCGTTCCCCACAGTCAGCACAAACGGAATCAGCTCGGGGCCGCCAATCCCGTACTCTACCGGGGATCTCCTGAGCATAACTGTAGCCCCGTTGGCCGACATAAGTGAAAGTACCGAAGTACCGTTTCCCGCCCCGGACGTGCGCGCAGATGTTATTGAACGGACGTAGAGTTGAATTTTTCCGGTGCACTATTATTTTATAAGTATCCAATACAAACGATTATTTTGAGTATGGATATTTGGATTTTACAACGTACAATAACCATTCGGGATACACAAAATAATCGTTTGAAAATATTAAGCAAATTTTTGTGATCAATGCAACAATCGCTATAAGATAAAATAATTTTTTTTTTTTCCGTTAAATACAAATCAAATGATAACTGACTTCTAACCACATCGAATAATTTGTACAACAAATAATGTTGTATTATTTTTTTCGGTACAAATTAAACGGCAAATGACTAATTATAGTACTTATAGTGGCGCGGAGCCCAAAATTATTACATTTCTTGCACTTTTCATAAGGCAAAATTGATTAAACTCTTAACGAAGACCGGTTTTAACGCGTGTTTATTTATAATGTTATGAAATTCGTATTGGCAAGTCAGGAAATCAATTTGTCCTTTATACCGTGGCAATGTGTAATTAATATATATTTAATTAGAATGACGGCTTTACTTGGGACGAATGATATTCCCAGGTAAAGTACGGTCAAGAGCTGTCTATGTTCTTCGACTGTAAATCAGGCGTACCCCCAGGCTAACTCACGGGACCTGTGCTATACTCCATCTACATTGCGGACGTTTCGGATGCGGACTACATCACCATTCCTTCTTTAGCTGTGACAAGGCTATTCTCGCTGTCGATGTACAACCAACCGTGGCTTCTGCTATTCCAAGTAAACTCGAGTCACGTGACGTTCGCCATGAGGAAAGGAGACTGCCCGAGGGTCAAACCGGATTGGCGTTTTGATCCTGTATACCAACAGCCTTCACCTGGATTGTCGTCTATCATGGAAGGTTTGGTATTGGGGAAAAGAGGAGTCAAATGTCAAGTATAAGGAAATGTACTGGTTGCTAAACAGGAGGTCCCAGTTATCATTATCTAATAAACTGTTACTGCACTAGGAAAATCCTGAAACCGATTTGGACTTACGGTATTGATTTACGGAAAACAATGACATGAATATTGGGTCTATATTGTGTCCGGGAAGAAATAATACGCTTCAGTTCTAGGTATGAACTAAGCCTAAACAAACACATCAACCGCTTAGTCAGTTATCTTTTGGAAAACGATGGGGACGTTAGGAGGCTTAAACGCTTCTACACACTGAATCGTAGTGACTCCATGTGTAATATGATGAGTGCGATATTGGCTATATTACATTTATCTGAATTATGATGTATTTATGTTAAGGTGAGTGTTCTCTAATTCTAATTACTCTTCTCTGTTTATTTGTTTTCGTTTACTTTATTTCATTTTTTCTTCCTCGGTATTCATCTCTTTCTTCTTTTTCTGGTTTCTTTTTGTTTGGCCGATGTATCCACTAGATTTCACAACTTTACGGTGTGTAAACTCTCCTCGCAAGATTTGATACTAGTTTTAAATCTTGTAGAGTTCGATGGGAAATTTCTATCAAGTATTTTTGTGTATAACTATATTTACTAAGGCTTCTCTATGTTGTAACAAATTGTAAATAAAATTTGGAACATAAAAAAAAAAAAAATTTTGAAAGTGATTGTTTTAATTAAAAACAATATTATTCGTTTTATTGTAATAATACTATACTTTTTTTTTCACTAAGTCTTATCACCGTCTACTGTTTCTATCTAATTTTTTTAATCGTAAATTTTAATTAAGCGTGTTATTTTTATCGTATATTTGTCGTTGTCTAATTGATTTATAAGTTTTTAAGGAATTTAAAAATACCTCATAAAAAATTAATTATTGTATCTTTTATTGACCTTTAACATTAACTAATTTTTAATCGTTTTAAACTAAAAGTGACGAATTTTTTTAAAAAATTTATAAAATTCTTTTCACTTATAAATTCTCAAAATAGAATCTATAAGTGCAATATTTGACGGGTCTTAAAACTAAATCTTGTGATTAATTGTTGCTGTAAACCGAGTAATTTTTTTTTTACGACAAAAAATGTTTAGCTCGATTACATATATCCTGCATTGCGATATATAAGACTTTTGGTAATTTTTTTTTTTTTTGTCTTCAGTCATTTGACTGGTTTGATGCAGCTCTCCAAGATTCCCTATCTAGTGCTAGTCGTTTCATTTCAGTATACCCTCTACATCCTACATCACTAACAATTTGTTTTACATATTCCAAACGTGGCCTGCCAACACAATTTTTCCCTTCTACCTGTCCTTCCAAAATTAAAGCGACTATTCCAGGATGCCTTAGTATGTGGCCTATAAGTCTGTCTCTTCTTTTAACTATATTTTTACAAATGCTTCTTTCTTCATCTATTTGCCGCAATACCTCTTCATTTGTCACTTTATCCACCCATCTGATTTTTAACATTCTCCTATAGCACCGCATTTCAAAAGCTTCTAATCTTTTCTTCTCAGATACTCCGATCGTCCAAGTTTCACTTCCATATAAAGCGACACTCCAAACATACACTTTCAAACATCGTTTCCTGACATTTAAATTCATTTTTGATGTAAACAAATTATATTTCTTACTGAAGGCTCGTTTAGCTTGTGCTATTCGGCATTTTATATCGCTCCTGCTTCGTCCATCTTTAGTAATTTTACTTCCCAAATAACAAAATTCTTCTACCTCCATAATCTTTTCTCCTCCTATTTTCACATTCAGCGGTCCATCTTTGTTATTTCTACTACATTTCATTACTTTTGTTTTGTTCTTGTTTATTTTCACGCGATAGTTCTTGCGTAGGACTTCATCTATGCCGTTCATTGTTTCTTCTAAATCCTTTTTACTCTCGGCTAGAATTACTATATCATCACCAAATCGCAGCATCTTTATCTTTTCACCTTGTACTGTTACTCCGAATCTAAATTGTTCTTTAACATCATTAACTGCTAGTTCCATGTAAAGATTAAAAAGTAACGGAGATAGGGAACATCCTTGTCGGACTCCCTTTCTTATTACGGCTTCTTTCTTATGTTCTTCAATTATTACTGTTGCTGTTTGGTTCCTGTACATGTTAGCAATTGTTCTTCTATCTCTGTATTTGAACCCTAATTTTTTTAAAATGCTGAACATTTTTTCCAGTCTACGTTATCGAATGCCTTTTCTAGGTCTATAAACGCCAAGTATGTTGGTTTGTTTTTCTTTAATCTTCCTTCTACTATTAATCTGAGGCCTAAAATTGCTTCCCTTGTCCCTATACTTTTCCTGAAACCAAATTGGTCTTCTCCTAACACTTCCTCCACTCTCCTCTCAATTCTTCTGTATACTTTTGGTAAACAGTTATCTGCAGAAATTAGCTGCTGGATCTTGTACTATATTAAGTTATACAAAAACAAAGGTATTTGATTTAAACGAAACAGCTGTTATGTAAATAAAAGAGGTAAACAAAAGAATATTAATTATTTTATTTAAAATAAAATCTTATTTTATTTATTTAATCTTATTAAAAATTTTATTTAAAATAAAATAATTATTATTCTTTTGTTTACCTCTTTTATTTACATAACAGCTGTTTCGTTTAAATCAAATACCTTTGTTTTTGTATAACTTAATATAGTACAAGATCCAGCAGCTAATTTCTGCAGATAACTGTTTGTTTTTTTTTTTTAATGAAACTCGATTTAAATGAATGATTAATAACTTAATACATTACTTCCGGGTTGCCTAGCAAAAATTAAATATATTATAATTAATTTATTTTACCGAATTGCAACAATATTTTTTTAGGTGAATTAAAAGAAATAAAAATGTGAAGAATGTAAAAAAAATGGTCGCCAGCTGTTAGTCAGCCACAACGTCCATTACCAGGTACGTCATTGTTAATTATTTACGCTCATCGTGTTTTTAAAAAAAAAAAACTATATACTAAATTGAAGTTTAATTTTTTCTGTACACTATAACGCATTGGTTGCCTGTAAATAAATGGCCGCAAGTATCGGTTGCCATTATTTGAACTAATTATACTCTACTTTCAGTCTGGATGAGTGTGAACGAGAGAGAAGGAATGCGCGCGCTGCTTCATGTTGTAAACAACAACGCAGCCCGACTATCGTGTACAGAAGAAATTAAAGTTCAATTTTTTTTTTAAAAACACGCTGATGGTAAATAATAAACAATAACATACCTGTTTACACCTGGCAACTTGGAAGTTGCTGCTTACTGAGAGCTGGCAACCATTTTTTTTTTACGTTCTTCACATCATTTTCTTTAAAATGACGTTTAAAAATATATATTTGCAATTCGTTAAAATAAATTAATTACAATATATTTAATTGCGACTAATAAAATTTTGCTAGGCAACCCCGCAGTAATGTATTAAATTATCATTAATCATTCGTTTAAATCGAGTTTCATTAAAAAAAAAGATACCTGCAGAAATCAGCTACCGGATCTTAGACCAATAACTTTCATCTGTAGATGAAAGCTATTAGTCTACAATCATATTAACCTGTATCGAATGATTTAGTTTAAATTCATACAAAACACATCGCAAAATTTTTGCTTTTTATATTCATTATTTTATCAAAATGTTTATGTACGTAACAAATATTATATATTCAGTTTTTTTTGTTTTGTTAAATTAAATTTTTTTTTTAACAAAATAAAAAAAATTAATACATAACAAAAGTATCACGAGTTTGCACATAGGTTATAAGGAGCCACGATTAATAATTTCTATTTGAAAAGTTGAGATATAAACAAAAATTAACATAAAATAAAATAAATTAACATACTGATATGTATTGTCTTCTTCAACGTTGATTTTCAGCTTGCTTTCGGAATTTTTTCTTAAAATCAGCCACTCAACCCATCACGCACACCCGAAAGAATGCTTATGTAAAAAGCTTCAGTAAAAATTTACGTTGTTTAATTACAACAACGGCGTTAGCGAAATAACAACGTAACCCGCGATTATCGAGTATTATTATTATAATTTATTATTGCCAGTTTTTCAAAATCGCAAATGAAAAATTACATTTTTAACCTATTCAACATAAAAAAGGGAGGTTCTGAATTCCGTGTATATAGTTTTTTTTTTTGCGGCTAGGTCTACTATGGACTACGTAAATATAATTTCTTCAGGTTTATTTTTTTTTCTACCAATATTCTTTCATTCCGCGTTTTTGGTCTTTCTCTCTTCCAACATTTCACTTTGGTGTGATTATTTTCCTTCTTCGCTATTTAAAACTTAACTTTGTGTATTTTTGTCTGTACAGCTTTCTATCTTTCATTTCCAGTTGCTGGATAGCTATGGTGTGTAATTTTTTTAGTTTTACTTTCCCGTCTAGATAGCGTTATAGCAGAGCTGTATCTCTAGAAGGGAAAGTATTGTAATCGGTCCGATTTGGGCATATGCGGTTTTCACCGGATCTCGACGTTTTCACACCTAAAGAACCCCAAAAAACGGAAGGAAATTTTCCGGATGTTAATGTTCGTATGTATGTGTGTGTGTTCGGTGTCAGCCTCTATATCAACTTATATCTCCTGAACTATTAGACCTATTTTGACTATACTTGGTCAGATTACTTCTATAAATTAGGCATTGGTGCCGTTAAATTTTCAACTTCAAGTCAACGGGGTGAGTTTGTAGTGCAGTCACCCTCAGTACCTTATTTTTCTTAAGCGTATTTGTTAACGATTAAAAAATAACAATATCTGCAAAATCGTACCCCTTCCCAAAAAATGCTGTCGTTGCGGGTGAGCGGTAAAATAAAATAAACGGGTAATATTTAAAGTGTAAAAAAATAACTCGTTCTGGCTGGGTCGCTCGGTAACTACTGCGTTATGCCTCACGGCTACACCAGTCTGCCGAACGAGCGAAATTTGTTCTAAATTGTGAAATTATATTAATTTAGTTAGTTCCGACCGTAGCCGCTAGTACCGCCATACCCGCGCGAATTAAATACGGTATACAGGCGCGCTTTATTTAAACTTATTGGATAAAATAATCGAAAAAATATTAGATTTAAATAAAATGATAAGTATTTTAAATTAAGTTGTGCGTATAAGGCGCGCATCAGAAACAACCCACAGTTGTAGGTTTTCCAGTCGCACGGCTAAAGCCGCGTTCCGGGAAAAGCCCTAAAACTGTGTTGTCAGCTTTTTTTGCTGGTATCCGTGGTTGCAGTTTTGTTCCCAGATTTTTAATGTATATTTGTTTATTTAGTCTCTCTTTTTTCTTCCGTTCTGTACACAGGCCCAGGAATGTCAGTCTTCTTCTTCTTATTATTTTATTTTTTTTACTTGTATATTTAAGTCTCACTTTTCATTAAAACAATCTATTTTTAATTATTCTTTATTTTGTACATTTAAGTGTGGCTATTGGTCACATTTTATGTGTTTTTTTAGCTTCATGTTTAAAAGTTGGAGATTTTTTAACAAAAGAGTTTTCTTTAATATCTTTTTAACAATTTGAAAATATTTTTCATTTATTGACGTCACTATCATTTAGAAATTGAAATTTTTTAGTGTAATGATATATGGTTTGCTCTAATATTTCTGCTTGCTTATGTACGGATTTCCGCAAAATACAGAACCGTAGTCTCATTGCTCGATATCAATCTCTTTAAATCATCATTTCTCTGTGCTTTTTTTTTCTTAATTCGAGGTTTGCGTTTCCGATGAGCAGTTTTTTTTTCAAATTAGCCTCACTTTATTGTAGATCTGCACATACTTTAAAAAATAAAGGATTCTCATTTCTAGAAACTATATCTTAATTAATAAAGCAAGAGAAACAAATTAAAAAACACGACTTAAAAAAAAAAATTTCTCTTTAACGTAGGATAATTACTAATATAGGATAATTAAAGAATGTGACGATATAGTATATAGTATATAGTATTTTTATATATCCGGTAACGTAAGGATTCCAACGCGGGGTCATACATCTAAATCGGTTCAGCCGTTGAGATGCTACGGTGGAACAAACATACATACACCCTAAATACATTACACTTTTTTTTGGGCAGTCGTGTAATAAATTATTAGAGTATAAAATCACAGTGAGTATTTTTTAAAGTAAATTAAAAATATTTTTATTTTTCAAAGGTCTAAATTTATTATCCTAAAATCAGTTGTTTTTAATTTTTACAAATTCATAAGATTTTTTTTGTAATTTGTTATTAATAAAAGTTGATTTTTTTTTTGTTTTTCATAGACTTACTTAAATCAATTTTCTCGGAATAAAATCTTCTTTAATAACAAAATTTACTAATTTATTAGTCATTTAATAAAATTATTGTACTTTAAACCAAAGAAATGTTTTTCGTCAGCGAATGTTTCTGTTTTATGTTAAATACTATGAAAACTTCGGGAAGTAAGTTCTGGGACCTATCGTTTTTCAGGTCAAAAAACATAAGAAAGCATCAAGTTTAAGCCTAACATATTGAAATTTTACCAGGGGAACTGAAATTTCCGCGAAATTTTTTGCTAGTCGTAACTCTATAACAAAGCGTTTTCAGGCATATTTTTGTATGAACCTTTTTTCTTATTTCAAGCACTACAATAAGTTTCCAGATTATTTCCTTTTCTTTTGAATCATCTGCATATATATATATACGTTTTTATACAGCCTATGACATTCCTTGTAATGTAAGGATTCCAACGCGGGATCATACATTTAAATCGGTTCAGCTATTGAGCTGCTACGGTGGATCATACATACTTAACCCTGAATACATTTATCCTTTTTGGGCAATCGTGTAAAAACTCATGTCAACAATATTTAATATTTTCATGTAGGAGGTTAAAATAGAATAATACGTAACCAAATGACTGCCATCGTTTCGTCGGCAGTGTCTACTCTTTTAATAAAATTGTAAATTACATATTCACATATCTGTAAGTCGATTTCTCATTATAGCGACGAATTTTGTTCTTCTATTCTTGGAGTATAATTGGGATATTGGCGTACATATTACTGTTCAAATCCCAGAAAAAGTAATCGCGAGGTGTTAGATTGCACGGCTCGTTCTAATCTTCAAAATATGAGATTACACAACCTGGAAATTTAATCTGCAGTAATTAGATGGCTTCACGTACGTGCGGCAACCCACCGTCCTGTTGTAACTATATATATATCTTCCAGGTCCACCGACAAAAAAATATTCTTGAGCATTAGTCATAACAGTAACACCAACGTTTTTCTCGAGGAAGTAGGGCCCAATCATTGTCTCAGCTTAAATTGCGCAACATACCGTTACTTTTTTTGAATTCATGAAAGGGTTTTCACTGCCCCAGATTCGTTAATTTTGTTTATTTCCGAAGCCGTTAAGGTGGAAATGGGCCCCATAACGTATTATTTTTTAAATTTATCAGTTTTTTTAATGTGTTTTATTATAACTCTTTTTCTACTTTTAAAACTACGCTAATATAATTAGATGTTCTGCAACGAATGATTTACTGTAAATTATTAAAGGTCCAATGTTCACCAAGTTAAACAATAGATGTAGTATTAAATAATCTTGTTTTATCATATTTAGTACTGCGAATGTAAAACAAAGGATTAAAATACGCAGTACATATGGTCGTATCTTTCTTCGATGATTTTATTACTAACAACATACATTACTTCCGTACTGAATCATACATTTTAGCTGATTTTGAGTCGCACCAACCGATTCACTTTTCAGATTACAACTCCGGGAAATTAATATCAACCGTTGTAAAAACTATTTTATTTATAATATGTTTTTAGTATTCAATGTTTTGGAATGGTATATTCCAGTCGTAATGTGTCACACACATATTTTACGTTATTAAAACCTCTTAGCGTTTATTTTCATTAAATTTTAATATTGCGGTAGAAACTGATCTAAAAAAAAATCATCTAAACTTGTACGCTCAAATCTAAAAGCCGACTGGCCGTTCAGTAAAATCTCTTTAAACATCTAAATTCAGAGTAAGAATTATGTAAATTTTTTTTATTTCATTGTATTTTATCAGTTTCTTTTCAATTGCTGATAACTATTTGTAATAAAAATATATTTAGTAAGTTATAACGGTATAATAAAGATAGTGCCGGTTGAGATTTTATATATCATGTTTCACGTTTTCGTCATTATTCTCCAAACGAGGGCGGTCTAAAAAAAAACTAAAAAAACCACCATTAACTATATTTTATTATAAAACTTTTCTGCCTTATATAACAGCGTATAAAATCAATTGGAGTTCGGGGCAGTTAGTCTTGTCCTGTATCAGGCTGGCATTCCCGATTATATGGAATTAATTAAGTCCCAACATCAAAGTACATTGATAGTACAGGTGGGAGTTTCAAATCCAATTAAGATTTAATAGAAATTCGTTACTAAGCTTTGTTTCTCTGTGATTTTCTAGATCGCAGAGAACCCTCTATACATTCTCTTTCATCTTCTTTGATGATATATTGATAAAAAAATAACACGTTATCTCTTTGACTTACAGTGGCTAATATGTAAACGGTAGAGAATTTATTTGCAGTTTCTCCAAACTACTATAATAAAATAATATTATTTCATAGTATTATAACGTTTGTACAGAATAAGAGAGAACTGAACCAGTGAAACGTACAAGGAAAATATTGAAATATTTACATAATATTTCGTCAGTGAAAAGGAAATAAAAAATGTAATATCATTTGTTTATGAAGTATTTAGTAGAAAAAAAAACAATAATTAAATAATAAGAAATGAAGTTAGATTTGAAGATACATCTTTTATAATTTTACCTTCGGATATGAAATATGGACACACTTTTTTTTGAAAAATGGAAAAAGAATGATCTGAAACATTCGAAATGTGGGCATGGAAGAGATTAAAGGGACAGGCACAAAGAAAAATAATGAGGCGAATTGTTTGGGATGAAATAAAAGCTTGAACGGATCAATTCACAACAGGAAAGTTAATTGGCTGAAACAATAGCTAATAGAAATTAATATAAAATTAATAACGATTAGATAATAACAAGTAAGATAACAACAAAAAAATGAATAATTAACTTTTCTTCTAATATTTAGAAAAGGAACCGGCTCACAGTTTATCGATCGATTATATCATATATTGTTCCTTGTTCACAACGAACTCACCGAACAGTATCCCGTACTTAACCAGAAACAAGAACATTATCTCAAAAGCGAACACTTTAATGAAGCACTCTTCGCTCGTACGCTCTACTATTACCGCGCACTATCCTCGCATTTATCCCACACTATTTCGATATTCGACGGAACGTAAGAACATCGGAGAGTTTTATCCCCTTATTTATTGCAGATTCTGTACATCGATCACTTGCTGCTGGGTCTTTCTATTTATCTGGCGTATTTAATTTTTAATGACCGTTATATATTTTTATTTCAGTTTGCTTTTAAGATGAACGGGGTTTGGAATTGCATTCCGATTTGATGTTTGCTGGTCCCTCCGGCCGTAGGACTTAACCTGTAGTTAATAGCAGACGACCTACCTTTTTGTTCTTTAATGATTTCTGTAGTCCGAACCGTTTACATTATTCTAGAAATTCTTTCAAAAAATAATATTTTGTTGTTTCTTATGGATTTTTCTTTTTCAATCTGTTTGTTGATTTACGTTCTTTATTTTCTCTATCTTTCTTATTCTGGTAATTTTATTACAAGAATCTTCTCTACCCGTTACAATATTATGAGAGAAGACAGGTTAATTGAAACAAAATTAAAAGGATCAGCGAAAATAAACAAAGGACAAAAGATTTTTTTTTTAATTTGGTAGGAATTACAAGAGAATGGAAAGGGGGAAGTGCAAGGGACCTGCCGCAGGGTAACCGGTTCATGATGAAATGCGGTTTAAAAAATTCTTGTTATAAATAAAAAATTTGACCGTTTTTATTACATAAATAAATTTAAAATAAATATTATTCTTCTTGAAGGACTTTACAAACTTTTTATCCGTACGGAAATTTCAAATACGTTAAATAAAATATTTTACCAAAATTTATTCAAACGGGAAAAATATTTCCATAAGCATTTTAGATTTGGATTAATTTTACGATTCAATGATAAATATTAATAATAATTTTGCTATATGAGTAACTAATATGTTAACATTTACTTAAATTTTATCTATATCTACACCGTTTCCTTCCAGTCATCACTGACGTACTAGTTTTTGTTATTCTTATCATATACGGATACGTATTTTTCGATATGAAATTTTATTTCAACTTAAAATAGCGATATATAGTTAGTGCGAAAAAAATGCGATATGTTCATCGATGTTGCAGAATCCTTTATGTTAATAATTTTTTCTTAAAATTTATTAAGCTATTACTCATTTTAATTTATAAACTTATTATTTATTTATGTATTTTCTGTGCATCAAAAATCTTAACTAGAATTCTATACAGAAGAATTGAGAAGAGAGTGGAGGAAGTGTTAGGAGAAGACCAATTTGGTTTCAGGAAAAGTATAGGGACAAGGGAAGCAATTTTAGCCTCAGATTAATAGTAGAAGGAAGATTAAAGGAAAACAAACCAACATACTTGGCGTTTATAGATCTGGAAAAGCCATTTGATAATGTAGACTGGAAAAAATGTTCAGCATTTTAAAAAAATTAGGGTTCAAATACAGAGATAGAAGAACAATTGCTAGCTTGTACACGAACCAAACAGCAACAGTAATAATTGAAGAACATAAGAAAGAAGCCCTAATAAGAAAGGGAGTCCGACAAGGATGTTCCCTATCTCCGTTACTTTTTAATCTTTACATGGAACTAGCAGTTAATGATGTTAAAGAACGATTTAGATTCGGAGTAACAGTACAAGGTGAAAAGTTAAAGATGCTACGATTTGCTGATGATATAGTAATTCTAGCCGAGAGTAAAAAGGATTTAGAAGAAACAATGAACGGCATAGATGAAGTCCTACGCAAGAACTATCGCATGAAAATAAACAAGAACAAAACAAAAGTAATGAAATGTAGTAGAAATAACAAAGATGGACCGCTGAATGTGAAAATAGGAGGAGAAAAGATTATGGAGGTAGAAGAATTTTGTTATTTGGGAAGTAAAATTACTAAAGATGGACGAAGCAGGAGCGATATAAAATGCCGAATAGCACAAGCTAAACGAGCCTTCAGTAAGAAATATAATTTGTTTACATCAAAAATTAATTTAAATGTCAGGAAAAGATTTTTGAAAGTGTATGTTTGGAGTGTCGCTTTATATGGAAGTGAAACTTGGACAATCGGAATATCTGAGAAGAAAAGAATAGAAGCTTTTGAAATGCGGTGCTATAGGAGAATGTTAAAAATCAGACGGGTGGATAAAGTGACAAATGAAGAGGTATTGCGGCAAATAGATGAAGAAAGAAGCATTTGTAAAAATATAGTTAAAAGAAGAGACAGACTTATAGGCCACATACTAAGGCATCCTGGAATAGTCGCTTTAATATTGGAAGGACAGGTAGAAGGGAAAAATTGTGTAGGCAGGCCACGTTTGGAGTATGTAAAACAAATTGTTGGGGATGTAGGATGTAGAGGGTATACTGAAATGAAACGACTAGCACTAGATAGGGAATCTTGGAGAGCTGCATCAAACCAGTCAAATGACTGAAGACAAAAAAAAAAAAAAGCTATGGTGTGTAAATATACTTCGCTAATTCATGCCTTTCACGCTGCAATATAAATCGTATTTTAATAAGTAATTACACAAGTCTATTATAATATAATTTATATTAAATTATAAATGCCAATCGTGTGTGAGATTCAAACCCTAGACCTTTCGGACGAAATGAACTTATTCGACGTAGGAGGACAAACGGTTTACTTGATGCGTGTTGAAGTATAACATTATATATTTTGTTCTTATAAACGTAAAAGAATTACATAAATGTGGGTTGTTTATTGCATCTAAGGCAACATTATTTCATTTAACTGGCCGTTTGTTACTTTTATTATTATAAACTTAAATGTAATCCGAGTTAATTAAAAGTTTTGAGTAAGTGTATTATTCTTAAACGCAATTTTATTTTAGAAATGAGTTTATAACATTCTATCATATTAAAAACTAAGACTGTTGTGAGACTAGTAAGTGCGTAATAATCTGCAAAAATAGGCGCATTGACAGGTGTCTTTTTTCTTTAAACCATAAGACTTCGCAACTGTTAATATACATTTGAGATTTATACTTATGACTGGCTGTTATCTATAAAATAACATCGATCATTCGATATAGTTGTTAGTACGTCGGATTCTAAATCTGCCGGTCTCGGGTTTGATTCTGGGCAATAATTTGGCTTTTTTTTTTAAATATCTCAATAATTTCATTTACCTCATCTTCGTCGCTCGTTAAAATAAGTGTCCAGGATATTACGAGGTCGTATATAAATAAAACTGGAAAAATTTGTTCTGTTACGTAATATTAAAATTTTTATTTATAAATTACTATAAAAAACGGATTCGAATAATTTTAATATATTTATTAAAATTGAAGGGAATTTATTATTTTAAATAAAATGTTATAAATATAAAATAATCGACAAATCTTGATTTAATTTAATTATATCGAACGTCTATATAAGAAATAGGTCTATATAAGAAATATTGTTACTAGCAATGACAGTTACGTTTAGGGTTGTATTTAAATTGTTCCAACGCGTGATCAGTACCGTCCGACGGTAGCCAATCAGAAGCGAAGGAAGACAGTTGGCCATTCTGTTCACCATCCCCCCTCTGTCTCACACCTTCATCGCATTAGTCACCGACTGACAAATCAGTTGACGAGTCATCAAAAAATAAAAAAAAAATAATTACCTCTAAAATTGATCTTTACAAATTAGTAGGATACATATTTTATAAATTATCATATTATTTTATTTATTTATTATTTTAAATAAGAAAATTTAACTCATATTATTTTCTTCTCTATTGAACTATTTATTTATTAAAATACTAGTTTTAGGACGTGCCTACGACACACCTCCGCAGCTAGGCCCTCCGGACGGATTGCCCTGGCTGGCGGCGTCTCGGAATGGGATTATTAAGTGTCCAAAATTAATTACCTCTTGTGTAAATATATATTTTTTTTTAAATGAAAATTGATATAACAGAAGTTTAATTAGAAATTTAACTATAGAATTTAATACAAACGAATCGGTATTCTCCTCTAGTGATCGGTACATTCCGGTGCCTACTGTTTGGTTATAATTCATTATTTTATGAAGAAAAACAATCACATAAGTAAATAAAAAAATATGTAAAAAAAGATTTTAAAACGCCATTAAATCAAGGCACTAAGAAGTAAAAACTAATTATAGGACGGTATCTCAGAATGGATTTGACAACAAGCTTTGATTGTGATATGTAAGATTATGTAAAAGTCATAGCTTCAAGCGGGTCCCGCGGGACCCCACTCTTTAGGCCATTCATCACGCTTATGAAAAAATTGGCAAGAACATCCAACTTTAATCTGAAGCTATGAATTTCATATAATCTTACATCAAAACTTGTTGTCAAATCCATTCTGAGATACCGTTCTAAAATTATTTGTTACATATTAGTGCGTTTAATTTAATGACGTTTTAATTTTTTTTTATATATATTTTATTTTTTACTTTTTCGTCTTCATAAGTTTATACTTTACAGCTGCGCTAGCGCACAGGTTTGAGCGTATTTAACGAAAGATCGGATCGGTACGTTTTACGGTGGGTGAATGCAATCAAAACATAGGGCTAAACGATTTCTGGATAACCAAGATCCGGTCGATCAAGAGTGTATTTGATGCGTTAAACAGTTAGCGCTTGACCTGTTGATACGTACGCTGTTGGAATCATGAAAATCGGATGAGCGGTTGCCGAGATATTACGGTGACAATTTCCGAACGGCGCCTCGGGGGCACTTGAAAATATTATCACCCCACGGATACTACTGAGAGCGGATGGGTTTGTCGCTCTGGGGACCGAAAAAATCTTTCAGAGCGGTAGGACCAATTGTTTTCGAGGTATTTGCGATTTTAGTCCGAAAATTCGAATCCGGTGAAAAAGTACAAAATTTTTCCTAAACTTCGGTATATATTCCCCACATATCGATATATATACGGTGTATCATATATATCATCCTCTGAAGTAATATGAGATGTATATGAGTGTAGTCATGTACAGTCTCAGTTCGACCGTTCCTGAGATGTGCGGTTAATTGGAACCCAACCACCAAAGAACATCGGTATCCACGATCTAGTAATCAAATCCGTATAAAAATAACTGTTAATAATAATAATTATTAATAAATCTATATATCAAAATTAAAAAAAAATGTTTAAATAAAAGGAAGAAAATGTTGCAAACATTTATTAAGACATTTAAATTAAACAAAATCCGAACGAAATATTTTATTAGTTTTAACTTGCCAAAGAAACATTTTAGGGCCCTTGTTTATATATACTTTTTCCATTATTTTTACAAGTAGAATAAGTTATGAAATTCCCGGAGAACTTCGTGATACTTTCTTTTTATATAGAGGATTTATAAAATCATGAAATTCTCAATAAACAGTTTGAGGTTTCAGGTCATCTAAATATCATGTAAATCATTTATTTATTTATATACAGTAACAACAGATTTACAGCCAATTAAAGTTGTAAATCGATGATAAATAAATTTTGTAACGTGCGAAAAATGCCATGCCTGACCGGGATTCGAACCCAGGCCGGGATGCTACCACTACGACACGGAAATGGGCTGTAATATTGCTACGGTTTATTCTGTGCGCAAGGAAAAGTTTAACTACGTACATCGTTCACAAATTTTATTTTTTTCTTTCTTTTCCTTATTTGTTTTTTTTATTGAATTTTTTTTAATATGTCTTTTAAACGTGACATGTTTTATTTATTTATTATTTTTTTAATTATTTTTATATTATCAATAAATATAATTATTGATTTTTTTTTTAATTTTATTGAATTTTTTTATGTCTTTTAAACGTGACATCGTTTTATTTATTTATTATTTTTTTAATTATTTTTATATTATCAATAAATATAATTATTGAATTTTTTTTGAATTTTATTGAATTTTTTTTATATGTCTTTTAAACGTGACATCGTTTTATTTATTTATTATTTTTTTAATTATTTTTATATTATCAATAAATATAATTAAAATGAAAAATAAAATATTATTGTAAAATATGATAAAAATTATTAATTAAATATTTACCTTAGTTTCTCTTTTTAATCTTATTTTAAAGTTTATAAAATCTACATGTACATTTAAATTTTAAATACCCTTTTAGTTTGTTCGGTTTTTAATTTAGTTTCTTTTTTTTAAATGCAGTATCATTAATGAAAAATGATGTCTTTTAATCCATTTAAAAACTTCTCATTTTATTTAAATATACTGAATAAATGTGCTTATATAAATATGAAATAAAATAATTATATAAAATTATAATTTTTTATTTAACTAACGATTTTTTATTTTTTTAATACTTTACAGTATTTTTTTACTTTATACATTTGAGGAATTTTATTATGATTAAATTAAAAAAATCCTTTTTGGCACGCCAGAAGGCGGAGGTAGATTTCACCGTTGCTAAGTAGGGGATAAAAAATATTTCCACCTTAAAGTTAAGAAAAAATTCAAATTTACTCGATACGACTATAGTTGCATATGAAAAAAAGTTTCACGTGTTTAGCGTACAAGCCAGCAACAATCTTACAATTCCAGCAACATTTTGGTCATCCCTTGTCATAATAGTTGGTCGTATCATAAATTGTTTCAGAAAAAAGTTTTACGTATTATTTAGAGGACTAACGACCACTTTAAACCGATTCGATACTGTGCCTATTAAAATAGGTATAGCGTTTTGTCTTCGGAACCCCATTTTTTCCACTCCTGGGCCAATGGTTGGCTATATAAAAAAACGTTACTTATATAAGTTTTAGGCCCTTATCCAGGGTTGGTCTAGTAGTGAACGCGTCTTCCCAAATCAGTTGATTTGGAAGTCGAGAGTTCCAGCGTTCAATTCCTAGTAAAGTCAGTTATTTTTACACGGATTTGAATACTAGATCGTGGATACCGGTGTTCTTTGGTGGTCGGGTTTCAATTAACCACACATCTCAGGAATGGTCGAACTGAGAATGTACAAGACTACACTTCATTTACTCTCATACATATCATCCTCATTCATCCTCTGAAGAATTATCTAAACGGTAGTTACCGGAGGCTAAACAGTAAAGAAAGAAGGCCCTTATCCAAAATTATTTGTATCTCTATAAAGCACATCGGTTCGAATCAGACTTTTTTTCATCTTCTTTTTTTTCTATTTTTTTTTTTTTTTTTAATTTAAACATATTGATTTTTTAATAATTATTAACCTTTCATTGTAAAAAAAAATTTTACGACAATTAAAAAAAAAATATAAGAAGTTTTTAATGAAATAAAATTTTATGTACTTTTCATTTTAAAGAAATGTGTAAATGTAATTTAATAGGGGTACAAGGAAGTCATGTGTTGTTCACTTCAGATATTTAGTATTAAAATTAATTAAATTGACTATATGTTCCTTATCTCTAACATCGGTGTTTTGTAAAAGTTAACATTTTTAACTAGCCTTATATTACGTTTTCCTGTATAATAAACGTAATTTCGAAATGTAATTCTTTTACATTGAATAAATTGGAGTTTATAAAAATAAACGGAGCAATTATGCAATTTAAAACTATTATATAACTAGATCTCCATTCATCCCTGGAAACTTGAGAATTATTCAATGAATGTTAAAAAGCCATTGAAATTTCTCATCCCTGTAAGAAATTTTATAATAAATATCAAAAACTTCATCGGTTTATTTTTAAGAGTGAAAAAAACTGTACAGGCGCTAAGGTCTCATTTTAAGAAATACGATATGTATGGTTATAAATATCGTTTTTATCAGATAAAATAGATTCTTATTTGTAAAGGGATTAGCTGTGATAGATCGTTAAACGGATGAACAGCATACCTTTGTGATTAAAGCATTCTACAAAAGTGGCAATAGTTTTACGACTGCACAGCTATTGCTTTGATGCCACTAACGTATACAAAGGAATGATGCATTGTCGTCATCCTGCCGTTAAATTCTAAGTATAGCCGAGTCGATAGAGATTTTAACCTCGAAAAAATAGCAAATAAATTATTGGAACGAGTTCGAAAAAAATGTAAGATAAAAGTGTGCCGTAGCGGATATGAGCGATTAAACATTTAATTTGTTAATTAATTAACAACTAAAGGACATTTTTTTCCAATAACGGCTTTATTTTTAATCGCGTGTAAAAAGCACCAATAAATAGCTGAGAAAATTTTACATAAAAACATTCCCGGATACTTTTTTATTTTTCCTTGTACAAAGTAAAGGAAGTATTGTGATCGTGAAAAATTTCGGTTTTCAGATTTCAACGGAAATATCCTTTTTGACCATCCCTGAATCCAATTTGACTAGTTTCCGCATGACGTCTGTACATACGCGTGTATCTCCCATAACTCAAAAACGATTAACCGCAGGATGTTAAAATTTTGGATGTAGGACTGTTGTAACATCTAATACTGCATCTCCCGTTTTGATTGCAATCGACTGGACCAAAAGTGTCCAAAAAAAAAAAATCAAAATTTCCAAAAATTGGATTTTGGACTTTTTCTTAACTGCAGTAATAGCTCTCATTGAAGAGATTTTCAACGATATGATTTCATGAATTAGCATAGAAGAAATCTCAATTGTATTTGATTTAATCTTACCTTAAGTGTATTATAACTCCAGTTTTCTCAAAACGCATAAGTGGTACTTATTTTCATCGGTTCCAGAGTTATAGTCAAATAAATTTTTAATTAATGAAATATTTGGATCTTAGAAGAGGAAGACACATCGGTTCGAATCAGATTTCATCTCCTTTTTTCAACTTTTTTTTTTAATTTAAATATATTTATTTATTAATCATTATTGACCACTGATTGCCAAAAAGTTTTACGTTAAATAATATTTGAATAATACGATAAAAAAAATATGATAAAATATCAGAAGTTATTAATGAAATACAACCTCAAGACTTGCACATTATTTGTTGCTAATGTACATGCACGATACGACTTTATGGATGACCTGCATGAACTACTTGTTCTCTATAAAAGAAGCAGCTGCTAGGATTTATAAAAAGCGTCTTTGAAAAAATTGAAGTTCAGAATAACATCAAAATAAAGTTTATACAATTATTTAAATTGACTTCACCAAGATTTTAACTATTCCCACCGTAAAACAAAATTGCATAATGTCTCTTCGTGTGAGCTTATAAGGTGAATAACTTTTTATTCTTTGTCGTGTAAAGATCACGTTAGCGTGCTCTGCTTAAAACTTACTTCATCAGGATTTATCCTCTGCAGGATTTCCAATAATTTTAGTAAAACTTGCTACTCATAACATTATGGCTGTAGTAGAAAATAAAATTCGGTACGGAATATTTCTCTAGATGGCGGTGTGTTCGGAATCCAGTATTGGAAGGCTATATATTACAAAAATCAAATTGTTTTAATTCGTCAAAATAAAACTTTTAACGAGAATAGTAAGGATACAAAATAAATAAAATATTTACTCTTATATATATATATTAATATTAACTTATATGCGAGCTAATCACAATTCCAGAATCGAGGTTATAGCATAAACTAACGTGACCGCAGAAGGATGTCGGTTAATAAGCCACAGACATTAGCGTAAATGCCTTACAATTGGGGGGAAAAAATTACTCAATATCCTAAGACAGGAAATTAGAAGTTAATCAGGTAAGCCCTCATTTAAGAAATGATTCATCATTTTGTTTTTGTTTTTTTTTTTCTTAAAAAAGTGTTTATTCAATGCTAAAAGATTCTTTTCTATCTTATATTTTATAATTTTAAATTTGTATGATTTAAATATGTTTCTCGTTATATCTAATTTAATTTACATGTTCGCAAATAATAATGTATAATTATTGTGATTTTTATTGTGATACAGAAGAATTGAGAGGAGAGTGGAGGAAGTGTTAGGAGAAGACCAATTTGGTTTCAGGAAAAATATAGGGACAAGGGAAGCAATTTTAGGCCTCAGATTAATAGTAGAAGGAAGATTAAAGAAAAACAAACCAACATACTTGGCGTTTATAGACCTAGAAAAGGCATTCGATAACGTAGACTGGAATAAAATGTTCAGCATTTTAAAAAAATTAGGGTTCAAATACAGAGATAGAAGAACAATTGCTAACATGTACAGGAACCAAACAGCAACAGTAGCAATTGAAGAACATAAGAAAGAAGCCATAATAAGAAAGGGAGTCCGACAAGGATGTTCTCTATCTCCGTTACTTTTTAATCTTTACATGGAACTAGCAGTTAATGATGTTAAAGAACAATTTAGATTCGGAGTAACAGTACAAGGTGAAAAGATAAAGATGCTACGATTTGCTGATGATATAGTAATTCTAGCCGAGAATAAAAAGGATTTAGAAGAAACAATGAACGGCATAGATGAAGTCCTACGCAAGAACTATCGCATGAAAATAAACAAGAACAAAACAAAAGTAATGAAATGTAGTAGAAATAACAAAGATGGACCGCTGAATGTGAAAATAGGAGGAGAAAAGATAATGGAGGTAGAAGAATTTTGTTATTTGGGAAGTAAAATTACTAAAGATGGACGAAGCAGGAGCGATATAAAATGCCGAATAGCACAAGCTAAACGAGCCTTCAGTAAGAAATATAATTTGTTTACATTAAACATGAATTTAAATGTCAGGAAAAGATTTTTGAAAGTGTATGTTTGGAGCGTCGCTTTATATGGAAGTGAAACTTGGACAATCGGAGTATCTGAGAAGAAAAGATTAGAAGCTTTTGAAATGCGGTGCTATAAGAGAATGTTAAAAATCAGATGGGTGGATAAAGTGACAAATGAGGAGGTATTGCGGCAAATAGATGAAGAAAGAAGCATTTGGAAAAATATAGTTAAAAGAAGAGACAGACTTATAGGCCACATACTAAGGCATCCTGGAATAGTCGCTTTAATTTTGGAAGGACAGGTAGAAGGGAAAAATTGTGTAGGCAGGCCACGTTTGGAATATGTAAAACAAATTGTTAGGGATGTAGGATGTAGAGGGTATACTGAAATGAAACGACTAGCACTAGATAGGGAATCTTGGAGAGCTGCATCAAACCAGTCAAATGACTGAAGACAAAAAAAAAAAAAATTGTGATTTTGTATTTTTATTGTTTTATACAGATTGTCTCACGAAGAAACAGAGGAATTTTCAGGACATGTTCTACTGGTGAAAATACTGAAAAAAGTTCACAAAAAAACATAGGTCTGGAAGCACTTTGTTCTCGAGTTACGTATAGGGACAGATTTTGCCCGGATTTCAACTCTCCTAATAAAAAACTATACTGTAATTTTTGATACAAAAATTAAGAAGTAAAACTGATGGTTTCTTACATAACTTGAACTGGGAAATAGGATGAAATAAATCCCAGAACTGGAACTCTAGAAGTTTTAAGATATTTGACATAAAACACAAAATTCCATGTCAAAAACCAAGTTTTTTTTTCAATAGCAGCAAGAAGTTTGTAGTACAATAGCTTTGTCAAATGACTAATAAATGCGGAAGATTTAGGTAACAAAACTTCTAGACAATTTAATTCTGAGAAAACAAATGTAAATACATCAAATAAAAAGTAAATAAAAACTTTAAAAATCGGTTTTCTTATTGAAGCAAAACAGACGAAAAGTAAACAGAAAATCGTATTTTTCTGTCTCTCCCTAATAAACATTATTTTTAAAGCATTATTTAAAGAATTCTTTTTAGCAATTCTTTGACGTATTTCATTTAAGAACAGAAAAGTCGTTTTCGACGAAATAGTTTTCTGTTGAACGCCAAGAAATGATTAATATCGTGTAATTCAGAATATTCAGCGTAGCCCAGACACTAGTACAAGACGAATTTCATGTCGCACTGGTTTGCCAAAAAGTAAAGTGTGGCGCAGTCTACAGAAAGAAAATCTTTATGCTTTCCTCAACCAGAAGGTTCAAAATTTGCGGCCAACAGATTACCCCCACTGGTTAAACCGGTGCCATTGGCGTCTAGACAATGCAGATAAGGTAAATTCAATTTTATTTAGTGATGAAACCACTTTTACGAGAAACGGAGTCTTCAATTGTAAAAATAGTCATTTATGGAACACAAGACAATCCACACGGTACTGTGGAAACTAGTCTCCAATTTAGATTTCACATTAATGTTTGGTGTGCGATTATTTATAACAAAATTCTGGGACCATTTGTTTTCAATGAAAACCTTATGGGAGATATACACGTTCATTTATTGAAAAATAATTTTCCGGCTTATTTGGAGAATGTACCTTTACAAACTAGATCGCAAATGAGTTTCCAGTTCGACGGTGGAACGTCTTATTCTTATTTAGTAGTTGGTAATAGCTTGAATGCTAATTTCTTAAACTGGATCGGACGTGGTGGACCAATCGATTGACCACTACGATCAGGATCGACTTAAAACCACCTTAAAACTAAAGAAGAGTTACTCTTTAAAATAAGAAATGCTATTGAATTTATACGAAACGATCCTAAGATGATACGAAAAGCCACCGGAATATTTTACGTCGGGCAGAACGCTGTATACATTGTGAAGGAGAGAATTTTAAACAATTAGTGTGTAACTGAGGTTTGTAATTCTGTTACCATTTATCATTTCGTGTATTTTATTTTATTTTTTAATATATTAAAAATAATGTTTATTAGGAAAAAAAAGAATAATACGATTTTCTGTTTATTTTTCATCTGTTTTGCTAAAATAAAAAATCGACTTTTAAAAGGTTTTATTTACTTTTTATTTGGCTGTATTTACATTAATTTTCTTAGAATGAAATTCTCTACAAGTTTTTTTGCTAAATCTTCCCCATTTATTAGTCATTTAACAAAGCTATTGTACTACAAACGTAAGAAAAACTTGTTTTTCGACACCGAATTTCGTGATTTACGTCGGTTATCTTAAAATCTACTGAAGTTACAATTCTTAAACTCGTTTTATCCTATTTCCCAGCACAAATTACCACCAACTTTATTACTTAATTTGGGTCCCAAAAATTACAGTAGGGCTTCTTATTTGAAGAGCTGGAGTTCCGGTGAAATCTTTCGCTAGCCATAACTCAAAAACTAACCGTTTCCAAAGCTATGTTTATATAATTTTTTTTTATTACTTTCGCCAATAGAACATGTCCTGAAAGTTTCTCCGTTTTTTCGTGGGACACGCTGTATAATATAACTTGATTTTTTCTCTGTTTTTTTCTACATTATATATTAATTCAAGAAATATTTAAAGATAAGTTAATAAATGATTGAAGTTCATTGATTATTATTCATGTACAGGATATTTAATTAGATTATTCATCGATTTGATAACACGCGATCATTTTTTTTTCAAATTAACTGTTGACGTGATTTATTAGTTTATTATGTGTTTATAAGATTTCTTTTTTGTTCCTTTTTTTAACGATTTTTTTTTTTTTTTTGTTGGCGCACCTCAAGGTCGACCGTCATAGTTTTTCGTTTAACATAATATACAAAAAAATATTTTCTGATAGTATCATATTAGATCGTTTTTATTATTAGTAATTAATTTTGTTGCAAATCGATTGGGTTGCAGTTAGTTATAAAATTCAGATTATTATTTTAATTTTATTTCCGGGCACTAATTTACCTCTGCAACACAACACGATGTGATCAGCGACTCAAAATATCACAATACGAAAAATGACGCTGTAAATTACGACTCTTTTACTAGTCTTACTGCTCTAATAAAAACAAATTACATGGAAGAATATACGCCTAAAATCTTAAAATATATTTCTGAAAGCATAATTCATATTAAATTAGATTTGTTAAATTTAAACTGGACATCATTACAAATAAATAAACATACGGACATTTTAATTTTTATGTAGATGAATATATATAGATGCAAAAATAGAAAGTTGAAGGGCAAACACCCTTATAAATTAAAAGTTAACAAACTTTTTAAATATAATTAAATTCCTTCTGTTGCAAATGTAACTAATTTCTTTCCTTTGAATAAAAAGAAGATTTTCATAGAGAAATTAGCTGCCTGTCAATCTTAAACTTTTTTTTAGTCAGAACTAATATAAAATTTTGGAGGTTAATAAAAGAAAAAATCATATGATATTTGAAATAGAATTTGGTATTTCTGTTTTTCACAGTTTAAAAAATATAAACGTGTACGCAAACTCGTAAAAGTTTTACATAACGTTGTCGATACAAAAATTAGATACTTTTACTGGTGATATTAACACTGAAAAAGACTGATCCGTTTATTTTTAGTATGAAGATGGTAAAACCACTTTTTTTTACTCCGACTGTACCTTAAAAATATTATATTATTGCAGATTCAAAATCAAGTTTAATTGAAAAAAGCTGACAGCACAGTTGTAGGACTTTCTTGTTATTTAAATATAAAATACTTTTTCGTTTATTTAATTCAACGATGCTAATTAAAGCGCACGGGTGTAGCGGCAACGGCCAGCACTAACTAAACTAATATAATTTTACAACTTATATAGAAGAAATTTCGCTTGTACGGTCAACAGACTGGTGTAGCCGCTAAGTTTAACGCACCAGGTGCCGTGACAACCGCGTTCGTGACCCAGCCAGACCGAGTTACTTTTTTTACACTTTAAATATTATTCATTTATTTAATTCTACCGCTCACCTGTGACGTCACAACGTAACAGCATTTTTTTTGGATGGGGATGCGATACAAAAGGTTTTTTTGCAAATACTGTTCTTTTTTAATCGTTAACAAATGTCCAAGAAAAATATTACTTTAATTAGACGTTCTATATAGAAGTAATCTGACCAAGTTTGGTCAAACTCGGTTCAGTAGTTCTAGAGATATAGGGTGATTTGGAGGCCAACATGCGCGCGCGCACGAAAATTAACATCCGGAAAATTTCCACCCTGTTTCTTGGTTTATTGGGTTCCTTGGGTGTCAAAACATCAAGATCCGATGAAAAGAGCACATCCGATTACAATACTTTCCAGTAAAAATAGTTTAGTTTTATACGTTGAAATTTTTTGTTAAATTACATATTCTCTGAAATTAATTATTAAAATATAAGGTCAAATATTGAACTACTCTCACATAAATCGTAAGTCGATAAAATGAATTAAAATAAAGATGTTTCTACAAAACGCTTATTATTGCTTTTTTATATGACTAATTTACCACATAAGCTAATTCTTGTGCGTGAGAATGTGATACGAAGTTGTGTTCGTAGAGTGTCAAAAGTACGTCATACTGATCCGAATAAGAACCCATTACGAATGAAAAGCATAGGCGATAACACTCTATTTTCTTAATGTTAAGGTAGATTTATTCATCCGTATCAATGAGGAAGAAAATATCTGGGAACGGCTAAAAAAGCTTGACACTATTATCGTTCTTTAAAGATATAACTAAATAATTAATTGAAATAATAATTGTAATTATTAATTTTCGTTAAAGTAAAACGTTTCTGAAGTGGGAATCGTGCCTCCACCACTCTTAGTACACCGTTATGAATGTATCCTGAAAAATGTATAACAAGTATACCGTATATTTGACCGACCTACTGCTCTGTTAACCTTGAAACTCCGTCGACTGTTGCTGCGTAATTTCTCCTTTTCGTTACAACATCAGAGAAATATTAACGAAAAATAAATACAATACGTTATTCTCGTATGTAATATTAAACGTACATCTTCAGTTTTTCTATGTTACCGTGATACCGGTGCTTGCTGTTATATCTTTAGCATGTACGCACATGTATATCTTCCTATCACACATCCTTTGTATTATCAATATGATACGACGGAGAAATATCAACAGTTAGCTTGTTCATGCCATATCGTGATGCATATATGAAACCGTTTCTAGGAAAAGATAACAATTTTTTTTTTCAAAAACTGCATTCACAGAGAAGTTTTAATATTTTATTTTTAACAACTAAATCGTTCTTGAAAATAGACGGGTCCATCTTGCCTGAACATAAAATTCTTAATTAAAATTTTAATTAGGATCTGTAGTAACTATTTTTGTAGGTAGATCTCAAAAAGTTACCTTTACCGTGTTTTTAAAACGGATGTTTAATTATTTTGAAATCGTATTATCTCACAATAGTTTTTTAACTCGATTACATTCAATTCTGTAATTCGTTTTTTCCATTATCGAATTGTAAAAAAAAAACTAAAATTGTGAAATCATTGAACTCTAAAAAAAGATCGAATTTTATCTGTAAATCAAATTATTTATTTTTCTAAATTCAGTAAACAATACTTAATACTCTCCTAACCATATAGGCCGATTCATCAAAAAAGCTTGCAGCAGTTTAAAAAAATCGTTTCTTAAAAACTACTAGGAATAATCAAATAAGCTCTGTTGATCGATATGCAAACATCCAGTCGATAATCGACTTCTTTTTTTCTATATAAATAAGTTAAAAACATTGTCTACAGTGATATATTAAATAAGTTAAAAGCAGGGATGTACAATATTTAGGACAAAGATCCCCATTGCTATAACCAGCGGATCTGAACAGAAGTCGATTATCATCTGGATGTTTATAAAGCGATCAACGGGGCTCTTTTTGAAACATTCAACGTATGTAAAAAAATTTTGGTGAATTTAAAAAAAAATACTCGTTTGATTATCTCTAATGGTTTCCGAGATGATTTTTTAAATTACTGCAACCTTTCGATGACTTTATATATATATATATATATATACACACACACACACACACACACACACTAGCATCCCCCGTCACGGTTTCGCCCGCTATATATGCCTACTTGCGTTTCCCGTCGAGGGAATCTTTTTTTTTTTTTAATTTTATGTTTTTAAATCAAGGGACGGTGGCAGATGTAGCCAGTCGCGTCGCACAGACAGTAACAGTGGATGTGTTGGTTGAGCCGTCGCGCTGTACACCGTTGCACTCCTTAAAAAACTGAAATTCAAAAAACCCTAAAATAGTTTTTATATATCTACCTTAAGATTATCTGCAAGCCCAAATCTACTGAATATCTCGTTTAGTATAAACGGAAATGGGGAAAACTTTTAATCATTCTTCAAAAATTGTTTACATTTCTTTATCCCTTTCAAGTCGAATTTAAAAAAAAATCTTGAAATTGATTTTTAGATATTTACATGAAGATTATACACACCAAAATTCAAGTAGATATCCTCATTTGTTACCGAGAAATAGATAGCCGGGTTTCAAAAATCAATTTTAACCCGTAAAACTCGCAATTTCAAAAACAAAATCTAGAAACTAGTTTCTAAATATTCACATGAAGACTAAACACACCAAAAATCAAGTTGATATCTTCATTTGTCACCGAAAAATTAAAAAAATTGCCGGATTTAAAAAAAAAATTTAAATCCGTATTTAAAATCAACTTGATATCTTCCATTTATTGCCGAAAGAATAAAAAATAGCTGGATTCAATAATTCATTTTAATCCTTTAAACCCAAAATTTCAAAAATCTATTAAATCTTCGCATGAAAATTATACACACCAAAAAACAAATTGATATCTTAATCCATTTTAAACTCTGAATTTAAAAAAATCCTTTTTTAGTGACTTATACCGAAAGAAGAACATGTGAACAAATTTTCATCGATTAATTTTCGGTAGTTTTTGCTGGGCGTTGATGAATCAGTCAGTCAGGACATATTATTTTATACACACATGCGCGCGCGCATACACACACACACACACACACACACACACACAGTAAAAAATAAGTTATCGTACTTTTAAAATCAAACATTTAGGCTCTAATAATAAATAACTAATATTATTTATCTACTCCAGAAATAACAGGCTGATCGTCTAATTACAGTTTCTTGATGTCAGACGAATTTTACACGTATAAAAAATACCAAGCCTAACCGGGAGTCGAACTCAAAGCTTTCCGAATAAAAGGGAAAGTCACCACCACTCCATCGTGTGGAAATCGGGCCGACTACTATTTTATTATTTTAATAATAATAAGAATCATTACCAGTTCTATATTCAATTTTTATCCTGTTAATTTCAACGTAAAAACCAGTAAAGTAAATTTTTTTTTATTAAAACACTGCATTTATAATTGTACATTTAAAAAAGGACACGAGTATTATTAAATTTAAAATTATTAACTAATAAACTAAAAAACTTACAGTTAGATGTCAGAATCGAAAAATAAAATTTGTATAGAACAACATACGTAGATTCGCTTCAGAAACGACACACACACACACACACAACATCACCAACACCAATTAAAATTAAATACTATATGAAGTGCACTATTTAACGAACTAATATCATTAAATTACCTTAAATTATCTAATTCTAAATGTATTTATAATTAATTTCATTATAAAATATTTATTATAACTATATTTATTATCAACTTCAAATTTTCTTTAAATTATTTTTAAAGATGTGAAGAATCAAACATAAAAAAAAATTGTTTTTAGTATTTTAACCTGGTGATGTGGTTAGAAAGCTGCGAAACGGGTAATTAAAATTTTTCATAAAAGTTTTAAAAGTAATTTTTTAGTATGCTGAAGCTTTACTTTTATTTGCTACCATACCTTTTTCATAGTTTCGTTGTCGCTAAATTTTTGTTTTACAATAACATAACTTTGTTAGAAAATCGTTAATATAACTATAATATAATAATTGTACTCGCATAACCATCATTTTTAATCTATGTATCATGTAGTAATGGAACGGAATTTGTACGCATGTGTTTGCGCGCGCACGTGAAAAGCAGTTATTTATTTAAATGCACCAGTTGTAATAAGAAATATCTTATTAAACATTTGCCGAAACTGTAAAATTAGCATTTTTTTTTTATTTTTTTTTTATTTATTCTGTTTTAATAAAGATAAAATAATATTTTTTATCGTGTGGAGTAATTTCATGCAGAAAGGAATTTTAAATTTTCTTTGTAATAACAATTTATTTAATCTAAAATATTTAGCGATAAAGTAAATTAAGTTTAATTTTTTTTAACTTACGTATTGTTTAGCTGATATGCATATGTATAACCGTATGTAGTGTTGAGTAAACAATATATTTGTAATCAGCCGATAGGTAATAGCTTCTCTTTTTAATGTCGCGTTAAATTTCGCTGTCATTTTACTAAAATAAAAAGCTGACAACACAGTTGTTTCTAATGTACACACAACTTAAATTTAAAATATTTATCATTTTATTAAAATATAATACTTTTTCGTTTATTTAATTCAATGATTCTAGCTAAAACGCACGCGTAAACCGTATTTAATTAGCGCGGGTGTGGCCGCGCTAATTAACGGTGATGGTCGGTACTAACTAAACTATGTAATTTCACAACTTACATAGAACAAATTTTGCTTGTACGGTAGGCAGACTGGTGTAGTCGCGAGGCTAAACGCACTTGATACCGGTTCAACTATAAATAAAATTCATTTATTTAATTCTACCGTTCATCTGTGACGTCACAACATAGCAGACGACTACAATACCATATTTTGGGGTGGGGTGCAATCTCGAGATAGGTGACCTTGCTCTATAGCCTCACTCCTTGACCTTTTAAGTTGAAAATTTAATGTTATTAACGCTCTAAATGGAATTAATTTGAACAAGTTTTGTCAAAATCGGTCCAATAGTTCTGAAGATATAAGGTGATTTAGAGACCAACACCGAACTTACGTACATACCAACATTAACATCCGGAAAATTTCCATTCATCTTTTTGGGCTACTTAGGTGTCAAAACGTAAAGAATCATTGAAAACCGCATAAGCCTAAATTGGACTGATAACAGTACTTTCCCTTCTAGAGCTATATACCGCTATCTAGACAAGAAAGTAAAAATATAAGAAAACTTTTTTTCATTGAAATCAATTTTTTCACAAGAAATCAATTTCATTGAAATTTAGATGTGCTGTAACAGTTATCTGAAGTTGTGAACGTGAAAATTTGATTAAAATTATTTTGAGTTACGCTCAATTTAAGGTCGAAAAACTTATTTCTTAAAAAAATGGTTGATAGCTGGAAAAATATTACTTTAAAAACCTCCAAATTGAATAAAAACAATAGAAAAATTAATTTTAATCCTGTTAATAGGAAATATTTTTAGAATCTTCTTTGCTTTTTTTCATATTAGGTCCAAGAGTAGTTAAAAGGCTACTTTTCTTTAATTTTTCTATACACAAATTTCACTATTCCGTCTGTTTCAAAATTAATATAACTGGGTTTAATATTTCTCAAGTTTGATTAATTATACGTGAAATGAAAGAGCAACTCGTACAGTTTTAGCTGTGTGTAAGCTCATAAACTGTTTTCTGTACCTTCCGCTTGAAAGCGCTAATAACAAAGATAGTGACTCCCCCACCCCACCAACAGAAAGCGTTCTATGTTTTGCAATTTGCGAAGTGTGAATCTGTAGTTACCGTTCAACGTGCGTTCCGTTTTCATCCCGAGTAACAATAACATTCACAGATGATATAAACAATTTGAAACCACTGGCTGTATTTGAAAAGGGAAGAGTACTGAAGACAATGATGAACGTGTAAGAGAGTCTTTTGTGCGTAGTCCTGGAAAATCGGTTAAGAAAGCTATCCGCTAATTTGCGATTCCAGTGACGTCTGTGTGGAGGGTTCTAATGAAACGCTTACAACTGCGTCTACATCGTTTACAGCTGTTACAAACTCTAAATCCTACAGATTATATAGTTAGCGTGCTAGTTTCGCAAATGAAAAGATGCACCGTGACGAAGACTTTGTTTATCGTGTCGTATTCACTGACGAATCGACATATCATGTTAATGGAAAAGTAACCGCTCGATGTGCTTATGTAGAGATTAGAAAATCCTCACGAAATATTGCGGTGTGAACGAGACTGTCCAAAACTAAATATATTTTATGCTGTATCCTGACGGCAACAAGATGGTGCGCCGCCTCTATAGCATAACGCTGTACGTGATCGGTTGAATGAAATTCTCTCCGACTGCTGTCGTCGTGGACTAGCTGACACAGTTTGTTTGTCAAGTCAGCACGTTCACCTGATCTGATCCTGAGCGATTTTTTTCTTTGGAGGTTTATAAAGGATCAAGTGTATCTTCCACCGTTGCCGACTGACCTACCCGATTTGAGACAAAGGATTGAAGCAGCATTCACCTATCGATTGGATGTATGCCGTGTGACAACGAACGGTGCTTACGTTGAACACTTATAGGAAAAACTGAGTTGCTCTTTCATTTCACGTATAATTTATCAACGCAAGTAAAACTTAATAAATATTACATGATTTTAAAACCTCGATATCCGTTTTGAAAAACAGTATTTTTACGCGTAAATTTCATAGGTTGTTGTAATCGACTGAGGAAAAAATACGACCAGCAGAAAAATTATTTTTTGTAAAAAAAAATACATATGTTATTAAGCGAGTTACTAAGCGTCAAATCCATCGGTAATGAATTGTTTATGTAACGATGAGTTAGCAATCTTTATTGTTTAAAAATGAATAAGTTGTGATTCCACATGGCATGATAAAACTGGGTAACAGTTTAAAAGGATTAAACTTCTCGGTTTCAAAATAAGGCCATTAAAGGCTAATAAGCAATACATTTCTTCAGTAGAGTTATCATTATCACTATTAGTACGAAGGCTGCCTATTAAGTTTTTACAAAAACAATGAAAGAAAAGAAATTTAAGAAAAGAAAAATCGTTTTATTTTTTCTCAAAATTTTCGCCTTTAAATTTATACATTTTTTCATGCCTTCGAATCGATTCTCGAAATATTTTTTCTAGTCTGAAGTCGGTGCCTCAAAAACATGATTTTGGAAGGATTCAACAGCTTCTTTAGCCGATGAAAATCTCTGTCCACGTATTTTTTGATTGAAATTGGGGAACAAAAACAAGTCGTTAAGCGATAAAACAGATGAATACGGGCAGTGAGACAGTAGTTCAATGTTTTATCCCGTCAAATAAATCAATTGTTTGACGTGCTGTGTGAGAGCTGGTATTGTCATGATGAAGAATGATGCGACGTTTTCGGGTGTTTTTCCTGATTTCATTGATTACTTCTGTCAAATGAGTTACATACCGTTCAGCGTTAACTGTTTTTCGATCCTCTAAACCAATGGTTGCTACATGTCCATCCCAACCCCGTAGGGTAAGACACCCACCTAGTGACGTTCCGGTCGCCACACCAACCCGCCCCTCCCCTACGTTCCTTAACAGGAGTCGTCTACCGCCCTTCGACCTTTTACATCTCATAGTAATAACCCTCTTTCTTAGTAATAACCCTGGCCTCGTTGGGATGCCACCGATGCAAATGCCTCGGTAGACATTTGCATCAGTGATTTAAGCACACCTTATTGCCTTTGCTGTAAGCCTCGTCCGTGCTACACGTCCATCTCGATCCCCCCCCCCCCCCCGAGGGGAGAAGAACCCACCTTGTAGCGTGTCCGGTCGCTACACCACCCCCTCCGTTCCTAGCCAGCAGTGGCTTTAACGGAGGACTTCTTCTCGCCCTCAAACTGATGCACACCACAGCTTACAGTTTAGGCCCCGCAGAGATGTCACCGATGCAGATGCCCCAAGGGACATCTACATCGGTAAAGTTCACCCCGAGATAGATTTACAAGTTTATGCCTTCAGAATGAAGACAACGGACACCTGCAGCTACCACGTCGCCCTCAAGAACTAAGCTAAGAAACCTAACCGCGGAAAGAAGACCCCGCGCCTAGATCCTACTATAAAGAGCCACTTTCTGAATGTCTCAGATCCGCACTAACAACCTCATCAATAAACTTCCCACTAAAGTTTATACATCGAAATTTAGACCTAGTTCCCTTAAGAACCCCGCTTATACTCTAATAAATTCAAATCTGACTCCGTTCCGGTCTGCCCGGGAGAGGAGAAACTCCTACTCCCGTACAGCGCCATCGCGGAGTCCCGCGTGACATTCACCATCTTTCGCAATTGCCGCCGAGACTCTCCTACGTACCACCTGAGCAGCACCCAGAGAAGCCCCGCCGACAGTGATTTAGCTCAAAACGCCCTCGTCGGAGCGCAACCGCACCCGCCGGGCAAGAATAGTCCGGCCCACCGACAACGGCCGCAACTCCGGCGACAGCCTGATTTAATGCATACCACAAATACATCTAACCGAGGCACGCTGCCTAAGCGCCTACCTTCGGCCAGTCAACTGCCCAGGCGGTCCCTAGCCACCCAGGTTCCTAACACCTACTAAATTCCTTCGGCGGTCCTGCTCAGGGCTGCTACACGTCCAGTATAAACGAAGAAACAAGCGATCATTTACTTGGAAATGTTTCGCGAACGAACCGTTTTTTTTGGGTTCGGTTCATCTTGGAACAGCCAAACAATTGATTGTTACTTAGTTGCGACTAGTACGAATACATCCGAGTTTTGTCTTCTGTTACGATGTTATATACGGATTTTGCACTTCCTCAGTCGAATTTTTTGAGCATTTGTTACACCGATTACTGTTTCTGAGCTGTTTTGAGTTAGACCCTTACTTAAATCACCCGAAAAAACCTTCGCGTTTCCATTTTTTACAAAACTGTTTTTTTTCTAAACGCTTACTGTAAACAAACAGTTCGGCCGAATTCTCTGACCTACCACACTGTTGCAACAATAAAAAATGTAAAATTTTACAATACTAATATCACATCTCAACAGCGCTTTCTAGCGGTCGTTTGTAAAAACTTAAAAGACAATCTCCGTAGTACACTCCATCTTAAAAAAAAGTTCAGAAATCCCGTTAAGTATGTAATAATATATATTCAAACCATGTTAATTCTGTTAGTTTTAGATAAATATTTTGTACATTTAAAGTACATATCGGTCAGATGTTTGAGATCTTGTTTTTATGCGCTATGTGTAAAATCAGACACTAATAGTAAAATAAATAATAACAATTTTCCAATAACAGAATGCAAATAAACTTCTTCTTGACTCTGAGAACACCAGATATTCGCGCGCGCCCGCAGACACACACACAAAGTTATTATTTTTACTTCGCGCTCTTTTTTTTATTTTCTAGCTGTTTTAATAAATCAAAATGGGAAAAATTTCATACTAGTCCGACACCCTTTCCCCAGATTTTTTAATATATGATGGTTTTCGGACTTCCTGAGTTCATAAATACTAAAATATCAGTAATATTTTGGGCTCAATATCTCATTATGCTTGCCTTCTGTATATTAAAAGTGATTGATTCTTTTTTAAAGCTTATAAAAATAAACTATATTTAATATGAGTTTTTTTTTTAGTATATAAAAACATAATTTGATTGATTTTATTTCTCTTAATGAGGGATAATCAGAGTGGGACAATTATCTGTCCGTATTATTCGGATAGATGGGGATAGAAAACTACTAAAAACAGCATCTCAAAAACGTTTACTAATATTTTACTATTCCATAATATCAGTATATTTTTGTGTTAACGAATTAATGTCAGGTTATGAAGTTTGAATAATAAACTCCCGCCCTTAAAAATAGCAATCTATCAAACTATCTATTTTTTTCACTGTTTAACCTAACATTTATTTTTTCTAAATAAGACGATAGATAGCAGAAAAAAGTAGTTTCCAACCTTCGTCACAGAGGAAATGGGTTCATTTAATTTTTTACTGACTTTTCAAAGAAAAGTAAGGTATTACTTCTGGACGCATGGTGGGGGTGGGGAGGGGTGAAAAAGAACTTTCTTTACGTTTTGAGGTATGAGAAGTACGAAAATATCAAAATTGGTTTTCTTACATATTTATAGGCCAATTATAAAATTTTGTGGCACGAAAATCTCCAAAACTACTGAATCAGTTTCAATGAAATTTAGATACTCTGTTGCAGTATCTGTTGCAGTAGTGTGTGTAAACATTTGATAAAGATTGATCGAGTCGTTCTAGAGTAACGTTGAATTTAAGGTCGAAAAAATTTGAGTGGGGCAAGTTAGAAGCGTGGTTCGTTGTAATGCTGCAAGTTAGAAGGTTGACCTTTCTTTATCTGCGGTGTTTATTGTTAGTAATGTTAAGCCAAAAGTCTGTCTTCTTGCGCAGAACTACGCAAGATTTTTTATTATTAATTTATTTTTTGTTCAGATCCCAAAATAGTGTCATTTAAGGAGTTTTTAATTATACCTTAGAATGAAGAGGTACCACAAAATAAATTATATTTCTTCACTGGGTTAATGAGTCATTCTACAATTCATTTTGATAAGACTTTAAAAAATGAAATAATTAAATTCGTAAAGTTGTTAATTTTCATTTTTTTTGAACGGTTAAGTTTTATTCTCCACGTAAATACAGTTTTTTCCACTCTCCTGGAGCGGTTAAGAACTTTCTTTTTATAGAAAAATAGAGTATCCACTTACCGACAATTTTGAGTATTGATATCCAAAAAAATAAAATTCGCGCTTTCGGATTATTCCTCCATCATCAGGGATTGCTGATTAATTATGAATTTTATAGTTGTGCATATACATTTTTATAAATAGGAATTAAAATGAAAGTAAAATTTAAAAATTTGTTCAAAACAGCTGATTATCAGTAGTTAAAAGAAAAAACATCTGGTCAGTAAGATGGTTACAACTGTTATTTAAGAAAACCGTTAAAAAATGAAAAAATAAAATAAAAAATGAAAAACTGTTAAGTAAATCGAACCTAATCTATTTTTTGTTGAGTAGAAAACAAAAATCTAAAACTTTAAAATTAATACTTGGAATGCTAACAGGATTTTTTTAGAAAAAGCAAACTTTTCGTGAAATTTTTTACCCACCTCCTAAGCGATAAAATTTCGTTATATTACTCTGAAATTTGAGTCGCTTACAAATACAAAAATAGAAAATATTTTTATTTTTAATTATTACGAAATCTTAAATTTTTTACACGTATTTTAACGTGAGATGAATGAATTCAAAATACACGGATGAATAAAATGATAGCTATAAAAAATTAGAGAATTACGGGAATTGATATCAAGATCAGCTATTCTGGAAGCCAATGTGATAATTATATATCGTAATCGTAAATAATTATTCATATTATCTTTATACTTTACATATATATATATATATATACACACACACACACATAATAAATAATTTATTATGAAATTTACCTTAAATTAGCGTCACACTAAAAACAGATGACTGTTGAAGGTCTTCGATGTTTGAATGAACGATCGTAAAGTAGTTATTGTAGGTCACCGGCGTATTTATTACGTGCATGCACTGAAGCTTTGACTCAACTGACGGTAAATGTTGTTTAACATTATTATCGCTATCACCATTATATGGATTTCTATTGAATAGTAGCCGTAATCAAACTGGTTGGCTACCTTCCGATTACATGTAGAGGGGGAAGAGCAAGGACGAGTTTATGTATTATCGTTGACTTGAACATTCCCTCTTTTGTTACTGCTGGGACATCTTAATTTTTTGTTTTCGTCCTTATGTTATTTAAACTACTTTACCAGAAAAAAAAAGCCATTTATTTCACTTGATTTTTTAAATTATTCTTATCGTTAAATATACGCGAAAACTATTCATAATTATGTCAAAAATAAGATTATGTCAAAGAAAGACATAATCTTATAAACTTAATTAAGACCAATAAATACGAGATCTACTTTATAGCGTGCAGCGGAGTGCTAGTGACTCTGCTTCTCATCTAGAAAGCTATCATTTCGAATCCCTGTTCATCAGGCTTGGCATTTTTCTCATGCTACAAAACCAAATCAACATTAAACAAAGAAAAAACCAATTAAACAAAAATATAATTAATTAGGTGTCACCTCCCTTTAATAGCATATTGTAACTATACTATAGAGATATAAAGAGGAAGAGAGTTTTTTGTCTGAAATGTACAAAAAACTACCCAATCTATTGCTACTAAATTTTTTTTACTCGTGTTTCCTGGCATAACTGCAAAGGTTTTTGAATATATTTCATCTTATAAAAAAAAATATATAGTATGTAGTAATGGAGGTTTGACAGTTGAAGCAAAAACTTTAAATAATTAAATTAATGAATTTTGAACTGTGAGTATCTATCACTGTGTGAGATGGGTTTGAACTGAATGATTATGAATGTCTAAAAAACAATTTCTAGATGTTTTGAAATTTCAAGTATTAAGGGTTAAAATGGATTTTTGAATTTTTTTGAAGCCCTGTTGTTTTCCCAAAGGAATTATTTCAAAGGTGATATTTCTGTTACTATTCTTCTTTAATTCGTTTCCACTTTTGCAATTTTCTGTTAGCATGGCAGCTAAGTAACTGTACTGTGTTACTTATTCAATTTGTCCTTCTTTATTTGAGAATATGATACATCGTTTCCTACCATCATTACTTTTGTTTTCCTTACATTCATTTTCATTCCAAATTTTTTCATAGTTTCTTGTAATCATATGGATATCTAACCTGAATTAATGCAGAACCCTTTCATTATGTCTATCTCCAAACTTCATTATTGTCAGTGAAATATTTAAGAAGCATCTATTTCCTTTTAGATATCTATAAATTTTTGCTCTTTTCTGATCTCTCTTTTTTTGCATTTCTACTGATTCTTCTCCTCTCATGATATTTCTAAGCCGGTTAGCTTTGCTTTCTGAATTGTTCTGATTAATCTTCTATTCTCAATCACTCTCCTCATTTGTCACTTTGTCTTTTCTTTTTCATCCTTCTAGTGTCCATGTTTATATATCTGTACAGAAGTACACTCACTTCAAATGTAACATTTCATAAAATATTTTTTTAAATCTAATGTCATCTGACTACATAACTTTCATTCTTAGTAATTGCTATTCTTGCTTGATAATTTATTTTCACCTTTGGTCTCATTTGCTTACACAAACATTCCTAAGTGTCTTCTATTTTGAAATCTTCTGTTGCATATTTGGTGCTTGATCTCCTAAAAAAACCTGTCACCTGCAAAATCTTATGCCATCTGTTCTCTTTTCTCCTACATTGATTCCTTCATCTTCTTGAACATTTTTGATCTTATTTTCAACAAATATATTAAACAATGTTGATGATAAGTATCCCAACCTTTCTTTACTTCTTTTCCTAGACAAAACTACTCAGTTGTACCACCTTTTATTTTCATTTCTATCTTTCCAATTGATTCTTTGCTTCTTAATATGTTCATTAGTTTATCCCATTTGACCTCATCAGATGCTTTTTCCATATCTATAAAAGATACACTTATTTCTTTACCTCTTTCTACAGAAAGAGGCATCTCACCAATAGTGAGATGCATCTCACCAATAGTCCTTATTAACCTAATTATATCCTATGTACCCGTTCCTTCCTGAATCCATGTTATGTAATTTTGAATCCATTCTCTAAACATTTGCTCTATTTTTACTCAGTCATTTGTTTGGAATTCGCAGATGAATTTTATGATTGCAAAATTAAGTTGATTGTACTGTAATTTTGATACTTTACATTATCATATTTTTCAGGGATCAGAATAATTGTTTTAAAAAATCTTCTGGTCACATCTCATTATAGATTAAATTACACTGTATTACAATCACTTATAATCCTTCTTCATTAAAACATTTAATCACTTCCATTGACAGCTCACCTGTTTCTTCAGCTTTTCCATCCATCATATGTTTTTATTGTTTGCATAATTTCCAGTTTTTGGATTGCTGTCCCTTCTTCACTGTTTTCCACTTCAACCTGATCTATGCAAAAATCATTTGGTTTTTTTCCATATACTTCTTCCATCTTTTAGGTACATATTCTTGTATTACACTTTGTCATTTCTCTTAAGTGCCTATACTCTTCCTCTACTTATTCTTTGTTACTGTTTTTATTATTTTATTATATTCTAGTTCACATTGTCCTTTCCTTTCTAACTCTTCTATATCTGAGCATTTATCTGCAAGCCATTTTTTCTTTTCTTAATGTATTATTCTTCTTAATTTATTGTTTAATTTCTTTATTGTTTGAAAATATTTATTTCGTATATACGTATCCTGCATAACTCAAAATTGATTAGCCGTGGGATGTTAAAATTTTGGATTTAGGACTGTTGTAACATATAGTTGTGCACCTCTCCTTTTGATTGCAATCAACTGAACCAAAAGAACTGAAAAATTAATATTTCAGCAATTGTGTAACTGTCCACTTTATTAAAGAATTGGAGGATTGTATCTCACTTTCAAATAAAATAAGTTTAAATGAACTGAAGCAAAAACTGTGTTTATATCATTTTATTAGGCGTACAAAGAAGTCATGTGGTATCCACATCAGATTGTTTTTTTTTTTTGTTTTAGGGCCATCAATTACTGTGGTCATTAGCAATAAACACAAGATGATAAGGGTGTAATGGCTTCTTACACTTAAAAAGACACACTATAATTTTCACATTAAAAACACTTCAAAATACAATGCACTTTAAAACACTCAAACCATTTCTAATAAAATGTTGTCAAAAAGTATGAAAAAATTAACATTAAATCACAAAATTAAGTTAAATCACATAAGAACTAATTTCTTAATTTCTGTCTCCTAGGTTTCCCCTTAGGCCATCCTTTTCTTCATTTTCCTGAAGGTCTGGATGTTGAATTCCAGGTTGTCTAAGGCTTCTGAAATTGGTCCTTCTGATCCTCTGCAGTAAATCACAGTGGATTTCCTACTTCATCTTCATCTATTGATAAGCAATAAGTTCAAGATTTTGAGGCAGATCAGTAATAAACAATAAGATTAGAATATTACAAAAATTTTTCAGTATTTTTAAAAACTTGCTTTATACTATTTAATCATACTTTAATCAAATTATTTTCATACGTTGCATGAATTTAATTAGTAGGCTAATCAGAATTTCAAAAGATAACATTATATATTGAAGCCTCATATAGCTGTTTTGCAGATTTTGCAATTTTTTACAACCGCACCCTTAATTTACCCCCGTGCAGGGGGATGTTTGCAAATGTAATGGTGGAATATTGTATTGTCACCCCACCTCAGTAACTGTGCAAAATTTCATCAATCTCAGCAACGTCAGGACATATGTTAAATTAAGGATGCAATATTTGAGGACAAATATAAAAAATAAACATTGTGAGTTAAAGAAAAGCAAGCAAAATGACTGAATACTCTTCTGTGACACTATGCATTTTAAAATAGAGACATTCATATTCTTCAACAGATGATATTGCAACGCCCTGTTTTTTGTTGTAAGGTGTGACTATAATCAATAGTAAGCAGTTCCTTTGATGCCATAGCAAGTAGATTTTTCAACATTAAAAAATGTGGAATTAAATTGAATGCTTTGCTGAAAATGCAAAAAAAAATTAATGGGATCTTTGTTATCTATACAATTTTACTATATTTTAAAAATTAGTAAACGGATTTGTCAGTGGAGAACATTTCCTAAATTTACTGAAAGTTTGTCAGTATATTATGCTTTCCAAGATATGTTTAAAATTTATTTTCATGATTTTTCAAATACTTTAGAAAATATGGAAGTAGAAAAATTGGCCTATAAATTTCTAAATTAAGTATAGAACTTTGCTTAACCTTTGCATTACCAAGCGGGGTATTCTGACTACCCCAGATTGATTATTTCCCTAAAATAATTTTATCTAAAGAGATACATAATTGTGGTTTCATGACTTTGTCCTAAAATGATTGAAATTGTATTGACACTCAATGAATACAAAATGGTGACTGACCCATTTTTTTTGTTTTTATAGTTATTATTGATGGGATATATTGGTGAGATTGTGAAACTATCCTGCTTGGTATGAAGTGTCTTATCTTCTTATTTGTCAAAAATGAAGGTTTTACAAAATATTTGTCTCATTCATCTTCATTATTTAATTTTTCCACTGGTTGGTACCCTGCGTTCCAATAAGAAAGAAATTCTGAAGGAATTTTTGCCCGACAGAAAGAAGTTCATTCTTCAATGTTTGGTTTCATAAATGACTTGACTGTAGTTTCCTGTGTTCCAAATGGGGCAAGTTACTAAGATGTTTCATGGAGATGGTAGATATTGCAGCACTGAATGCAGATATTCTGTATACACAAAGATTTCCTAAGTGGCAGGAGAATAATCGTAGCCGACAGAAACTCTTCATGACTGAGCTGGCATTTGGACTCAGCAAAGGCAACATGGAGGAAAGAGCTAGAAATATCAGTGGTCTTCATAACGATGTACAAGATACACTGAAAGCATGTGGTATTGAAATTCCAACAGCAATGATCCAACCCCAGAGTTCCAAGTTACCAACACCACAGCAATGACAAGATTGCAAGAGCAACAAAAATTGTAAAACAAGACTATGTTGTGTAATGCACAAGAAGCTTGTTTGTAATACACACAGACAAAAAACTGTTATTGTAAAGTGTATGTTGTGCAAAAATATGCCTGAATGAACAGTTCAAAAATGTAATTTGTTATTTTGAGGCCAAGTACTAGTTTACTGCAATGACAGCCAAAATGTAAACATTTTTAATTTTACAGGTGTCCAATATTGAATTTATCTTGAAAAAAATTAATGATATAAACTTTGCATCTGTATTCAGTTTAAAAACTTTTAATAATTTGAAAAACTGTATTTCAGCACTAAATAAAGCTATTCATTGAAAATAACAGAATTTAAAAACAAATATTACATTAAATCACAAAACTGTATTGGAGTAGTCAAAATACCCTGCTTGGCAAAATAAAGCTGTCAAAAAGCTTGTCATCAGGAAGGTTAAGGAGGGGAATAACAAAGGAAGTATTAAGGTTCCTAGGAAATACTCTAGTGTTAAAAAATTGTAAGAGGAACAAGAATAGCATCTATTACTTATTTTAAAATATTAGCAGGAATTTCATCAATACCCACTAAATGTTTATTTTTTATATTTAAAATACAAGTTTTAATTTACTGTGTATCAACAGTAAATAAACATTTTGATTCATCAACAAAGCCATTGGAGTTGAATGGCTTTGTTTGAAATGGATTAATATTATTATTACTTAAAATTGCTGAAAAGAATTTATTAAATAGCTCTGTAACAAGAACATGGGATGAGATACAGAAATTGAATTCTTTGTATTTTTTGTTAGAAGTTATCTTAATCTGTTTTATTTCCCAAATCTTCATTCGCTTTTGATGACTCACTATAAAGTTATTGTTTGAATTAGATACAGTTATTTTATATTTTAGTTTTAGAAATAACGTTAGCACATATATATATAATTTTTTTTTTTTTTTTAATTTGTCATATAATTTTGGTAGTTATCAGGCAAATTATGTTTTAAAAAATTATATTCATTGAGATTTTTGGAGGTATGATGTATTTACAACTTTGTTTATTGTTCATTATTTATGAATTCGTAACCATGAAATTATAACAAAATGTAGGCCAGTTTATTCAGTTAATACTGATTCAGAAACGACAACGTATAAATCTCAGTTACATCATTGCTTATCAATTCTCATGGTTGTTTCATAAGTACCTATTACCACTTCTAGATACAATTACTAGATAAGTAAAAGGGTTGATTATAATATGGATGATGAGATTATTACATGTTGAAATATATTATGACTTTCATTAAATACTAAGTTTCAGTTTGTTACAATTTTCTAACAAATTTTATGATTAGCAGATTTAAAGTTTTTCTTATATGGTTACGTCTTTGATAAAACAGAAGTATTAAACGCCGTTCGCTCAACTGTGTGAAAAGTGTTGCCAACATGATCTTAAAATTGCATTCAGTTTTTAATAACTATTATTTTTTTTCATTCGGAAACAAATTTAGAACGAATCGAAAAATGTATATTTCTGCACACAATACTCAAATATAAAAATGAAACGATTGCTTCCATTTGTCATATAGTATGATTCTCGTTCTCGTTCTGTTGATCAGATGTACATTGATAATGAGCGCATGATCAAGAGATAAAATTTGTAAATACTTTTCTAAAATAAAATTTCAGCATGAATAGATTATACGGAAAAACAATCTTCCTATTGGTATACCTGAGTAATAAAAACAACTTTCTGGCTGCTTGAAACAGGCAGCAACAAGTGTACTTTTATGGAAAATTAGGTTTAGTTTCTGCCTTGGGGTTGACAGAGTTTGACATTGTAATAATGTTTTTGTGATTGTGGGGTATTGGGAATGATAGTGTTTAAAATTTTTTTACAAGTTCATTTAATGCTTAAGAATTTTGTTGTGTACGGGCAGGCATAGACCTACCTTTTTAACATTAATGTTAAGCCATTCGAGCTTTATTTTACGTAATTCTTTTCGTTTCTTCAGACGAAAGTAAAATTCCAGGTTTTTATTAGGAATGGGCTTTGATGTAACGAGATTTAAAGGAGAAGTTGATGAGGAGTTGGTTTGTCCAATATGTTCTGGAGTCCTAGAAGATCCATTGCAGGTTAGTTTTTCTTTTTTTAAAACCACACAAAATCCATCGAACTATTATTATGTGATGCTGAAATTGTTTTAGTTTTGTAATATTCCCCACTGTAAACATTGTTATTTATAATTTCCAGATATTAATTTTTCAAAACTTATTTATGATAATTGCCTTATTTAGATAAGTAATAAGCAGTTACATAAATTATATTTGTCTAAGTTTAGAGCTTATAATACAAAATTTATAATTGTTTCAGCATCTTGTTAATTAGCATCTTCTAATACTATATTATATTATATTTGTCTAAGTTTAGAGCTTATAATACAAAATTTATAATTGTTTCAGCATCTTGTTAATCAGGCCAAATTATATAATAATTTGGCCTGATTGTTAAGTTAATATAAATCGTAATATCAACTTGGCTAATTTTGTGAATGTATTTGTATGTATAGCATTCAGTGCGTTGTTTTTTTTTTGTCATTAAATCTAACTTTATTTTTACTATTGTCAATGTATGAAGTCACATTTTATTTTCATAGCATTTTAATTATTGTAGTTTTTAATAAATCGCTAATTAGGTCTTGTTTCTCTTAGATATAAACTGTGAGGGATGTTGAATATCTGGATAAATTCTGGTAAATAAACCTGTATTCTGTTTAATGAACATCTATAGTTACAACAAAATGCCCAGTGGTTTGATGTATAGTGATTTCATTTTTGTTACCTATGTTTTATCAGTGTGTTCAATGAACACTTTTTATTGTAAAAGATGGACAGAGTGCTGTAAGTGAAAAGTGTCAGTTTGTTGGTTTAAACCTAGCTCTGACAAATGTCTCAGTGCAACTTAATATTGTACCATAAGACATAGGGTGACACTATAATGTTATGTCATCTATTTTTATTTTGCTCCATATCTCATACGTAACTGTAGATTGCAGCACATAGTGTAATATTCAAGGAAACATTTCAGATTTAACAAATATTGTAAAATATGATGATTTGTGTTATAAAATTTACATTTTTTGTTTTTAAAATAATCATAGTTAATAGAGGTTATGCTTAGCTCACACTGTACTTTAATTTGATAGTCATTTGTGTTTTGAGTTTTTTTCTTATTGTGCATTCTTTAATTTTTTTAGTTGTTTATCCATAAATGTATTTTTGTTGTGAATTCATTAAAAAGATCTATTGGGTAGATTTTGGAGTCAGACTCTGTGAAACTAAGGATAATGATGAAGATTCCTGTCCATTCAAGCATTACCATTTGTCATAAACAGAATTTGTTTATAATGATAGTAATAATTAATGATTATGTAAGTGAATAAAAAAATATTCAACTCAGATTGCTTATCCAAAACATAATTTATAATTTTAGGTTAGAAATGGCAAAGATTATTTTTGAAAGTAACCAAATGATGATTTCTAGTGTTGATGAGAAGAATGTAAATTTTTAAATGTGATAAATATTAGGAAAGTGAACACTTTTTGTTATACATTTGTTGTTTATAAATATAGATAAATGAATAACTAATTTTTATAGGCAAAATTTTTTTATGTGAGCTCAAACTAATTTATTTTTTTTTAAAGTCAAAAGTATTTCATTCAGCACCAATTCTTCAAGATAAATTAAGGTAAGACTTGTTTTTAATTTAAGATTTATATTTTTCACTTTATTTTACAGTATGTTGCATTTATATGAACAATTTATTTTTAAAACCACAAAAACATTTTTAACATTTGTCTGCTAGTTACAACATTAATATTTATATGCGTTGTCAGAGCTAGATTTAATTCACATCTTTTGTCTGATAATATAAGTGCATGATTGTATACATACATTCACATGCACATTTGTGGAAATTTATGAGTTTACCTTTATATTTTCTATTTATCACATTTTAGGCTCCTTCATGTGAACATGCGTTCTGTAGAGCTTGTATTCAGGAATGGATTTCACGCCAACCTACTTGCCCAGTAGATAGACAAACAATTACATCGGCACAGTTAAGGCCTGTGCCACGAATATTACGGAATCTTTTATCTAGGTAATGAATTTTTATTAGCAGAGTAGCAAGTAATATTTAAACACTTTTGTCTGTATTTATACTTTATTTAATAAGTTCTTTTCTGAAACATATTTTTCTTCTGGTATAAAATCCATCTGACAACATTAAAATTTTTTGGAACCAGGGTATTTCGGACTGTAACAATCATCTGTCTCCTTCCCAGTAGATTCTAGAAATTGTAGCACCCACCTTTTTCTAGGTTTGCTAAATTTAAATTGTAATTGCAGTCAGACCCACATAATCAACAAGATTATTCTTTCTTAGTTTTAAACTTATAAATTTTAAATTAAAGTAATTAAGTAAATACTTAACCCTGTTCTTATCTTAACTTGACCAACCTTTGACTATCCTTTAAAACCTCATTTTCAACAGTGTATTCGTTTTCTTTCTCATTATCCAGGCTTTGCTTATAAATGTTCTTCAATATTTTTAACTAAGAGAAAGAAGTAAGTGGTTAATTTTATTAGATTCCGCTAAAATATACCACATTATTTTTTTTTCTATAAGTTTATTTATAAAGCAAAGTGAATGTGTATAAGTTGACAATTCACTGCCCAATTTGACCACAACCCTGGATCTGACAGCGAAAGCCAGTAAACCTCCTCTTGCTTACTATCACTTATCCAGTTACTTTGTATTCCAAGCTTGTATTAAAGTATGTCAGTAGCTACATATTATACTCTGTATCTTTTTCTTGAGTATTCTACTATAACAATTCAGTAACAATGTGGTAAATTATTGTAATTATGTGTAAGTATACATTCCAAAAGCTCAAGGTAATAAACAAAGCAGAAGAAACTGAGAGAAGATTGCTGGTCATATAGGCCAGTGAAAGTTGCATTCATAACTAGCAAAAATGAAATCTTTGCTTCTGAAAAACAGTGATTCCATCAAGCATTTTATGGAGGGAAATTTAAGTTTCCACAAAAACTTAATGAACGTTTTTTGACAATTGCAGTATAAATTCACAATCTAATCAGAAGTATATCAACTGGAAGCTATGAGAATTGCATAAAACATTTCAGGACTACTCTGATGGTAATGGAAGTTAATATGATGTTTCAAAAGAAATTCATTACCCATTAAGAAAACAATTATTGTACAGGATCTTCCTATCTTATAAAAAGAAAAAGTAATCCATTGGTATGTCATAGATTTGTAGGAGCAGCGGTTTGCACGTGCTGACTAAAATCAGTAATGAAGATCAATATCTGCATTTTGAAATGCCATCAAAAATAGGAATCAACAAAAAAGTGTTATAACACTTTTGTGTGAGAAATCATCATTCTACTTTCATTCTTTGCTTCATGGTGGATGATAGTAAATTGCCACTGTATGACATTTAAAAAAAAACAACTATCAAGAACAAAAATATCCATAGTATTTATTAGGGATAGTGAATCAGTTTGGTTGGAGAATTTTATCATTCTGTAATGGATTGTACAGGTCTGGAAAAAATGGAGTATAGCTGAATAAAAGAAACATACTGATTATTGATGGTTTTCACAAACACATTAAAAATAATGTGATGTAAGAGTAGCAGTGCTGGAATATGGTTCAAATAGCAATACTGGGAGGTTTAATATCAGTGCTACAACCCTTAGATACTTCTTCTTTCTTTTTCCTGTTTAGCCTCCGGTAACTATTGTTTAGATAATTCTTCAGAGGATGATATGTATGAGTGTAAATGAAGTGTAGTCTTGTACATTCTCAGTTCGACCATTCCTGAGATGTGTGGCTAATTGAAACCCACCACCAAAGAACATCGGTATCCACGATCTAGTATTCAAATTCGTGTAAAAATAATTGGCTTTACTAGGACTTGAACGCTGTAACTCTCGACTTCCAAATCAGCTGATTTGGGAAGACTCATTAACCACTAGACCAAGCTGGTGGGTAACCCTTAGATACTAGTATTAATAATGTATACTAGGCTCCTGTAAAAGGTAATATATTTTGCAAATAGCAGAGGAGAACATCTTATATACTTTTATACACCCTTTCAGGAAAAAAAAATTGGCCAAATATTGAAATGATCTATAATGGATTAAACTTCCTAGGCATAGGTTTTACCAGATTTCATAATGAAAAACTTTTTTAAATGTGGCATTGTAAATATACTTAGCTTAAAGGACGATACTCATTGGAACAAAATTTTAGACACGTATTCTTATTGCAATAACGATGTTAATGTCAAAGACGATTAGTTACGTAATCAGTCGTATACTGTAATTATGTATTCCTTATTTTTCGTGGTTTAGTGTGATGAATTAATTATGATACTGAAAGTTGTGAGGTTTTTTAACATGTAATTAGATTTATAAGTTTTTATGTTAAGATTTTTTTTCCAGTGCTACACAAAATCATATGTCCAATACAATTGATTAAATACAGTATTAATTTTTATTTAAAATATAGTAACATTTTCATAGTAATTGTGTATTATTATAGTTCAGTATTCTTATTTTATTTGTGTTTGTAGTCGTATTTTTATGTAACATTTTTTTTACAAAATGTAAGGTATTTCCTTTTAGGGAAAAATTTAATTTATTTAACATTTTATTTTCCATTAATAACTTTTGACATTGATAAAATGTCCGTAGAATTAAAATTTTGTTCTGTTTGTTTCTAGTATTAATTGTGTTGTATAATTTCTTAGTAAGACATCAAAAACTGTTGTAGATCGATATTGATGCATTGTCTGTAATTGATGTGATAAAGACTAGCAATGTAAACATTATGTTGATTAGTCATTATTCAAAAAAAATTGGGACAGCGTATGAAGGTAGTCTTAAGTCTTAAACATGTTTTATTATGAGAAAGCACTAGTTTAAAAAGAAATAATAATGGTGATGGCATTGTTGAAGATGATATTACATTTCTTATGACTTAATTATAAATCTTTGTTTTAAAATTCTAATTATTTTATATATTTAATTATAAATTATAAAGTTGTTGTAATGAGTGATTACACTCATTACAACAACTTATTAGGATCCTAACTTAAGGTAGGATCAGACTTTTTAACTTATCTCCAAAAAAAAACAACTTTAACAAAAATCAGGTTGAGCCTCCACGAAGTACGCCTGGATACATTTGGAACAAATAGAAGAAATTTGTTCAGTGAACTGAATCAAAAAACTTCATTTATCAATTCATACCCCACTATCACCTCACTAGTTCACACCTAGCATTTTAACTCAGGATCTAGTCCCACCACAGGTGACTCCCTGATAGTCATCCCAACCCTGTAGTGGGAAGACACCCCCGCTATGTGACGTTAACCGGTTACCACACCGTCCCCTCCATTCCAAGCCCTGAGGGGCTTTACTGGAGGTCATCTTTAGACCCTGTAACTGATTACATCTCTCAGTCATCAGCCAGCCCTCGGTCGAGATGCCACCGATGTAAATGCCTCGGCAGAAATTTGCATCAGTAAAATACAAATCAAATTTTGCCTTCACGTAGGCCTCAAATGGACATCTTCACATCCAACCTAACATGATTCCCTCAAACTAATTAACCAAGGGTGCGGATGCATGAACCCTGCGCCTAGTTTAACTTTGAAAATGCTGTTAGTGACTGTGAATGCCTCAGAAAATTAACGAGTTGGAAGTTAAATCAATGCTACAATCATACCAATCAAAATTATGTTTTACGCAACATAGAAATTCAGACCTACACCCAAATAAGTCCACCAAATTAAGTCAAATAACAAGGGGAATGTAACTTAAATCTGGTCCGTGCAGGAGCTGGGGACAAACCCCGCACTCCCACTTGATCCCATCATGGAGTCTCGTGTGGCACAATCAGGGACCACGGCTGATGGAATGAAGCCACATCCTTGTCACACGGGCTACCATACCCTGGCAGCACGGTCACCCCCACATCGAATCACAAATAGTACTAATATAACCATAGCATGATGCCAGTGTGCCTATCTCCAATCAATCCAATGCCTAGGCTGGAACCCTAACCACCCAGGATCCTACTACGATGCAGTCAAATACCTCCCTCTGCAGATCTACACACTGCAAGGGCATGAAGAAAACCAGCCACTATAGACCACTCCTCACAGATTATCCAGTTAATATGTAGATCCAGAAAGGAATATATTATCTCAAGTACCCTAACAGCTTGTGAACGCACCTCATATCAGAGACAGACATAGAGGACGTGGTCCACTGTATATCATCAGTCCCACAATGCAGACATTGACTCAAATCCACCAAACGAAACCTAGCCAAACTCGCCTGAAAGGCATCATGCCCAGAGAGAAACTTTGTGATATACCAATTGGGGGAAACCCATCTAATTGCACCCAAATCAGACACTTTAGGAATTATACCATGCTTGTAGCAAGCTGTGGGGGATTCGCCCCACCCGACCTGCCAAGACGCAAGGCCCCGGTCTTCAATCTCTTGCTTTCATTCTGACTTCAATAGGTTATTTACCTTGGAAATGTAGGGTTCCTTACACTCATTAGCCAAAATATCTATTGGTTTGACTCCAGGTATGACACAGACTGCCTCCATCAAAACTGTTGTATAACCGTCTATAACAGCCAGTAAGAGGAGTCATTGGGCCCGCAGCAAAATGTCCACATATCACCTAAAAGCCAAGCAGTAAGCGCAGACAGGTGCAGCATATAGCATAATAGTCGTACTGACACTCTTGTAAAGGGTACGCATGGTATGGTAATTCAACCCCCAATTGGGATGAATGACTACGGATTTCATAAAAAACATTAGCAGCCTTTTTTGCTACATACTGTAGATGTTCCTTGAACCGAAAATTCTCATCAAGGATAACACCCAGGTACTTTTGAGCCGTAACGTACCGAATGGGGGAGACCAGCCATCCAAACCCGAATTCGTTGTGAGCCAATCGGCCCTTAAGCAACATCATTGTGGTTTTCTCTGTGATGAAAAACATTTTATGTTGGAGACTCCACAGCCGGAGTGTCTCACAATCCTGAGTAGCTCGGAACTCTACTTCGTTACGCAAATCCCCGTCAATCAGTAGCAGTGCGTCGTCAGCATAAACAATGACAATGGCAACCTCAAACACAACATGGAATCGAATACTATAATCCAAAGCAGGGGACTTAGAACACTGCGTGAGAACATCCTTTTGTTAAGGTCTTATGAACCTCCAAGCTGCCATCACGTAGGGAAATAGTTCAATGGCTGAAATAACTTGAGAGCACTTCTAATTTATATCATGTACACTTATGCTTCTGCAATTGAAACACTGCAGAGGGCCACCATAAGTTATTAGATATCCTGGATATTAACAGAAAGATCCCTAATACATACTTGCATAAACTAAAGGTAGCTCTATCCATCACCTTTAGTATGGCATCCTCAGTGCTCTTGCCCGGTCCTTCTCAAAAACCTCTCCAATCAGGCAAGAGCGTTAGTGGACAATAAGAAGAACAATAGTAGAATCTTTGTCGCCACCTTTGAACAACAATACCAAGTCTCCATGCTTCCAACAAAGAGCAACCTGTTATAAATTGTAGTTAGAGGACCAAGAACCTCAGTGATATTAGAAGATTGTAAGTCAGTTACGAAAACCACAACTTCCTGTCTGACACGCCAGTGGTATGAAACCTCACCCACCAGAGTGTCAACCGGGAGCAAATTATTCAGCAAAATATTAAGGACATGATCCTTATCAATTACCACACGCTTGTGGGTCGACAGAGCTGATAAGAGGACATCTTTCCTGCACTTATCCCCAAGGACTCTGTATACAATGCCCCAAGGTTCTCTACTTCCTTGCTCCTGAATGAAGGAACACCAGGAATTACTCTTGGAGGATCTGTATGCTATGAAAGTATCTAGCCTCATTCTGTGGTAATCTGCAGTTAGGACTTCACGCTGATTGGGTATCACCCTCTTGTTGCTCAGCCCTTCTGAGTCAATTCACAGACTGCTTCATTGCCGTCAGATTCCAAGACCACCAACCAGATATCAACCCCTTGATAGTCAGTCATGAAAGGTCTTTAAGGAATACCCCACCAGCTGAGCCAAGCTATACCAAAGTTCAGAGAAGGCAGCACTCAGATACGGTGGCTGCCACTTAGAAGATAACATGCTATCGGAAGCATTGGAATGTCCTAACACCGCACACATGAACAATACAAAATCAAACCAAAGCAAATCACCACCTACATTTCCACACACAATGTAAACACACTTATGCAGACTGGTAATAATAACCAACCTAATGGATCAACACAAAATTATCATTGGACCGCAGGGAATAAGAAACATCAACCAGGACGCCCTGGAATCTGAAGGATATAGGCTCTACACATTTGTACCTGGGAGAAGCGTGATAAAAAGTGTCCCACAGTTTGGAGCAGGCATTTTGGTAAGCCTCAAAATAATAAACTCCATACAAGAGTTTAAGTCACAATCCCTAAGAATCAATACTCACCCTAAAAGCATCTAATAAAATCTACACTATAATAAATGCCCATGCCCCCAAATTTCCAAAATATTGTAAAGAAACATGACGTTCTGGGACCTTCTTGACAAGGCCGTAAATAACATTCCCAAAAAAGAACTAATCTGAGACTTCAATGCTCAACTAGGCAGAGAAAGAAGATACTGCAACATCGTTAGAAAGTGGCCTGCCCAAAAGAGAACAAATGAAAATGAACAGAGACTCGCAGAGCTCAGCAGAAATCACAGCCTTATCTTAAAATCCAGAAATGTAAAACCTGGAAAAAAGAAAACCCTGACTGCACTAAAAGAGAATAAAAAGTAGATAATGTCTTCATGGACAAACACCACCACAAAAAATTCCACAACTTAAAAGTTCTCCAAGGTGTAGACACAGGATCAGATCACTATGTAGTCAGAATTAAATTCACTCTCCAAAGGAAGTAACGAAACCAGACCCCTAAAACTAAAAGAATAACAAACCCTACCCAACTAATTAAGAATGAAAATTATCAAAAAGTAACTGAAAAATAACAATCACTGATAAACTCAAAGACCTAGTTAAGAAATTGCAGAAGAATAGTGCCCAATAAAAACCCTCAGAAAAAGCATCAATGACGGAACAGTGAATGCGATGAAACAGTGGAGTAGAGACATAAAGTATGGCTATTATACTAATCCCAAAAATAAGGCCTTGTATTTAAAGCCGTCTTAATCTTTATCTAATCCTTTTTCAAAATTCTTCCCTTTCCTGGGGTAAACTGATTTTTTATCGACCAATCTTTAACTGCTTAGTGTTTATCTGTAGTCAGACTGTCACACAAACACAAGAAACATATATTTTGTAAAGCCATTCTGGAGACCGAGAAAGATGCCCTATTGCTTTCAGGCCAGCAATGATTTGCCATGGGTGTTCATCATACTTTATAGCTTTTAAAATTTTTGACATACTTTCATATGTTTCTTTCTTTCCTACAGCTCATGCTAACAGTATAGAAGAAAACCTATTCAAGTTATACAACAACACTGCTTTTAAGCCTCTTTTTGATGAGTGTGTAAGTAATAAGCGCCAGTTGTGAATAACATATTCAATGTCCAGTTCAGACATTAGCCCCCTAACATCATGGCAGGATCAAATTAAACCATTTCTTCTAAAGTATTTCAGTAAATTTTCATTTCGATTTCTATATACTGAAATTTTAGTATCCTTGTTTAATAAATTCCCTTTTTTCTAAATTCCATTCCAAGATGTGAACCTAAGAGTTCTGCATGTTTTGACAAATGCAAGTCATGAATTAGATTACTCAGTTATGCTTGTGTGATGAGGTGAGGTTCAGTATTTGATTCTTCTGGAATGTAATTAATATTTACTGAAGTTTAGGATTTATCAGTTGAGTCTTCTGGGAATCAGAAATTTCTTTCCAAGAAGCTGGAGCAATTGGAATCTGTAAATTAACACCATGAAGTACTGGTCTCATAACTGAACAAACTGCTTTTATTATTTGAATTGAAACCAGGAACATTTATTAAGCAAAAATAGCAGTCATCATAATGGTTAGTAGGCTGTCATCAAATCATAGGTACGCTAAAAGACAAATACTCTTTTTTTTCCTTTTAACCACTGGGTTAGTTTAATGTAGCACGTGATGCGTACCACATGTGAAGCCCAGGATTTATCTTGGTCTCCTGAGGGATAGTCAAAATAATGTTAGTAAGTAATTTTCAGCAGATTCGATACTGGTTTTCATTGACTTTTCATGGTGAATTTAACAAAAAATATTTAGAGAATTTTTACAAGCCCGATTTTTATTCAATGTAAAATTCAAAATGTTTCAATGAATGAAAGTAAACTGAAATATTACAGAAAAACTTAAATAATTAAGTTTTAATTATAAATAGGTTTTATTATTAATTCAAAAATATTAATTACTTAAAATTCTTCATAAAATTGTTTCACCATGGAGTGCAATAAACACAGTGCAAAGCACACATACACACACAACTTAACAAATATTGATGTTCAATAAAGTAAAGCCAAAAGTTGTTCTGTCATAAAAATCTTTCGCTAAATTTATGGTATCACGTAAGAAACAATCTTTGTAATGTGTGTATGATAAAACCAGCACCAAAACTAAAGAACAAAGGAAGTCATACCAAGACTTCAACTTATACTGAAAAAAATTTAATCACCAGTGATATCTGGCTTGACATAAAATGACATCATTTGACTGTTATATATCAAATATAGTCTACAGCATACATCACAATATAAATCGGATATGAATAAGCAAATATACAGACATACTAACTTATTTGTATTGTTTGTTCCACAAATGATGGAACAAATAAATTTAAGGGGTTGTAACTTAAGAACATTTTGTGATGGGTTATTTCGGATTACATATTCAGATTCAGCATATTTTATAAAACACTAACTCCCTTTTCAGTTCCAAATTTTATGTTACCATTGTAATGGATTACAACAGAAAAAGAAGTAGTTATCACCAGATGTGGTGATAACATTTGTAGACTTAAAGAAAGCGTCTGATTGCATTCACAGAGAATCCCTACTGAATTATCTGAGACTTCTCAGACTTTCAATTTAATAAACATGATAAAACTGACGCTCATAAACACGAAGTCAAATGAAATTCAGAGGCAAACTCTCAAAACCATTTGAGATCAAAACAGGACTGCACCAAGCCGATGGACTCACTGCTGCTATTCAACTGTGGTCTGGAAATAGTAATGAGGGAATGACCTAAAAAATGCCCTCAAAAAATAAAAATAGGTAAAACAAACAAACTGCCTTGGTTTTTCGTGGCAGTGCTAGCAAATGACGTCAATGAAGATGAAACACAGATACTAGAAATTCAAAAAACATTGAAAACATTAAATTGGCCTCAAAATATCATTCAAAAAGACAGAAATTATGCTCAAAAACCAGCACAATTAGTAGAAGTAAACATAAATTGTAATTGTAATAGTAGCCCAGTTTAAAAGTACCTTAGAGAAATAATAAAACTAAATGAAAATACCTCAGCTCAAAGCAAGAACAAACTAGCACAAAAATTAACCTTGTTCACCTACAATAAAAAATATTTATCCATAAATGCAGAAATAAGATAACTCAGTTATAAAATCAAAAGCCACATATCCAGCAGAAATACTTTTCCCCTTGAACAAACAATCAAAGACTGACAGCCTCCAGAAAATTGAAAGAAGAATTGGAAAAACCTGTATCAACAAAAAGTACCTGAAAGACAGGCAGTAGTGGACTGTCTAACAAAGTCATGTACGAAGAGTTAGAACCCATCCCTGATGCCCTGTGTAAGAGGAGAATAGGATTCTTTGGCCATATGAGGATGAAAAATTCAAGACTTCTATAACAGCTGGTACAGTACAATCTCGACTAGAAAAACACCAAGACAAGGATGCAGATGGATCAGAGAAATAAGAGAGGATCTGAAGGAAATTGACCTTACACCAGAGACAAGATGAAATTAAACAAAAACACACAAAAAAGAAACTCATACACAAACATTTTCAAAATCAGGAAGGCACAGAGATTGAAACATGAAAAAGTACTGGGAGGACTGCAAGGCCCAAACAGTCCCTTCGAAGAGACTTGGATAATGGACTGACTAAAGTTATCCTTTGCAGTCATAAAAAATAAAAATAAAAAATATGTAAAATATATTATAATAATTTTATATTTTTATTAGGCTTTTGTAGCAATTGTAGCAAGGCTTTTGTGTTTAGACAATAATTAAGAGAATTCATGTAAATTATCATAATTATAACCTAAATAAATATTATTTAATTAAAGTCTTTTTACTTGAACATATTTTCTAGAACTTTTTTCACTTTATTTAGTTCTCTTGTATGTAGCTCTATTACGTGTCTAAATATTTTTATCTACCAAGCATTTATTTGTTGCTTTATTTTCTTATTTTTGATTGTGACATACTTTAATTTTGTAATTATCTAAATACTTCTAATTACAATAAATTAAAATATGTGATTTTATGTATATGAGAGTCGAGTAATTAAGACAAATGGCAACAACAGAAAAATTATTTAATTGAATAAACTTAAACTGTCGCACATTCAGGTTGGCACCTCTGACATTGAAAATATCAGGTGTTGAAAAAAAAGTCCATCATTATATTTTTTGTTTAATTCAAAATATCACCTTCTCTTGAAACATGTACTGCGGAAGGAGTAGTGTGTTGTGATAGAATTTCTATTTTCTGAAGATTAAAATTGGCCAAATTTCACTCGCAGTTCTAAGAACAGAATGGTAAATAGTGTATTAACCGTGTAAATCAAGATTACATTAATGATCTTATTCACCAGGACAGTCTCAATTAAATTTGGGAAATTGCTAAAATTTGTAACGCAGGTGTCGTCAGGTGCAGACCATTCTGTTATCCATTATAAGCTGGGTTACCGCAAATCATGTTCAAGGTGGATCCCAAGAGCCACTCAAAATCACATTTGTACAGAATTTAAACAGCTGTTTTTAACAGAAGATAATCCTCTTTAGATCACATAATAACTTGTAATTAAACTTTTATTAATCATTTTGAACCGTAATAAGTGGCAGAGTATGAAATGGAAACATTTGAGCTTGTCCGTCAAAAAAAACTTCTTATACACATAAACTGGTAAATGATGTTTTGGGAATATTGTAATTATTTCAAAGCATACAGTCAACTATTTAGTACTATTATGACATAATAGAAAATAAAAATAAAGCCACTAATAAGGAGAAAAACAAACTGATTCTCTGTCAAAAGGGGTAATTCTACTAAATAATAATATCACCCCCCCCCACACACACACACACACTGCTCAAAGATACAGGAAGCTATTTTCACCACAAACATTTTACAATTACCTTGAATATTGCGCCATCAGATTTTTTTTTTTGTTCCTCTTAAGAAGTTTTCCTTGACTAAGTTCAGTAACAATAAGGAGATCAAGAGTGCAGTTAAACAATAGCTCTGATAAGGTGAGCAATTCTGAACCACTGGAGTAAGAAAGTTCACAGAAAGATGAGACAAGTGCTTAAATGTAACCAAGAATTAAGTTGAAAAGTAGCATTAGTTTCATTGTCATTGAGTAAATAATTTTTTTTTAGTTATTTGCCCCTGTAATTATGAACTATTCTTGTAGTATAGAATTAATTGTAATATTTATATATGGTTCCCACAGGGAGGAAACGTCAAGAAATATCATTAGTCTAGAAAAGAGAAGTCAAGAAATGTTAGAAAAAAATCAGAAATAATTGCAAAAAATTTCAGAGATTTTTTACATTTAAGCATTTTTGTTACCGAATTAAGATTATGTTATTATTAAAGTATTTATTAAGTAATGACAAAATATATTTGATATACTTTCCCAGCATCGTGAAGTGGCGACCCCATCGCCGCCCAGCACATTGCAACTATATGCATCAAGCAGCGATTAACATGGCCTGTTCATACTTACTTTCCCTAATTATTCTTTTATATTAAATGAGGAATATTCTAAGTTGCAGTTAGTTGTTTCACTAGTGAAATTTTAATAAAATGTTACCATTGAATAATATAAAGGTTGTTAATTGTTTTCGTGGAATTTCTCTCAAACCACCGTGAATTTTTTTTTGTATTTTAGGTAATTAATTGCCTTTAAATGGCAACTAAAAAGACTGTGTTTAATGATCAGTGATTAGATATAAACTTACACCCAGAATTCAGTCTGTTGAGAAGAAGTAGAGATGTGCATAATGCTTTTTATGATGTGTGTAAAAAACATTTTGGACAGTGCAGTGTGGGCCAAAAGACAAGAGTGACTTTGCACAGTAAAAGGAAACCAGCAAAATGAAATAATTAAGATAGGAATTCTCAGCCTTCACTGAAAACATATCTCCTAGTGGTACTTCAACTCGGCAAACTAAAACTTTTTTCAACAGTTGTGAGAATGATGGTTGTGATACATCTGTGTTCTTTGCCTGTATCTTCTGGTCAAAGTAATTGCATTTCAGCAGCAAATGATACATTTGAATCCTCGACTTTATTTACACAATTGCTTCTTTTTGTTATAAAGATGATGTTTCTGAGTTGGAGATTATGTGGGTTCTCAATTTTGTACAAAATAAGTTATCTTTGTTCATGTAAAGATATGAGTACAACTTTTAAAATTGTTTTCTGATATTTGCGTAGCGTCAAAATTCAGCTTGTAGCTACTAAATTCTCTTATGTCATTAATCGTGGCCTTGCATCTTACTTGCTGGCATTCTGCAATTACATTAAAATAATGAAGACAAAATATTTTTCAGGTAAATGTTAAGTTTGTTTTCTGTGCATAATAAGGTGGTCTGTTCTAGTTTTCTCATCTGTATTGCGTAGTCACAGTGATGTTAGTTTTCCTATAAGTTGTGATCATCCGTTTATTTTTTGTTAAATTGAAATCTGTGTTTGTTAGCATTTTTATGCAAACCAAGTTATTAAATATTGTTTTTTTGTTTACTTTGCAAAATAATGTAGGCTAGTTTTTGTGAAAAATTTTTAGCAATCTTAGTTGGAAGCCAATTATTTAAAAAAATTGCATTAGTTAGTTTTTATTTCTTATCTGTGTTACTTTTAATTACCATGATGTTCATTTTTGTGCAAAAAACTTATTAAATATTCTGTTGTTTTCGTGTTCTTTGCAAAGTAATTTACTGAAACAATGTATAAAAAATAGCGTAATTTTAAATGTATATTGTAAAAAAAAATCATTAAAAGATAAACTTTAATAATATTACAAAGTAATCAAATAGTGAAGCTTTTATTTCATTTACTTAATTAAATTATTAATTAATGAGCTGTGTCTCAACATACTGCACACCAAAAATCCTCTTATATTTATATACGAGTGATGACGAAATGTTGTCAAATTCGAAACCACAAAAAGTCGTGTATTCATTTGTCATTTTTTTATATTAAATGGCTATCAGATTTGTCATCTGCAACCCCAAAAACTCTGCATAGCCGTTTTGCAGATTTTGCCATTTTTTACACACACCCCCTTAATTTACTTACCTCCGTACAGGAGGATGTTTGCAAAAGTAGTGGTGGAATGTTGTATTGCCACCCGACTTTAGTAACTGCAAAATTTCATCAATCGGCAATGTCAGGAAGAATGTTAAATTAAGAATGCAAGGTTTGAGGACAAACATGAAAAAAAACATTGCAAGTTAAAGAAAAGCAAGTAAAAATGAATGTAATTATAAATAATAAAAAAGGTATGAGTTGGGCAGCTATGGGGATAGTGGAGGCTGCAAAAAAAAATTTATATATTTTGCAGAGTAAACAATAACAGTGTAACATATGAAAGTCAGGAAATTTTTACTAGATTGATCAGGAAAAGTGAATCTTAAAATTCGGTGGGAACCGTGTTATAGTATAGATTTTTTTCAAATAGTATCAAAACACCACAAATTTGATGCATACTTACTTATCTTTAATCTTTCAACCTTTTTTTCTCATTGATCTTGATAAATTAAAAATTTCTGAAATTTTCTTTGGTTAGATAAAAAAAATTAACTTTCATTTAAGATATGCCTTGGCAGTCAAGTGTTAACTTTTAGTTTTAATCTTGTTATCATATTTTTCATCTTACTTTTAATATCATTTTTTTTACTATTTTTGATATCCAAGAAGGGGATTTTTTTTTGTTATAGGTTTGTACCAGGAGATTATAACGTGTAAGCATTTTTCAACCCCCCCAAAAAAAAAAACTGTTAACTTTTAGAATAGATTGGGAATCTCTTTTTGCCCCTAACCAGTTACAATAGATATTTATTATCTTTTCGATATATTAAATTTTACAGAAAAATCTGATTTCTGTAGCTTTTAATAATTATAAGAAGGGTATTTTGATTTTTTTTTTTAAATAACTGCATAGAGGAAAAGATTGTTACAGTTGTATTTATGTAAAAAATTGGTACTTCTGTGTACCATTATTTACTAATTAAATAATTTACTTTGTTATATATTTAATTTTAATTATATGAGGTTAGATGGCATTAGGTTATGTTAGTTAAAATGATTCTGAGGCTGAACTTTAAACAATATCAATGTAACCTAACATTCACTTCACTTGCTAACCTCATCTAATTAACATTAAATATACAAATTATATACAACTTATTAATAATAAAAGGGATATTTAAACTAAACACAATAATTAACATACAAAATACCAACTGAAAACAGCAAAAAACAAGTGCCTCACACATTAATGCAGAAGTACCAAAAAAATTTACCTCTAATTTATTATATATTTTGTTTTAAAATGGAATGGTTCTGTAACTTTAGAAATTTTTCAGGATTTTTTAATTTTATAGAATTATTTCTTTTATATTCAAAGATCACCATGATGGAGGGATAATATTAAACAAAATCACTACTAATATTCTCAATAACTAATTGACATAAATTACTTTTATAGATTACTTTATATAAATTAAATAAGTAAATAATTAATTTGCATAAAATCATTTCTGAGATAGTATATTTAAATTTACTAACTTTTAATAGAATTTCCAGTTTCAAGAAATTGCTGCTGCTATATACTTCTTGACACGTTGATGAAGTGGTGGAGGTGAAGTTAGCATTGTTACGCCATCACTGTAATAAGTGGCCTCCCCTTTACTCATGACATCATCTACCTATCTCAGCAGCTATGCGTATGGTACTTCAGTCTTTCATACTTTACACCACCTTTAAGCTTTGAGATTCTTCTACTGCCAAATAGCACCATGCCTTAATTTTTGCCATCTTATTCTTAATATCCTTAGTCTTCATATTGGTTTTCAATTATTTTATTTTGTACCGCATTGTATCCTTAAAGCTTATTCACAAAAAGTGTAGTAACTATTTCAATGTCTAGGAAACAGTGCTTACAAAATTTCCAGTTGTAAGATTTTTTTTTTACCTTCCCACAATCCGTTGCAATCATCAATTCCCTTTTAGTACTTCATTTAAACTTTCATTTTATTACTCGGTTATTTGTTCGCAAGCAAACTTTGTTGAAATTCAGAACGAAGTAAACAAGTTGAACAGCTAGTAGTTTAAATTAAGTATTTCTACTTTCCCAGTTATTGCTTTATTGCTACAAAATGTGTAAGTATTACTGATTGTCAAAAGTTTTTATTTTTTATCGAGGGTTTTTGCTAATGTTGATCTTTCAAGACCCCCTTAGTCCACACCCAAACACAAAAAAAGGTTATAGAAATTTCCAGAAGATATTTGTAATGTATCTTACAAATATATGTCCAAAATTTTTTATATTTGGGGAACTGATGACATTAAATTTTGGGTAAAATTAAGAAAGGGAGAGAGGTATTTTTTGTTATTTCGAATTTTTTATTAAGCGGTTGCAGAAAATTGACTTTTAGTACAATGAAAGTAATTATTAAGTTATTTAAAATTCGTAGGTTTAAGTCAATTGGATTTAGAGGTGGGTATATCTAATGTTATTTCCAAGTAGTTTTTGCCTTATATCTCAAAAACCTGTTAGCAAAAAAGTTGAAATTACCCTATATCGGATGTTCCAGGACGTATTCCCCAAACTTCAGGTACTGATTCAGGACACCAAAATGAACAAATAAGTTCATATTGACATAAGTTCTATTTTGCTTTGTTTTCATTCTGGACACCATTTTGTATTTTCAACAAAAAAATTATTTCTCAGGATGGGGTAAACCTACTTTAATTAAATTTTACAATCTATTGTCATATTCTACAAATTAAAAAATTTTGAAAATGTCACCTACAAAAATTTCGGAATGGCAGCCATCTTCATTTTTTAATCTTCAATATTTTTGTAATTATTTGTTTGATCAAATATTTACTTACTAAAAAATTTATTAAGCATTTTATTTTGTACAAAATGACTTCATTTGTAAAAATCAAGTTATTGCAGGCAGTTAACCCGGCAGTATGCTTGCGCACCATAACGCAAGCTGATAATTTTTGCCTGTTCTTATTTCTTATTTCCTCCACTAAATGTAATAATAACAATTGACAACAGTAATGGAAATAGTAATAATAATAAAATAATTACAACAAATAAAATAGTGCTGTTGAAATTAACATTATTGCAAAATAATGATTATGATCATTGAGGATGACTAAAACATATGATCTTAACAAAATAAACAATTTTTCTGATTGCTATTGATGTGATTCATTGTGTTGTTATAATTGTGAGTTGAGTGCAATTAAAACTATAATTTACAGCATATTATTGTTAGTATGTGTAAAGTACGAGGGTAAGTTAATTATTATCCGCAATTTAGTTATGTTTTTGTTTATGTTAGTAGTACTGTCGTGTTGCGTAGATGATGCATGCATGATTTAATTGTTGTTATGTCTGTGCAGGTTTGATGCTGCTAGGTTAGTTCCATTATCGCTGCCCTGCCATTTACCATGGTTGCTCCGCTTTCTGTTTGCACCAAAGAAGAGCAATGTTCAGTGATCCGTGTTTTTTGTGATCAGAAGATGTATCAGGGGCCGAAATTCATCGAAGACTTTCGGTACAGTATGGGAACAGTGTGTTGCCGCAACGGAGTGTCTACGAATGGATTGAAAACTTCAAAAATGGTCACACAAGTGTTATGCACAATGAAGGAGCCAGACGACCGTTTACCATCACAAATGAGGAAAACATTGAGCGTGCACGTGACATGGTTTTCTTAGATCGATGAGTAACTATTGATGAAGTGGCACATCGTCTGCAAATTAGTCACGGTTCTGCCCACAAAATTATCCACAACAGACTTGGGTTTCATAAAGTCTGTGCAAGATAGGTTCCAAAGCAACTCGCACAGTTGCATAAACAAACGCGCTTGAACATCTGCCAATAGCATTTGGCTCGCTATGGTAATGAACGGGATATCTTCTTAGACAGAATCATCACTGGTGATAAAACGTGGATCCATTATTACAAGAGTAAACCGCAGAGTATGGAACGGAAACATCCAAATTCACCCTGCAAAAAAAAGTTAAAGACCCAACCATTCGCAGGAAAACTGGTGCTTATACGGTGTTTTGGGACTCACAAGACTCAGTACTGGAACATTATCCAGCAAGGAGGGTGCCAGATAAAAACACTTTTCAAAATACGTTCAGGATATTAAGGGAAACAGGTTTTGTTCCAAAAGTACTCACCATCCAATACAAATTTTTATAATGGACAAGATGTAGTTAATGCTATTGCAAAAACTCCCAAAAATAGTGTTAGAACATAGACAGAAGTAGGTATTTCTCAAACTCAAGTGTGGAGAATACTACATCATCACGGTTTGTATTCTTACTGCTTGCAAAAAGTTGTAACATTTAAAGCCCTGAAGATTTTTTTATCCATTTATAATTTTGTTATTGATTACTTATCAACGTGGACATAATATTCAATAGTATCATTTTCATGGAAAACTTTTTAGAATGTAGTGATTTTTTATGTATGTAGTAGTTTCTATTTTGGCATAAGTAAATGTACGGGCAGGAATATTAGGTGAAAAATTGATTGGACCCAAGTATTTGGAATATAGATTATTAACAGGTGAGTCTTACAAACACCTTTTAAAGGAAAAATACACACTTATTATTGAAGTTTCATTGTTAACCATATTTAATATTTGGTACCAGCATGATAGGGCTGGACCTCATGCAATGATCATGGTGTACGACTGTCTACATGAAATGTTTCCAGGGCATTGGATTGGAATATGAGGACCCGTAAACTGGCTTACCTGATCACCAGACCACACTCCACTAGACTCTTTTTGTTTGGGGATGTCGGAAAGAGAGAACATATTGGTTTGGGAAACCAGAAACGCAGGAAGAGTTGATGGAAAGAATTGATGTAGTTTCTGACAGTCTGAAGTAGGAATTGGAACATATTGTTTGGCCGGTTCTATGAAAAAATGGCTTTTGGCATGCATCGAGATAAATGATTATCTCATATTTGGAGAATGTAATTTAGCCTAATAATTGTTACTGAACTTCTTAAACTGCAAACATGATGTAATAAATAAAACTGTAATAAATTAACATAAATTATTTCAAATAAAAATGTAAATTAACAGAATCCTATTTTATCACTCACTTTTTGTTATTGTTATTATTATTATTATTATTACAGCACTATTATTGTTTATTATTAATAATTTTTATTACATTTAGTGGAGGAAATAAAAACAGGCAAAAAATTATCAGCCTGCATTATGATGCGCAGCATGCCAGGTTAATTGCCTATTGCAACTTGATTGTTTGTCAACTGATCTTTACAAATAAGGTGTCATTTTAAAAAAAAAAAAAATGCTTAATAAATTTTTTAATAAGTAAAATTTGATCAAACAAATAATTACAAAGATATTGAAGATTAATAAATGAAGATGGCCGCCATTTTAAAATTTTTGAAGGTGATGTTTTCAAAATGTTTTATTTTATACACTAAGACACTAGACTTAGATTTGCCAAATTTAATTAAAGTAAGTTTACCCATTCCTGAGAAATAATTTTTTAATTGAAAAACACAAAATGGCATTCAGAAGGAAAACAAAGCAAAATACGACTTAATGTCAATATGAACTTATCATTTTGGTGTCCTGAATAAGTACCTGAAGTTCAGGGAATACGACCCAGAATCCGCATATATATCCTGCTGATTTCTTACTGCATTTTAAGTCTCAAAAACTAGGAAACTAAACCTGTTGCTAAATTGTAATTTTTTTAAAACTTTAATAAACATTAGAATTAGCTTTAATTATTTTCAATATTGAAAATCTAACTGCATCTAATATTGAGGTAGATGACATGAGAAATTAAAAAAAAAAAGAGTTCCATGTACCCAACCTCTTGACAAACAGTTTTTTTGGATATTTTATCATTTTTTTCAAGTTGTGGCTGTCATTAGAAATTTTATAGCTGTAGAACAAGATGGTTAAATAGAATGAAAATTTTTGTTCTGAAAATTGGTATATTTGATATAAAGATATGTCAGAGACAAAGCTAGGAAAGTTATCCAACCTTTTTTATTATGTCGTCTAATCTTATGTGTTTTGTTTGTAACTTTACAAGTTAGTAATATTATTTGCATGTTACCATTATGTGTATTTTGTAACTCTGTGTTTTTTTTCCATGTTTTATACATTTTTTTTATAATTGTATCTACATAGCCATTAATGTGTGCTAAGTATTTCATTGAATATTTATGTCATGTTTAGTAATTATATATATGTTATAGATGATACTCAATTATGAGGAGGGGTTTCTGGATGTTTGTTTCTATTTTGGATGTAGTGAGGTCTAAGAAAAATGTTTTATCTTCTGTGAATTTTTCTGAAGTGAAATGCAGTTCTTGTTTTTCAAAGTTTATAAGTTTGGGGTGGGAAAATAATTTATTGGGATGTCATTGTCTTTCATTGCCATTGTGTATTGTTATTAATGTAGGGGTGGTGGTATCAGTGTAATTTTCTGTTAGCATCCTTTTTATTCCATAATGTAATTGCATTTTGAGACTGTTTTAAGAATATTTCAACTAGAGTAACAGAAATGTGTGAAACTATTGGTAGGTTGGATTGATATAGTGCCTGTTATATAATAGTAAGTTTTACTCAGTTATTGTTAATGTTAGGGTTATTATTCTAAACATGTGTTCTAGTGATTTATTGTTTTTTGTAAAATTTTGATGATTCTTTCAATAATATATCAGTCATGAGTTTCATGATTTTTTTTTATGTGTGTAGTAGTGAAATTCAATATAGTTATATTTAATAAGTTGTCTAGAAATAGATAAATTTTCCTAAATTAATTGGTTAATATTAAATTGTGTATTTTTATGTTGTTTTTTTTTGTGTTTACTTTTTTCTTAGGCTTTGCATTACATGTGATAACGCATCTTATGGTTGTAATGCAAATATAAAACTTGATTCATTGGCAGCACATTTGGCAGAGTGTGAACACAATCCAAAAAGACCAATACCTTGTGATCAAGGTTGCGGGTTAATTATACCTATGGATGAATTGAAGGTATGCATAAAATGTTTATTTTGATTTTGCTTTGGAAATATGTTAATGATGTTTTTTGAAAGAAAGTTGAATGGTGATGTTTTTTTTTGCGATGTTAACAGATGGGGTAGTTACTAATCTTTATCTGAGGAAGCATTGTTCTCATAAAAGAGAGCTATATCATTTGTTAATTTACAGCCCTAGTTTTGCTTTTGGTGGTGTTATCTGTAAAGCATCTAATTTACAGGTGGACCTAGTCAGAATTGCCTTCTCCAAATTGATATTCTTTATGCAGCCAATCTGTATTATGATAAGAGAGAAGGCATCATTTGTAGGACTGATTATCACCTGTACTACAACAAGTTTAGCATGCTGATACGCAGCACTATATTGTCCTTGTTGAAGAAAGCATTAGGAAAAGTCTTTAATTCCTCAGTTATCCCTGAAGTCTGTCATTGAATTCTGTTTTTGGGAGACTCAAGTCTTGATTGTAGTTATTTATAACCATTTATATACAATAGAAGTGTTTTTGTCATTGCAGCGTGAAATGCTGTGATGAATACAAGATGTGATTGGAGAGTTTTAAGTCTGGGCTTGTAATTTCAAAATGGCAGTACTTACAGTCTGTTGTGATGCATCTCCTTCAAAGCTGACCCTTCTGACTGAACATACAAACTTCAACTGTGTTTTCACTTTTGGAAGCATTCTTGGAAATTTTCTTTCTTAAGTGTTAAGTACCTCTCCGTATTTGCCTGGATGCCTTCAGTTGAATCATATCGTTCCCTTTCAGCGAAAATTTGAATTAAGGTAACAAGTTCAAGTTGGTAAGGACTAAATCAGGTAGAAAGGTTGTGGAAGTACAGTAATTTGGAATTTGGCAAAAACTACATGATCGTGAACACATGATGAGCTGATGCATTATCTTGGGGAGGACCCAATTCTTGTCTCGCCAGAATGCAGGCCTTTTTTTCCTGCATATTTTTGCGAAAACACTGAAGGGCACTTTTATAATATTCCTGATTGACTGCCTGCCTCGTAAGGGCAAATTCTTGATACATGGTACACATAGAATTGAAGAAAACCACCGACCAACATTGTCTTCACATTTGACCAACATGTCGTACTTTTTTTTGGTGTTTATGAACTTGGACCCTTCCACTGCAATAATTGTGCATTTGTTTCTGAGTCATACCCATAAACCCATGATTCTGTCGCTTGTAATTGCTCTATTTTATAAATCTGTTAGATTCAATCCGATTAATCAGTTCTTGGGATACTTCAAGTGTGTGTTTCTGCTGGTCTGGCAACAATTTTGAAATTAATTTTGCTGACACTTTGACACATATTTGTCTTTATTTAAAATTGACTGAATCACATAGAAACTTAAATTTAGTTCGTCAGCTATCTCCCTAATTGAAAGTCTACATTCAGAGCATACCAAATTGTGAATTTTCACTAACTTTTTGTTGGTTTTTGAAGTGAAAGCCAGTCAGACTGGGCTCAACTTTAACTGATTTGTAGCCATCTTTGAATCTGTGGAACTAGATAAAAACATTTGACTGGCTCACACATTCATCCCCGATAACTGTTTTTAAAAGTTTATAAGTCTATCAAGCTGATTTTCTGGTTTTCAAACAAAATTTGACACAAATTTGTTCCATTTTTCATCCATTTTGCAAATCCATTAAGAATTGAAAACTTGACTTCACTGGTAAGGCTGTCATTCTCTATTGAATAGATCACAGTGATCTTTTCAGGATGTTTCAAGGACAAAATAAGCTTCCCTTTCCACACCCGTGGGCAAACCTAACCCACTAGTGGTGGGGCACCTGCCTTAAAACTTTTTAATCAAACCTCGTAGTTGTAGTTAGAATGCTAGCTACTAGATCAACTTAAATTCCATCTTAATTTGATTCCCAGCAAGGGTCTGGAATATTTTCACCTGTCATATCTTTGATATTAGTATATGTGTCTAGCACGTCTCACAGATTGTAAAAAATAAAATAAAAGAGTAAATGTGTGGTTTGAAACTCTGTATGTATTTCAGTGGGCTTGGGATGCTGAAAAGCAATAACAAGAAAACAACAGAAACCAATGCCCTCTCGTAGTATATGACAAAGTGTAGGCAGACTGTTTGTGTAAACATGACCTGAGAACCATTTGGTTATGCTTTCTAACATAATATATAGTAGATTTTAATCCTCATGTGATTTTCTGTTAGTTTTGTTCTGTCTATGCTTTTACTTAGGTTTTGAATTTGAATTTCAAATTCTTTTTATTAAAGTACATCGCGTAGAAGATAATTTATTTGATGTTTATTCATTTCTTTCTTTTTTTATATAAATGCTTTTGTAGTATACTATTTCAGATAATTAATAACATGTTGTAAAGTGTTGGGTGACATTTTTTCATCCTTCTCTATTCAGAAGGTCCTGTTATAAATTTATAACAGCAAGCAATGAATTTGCTTGCTGTTTAATACTGTAAAGTATCTAGATCTAGTAGTATATATTACTAGCTAATTAGTATTTTCAGTTACATTTTTCACAATTATTTTTTAATCTCTTCTCTTTAATTATACATAGCTTTTCTAACATTATTGTTTTAAGAATTTATAATTATTTATCTGTAAGTGTGCTTTATTTAAATAACACAGTTGAAATGAATGGCATTCCTTTTGTATGTTGTAATGAATGAAAGTGTTTATTTAATGTATTCTGTTAAAACATATCTGTTTAATTTGCGCAGTAATTTTTTTTCCAAAACTATAACTGTTTAACATATTATCATATGTGCTGCAGTATTTCAATGTTGCTTGTGTTGTTAAATTGTTTCTTTCCTTTTGAGTGCAAGATTTAATATTTTAGTTTATTAATTTATTTAAAATATAATGTAATAAAATCTAATAATAGATTATGATTTTTTTTAATTTTAAAAATGTACGCTGAAAAAAGTAAAAATAATTTCCAGGACCATAATTGTGTTAGAGAGATGAGGTCTTTAATTCATTCACAGCAGCAGAAAATGACCGATTACCAGCAGGAACTTGCTGACCAACGTTTTCAAATTAATGAACTTAAACGAGAATTGCGTTTAGTTAAGGTATGTTGTATTCATATTTTCTTTATTTTTTACCCATAAATTAATCTATCAATAGGATTAGTAGTTAACATAATCTCTGACTATTCTATTATACTGTTAGTTCAACTTCAAATTCAATTATTAGTTGTAGTTAATTTGAATGGGTTTTTTTACATCTATGTTACCTATAAATGTAATTTGTAGGATTCGATGATTGGTGCCATTTAAAGGATTTGAGACTGAACAAGACCAAGTAGTGAACTTTCAACAGGATTACAGCATGTTGAGATGTGTTTTATGATCTGTATGGAAAAGAATTATGCTTTTTTAGTTGAAAGTGTTTTTAACTCAAAAATTGTTTGTATAGGATATAAGTTTTTATTACTAAATTAAAGCAATATTGTTTAGTAATTTTTGTTTTTTTCTTTTCTTAAAAAGTAGTCTGTAAGAAATAATGCTTCAAAGATAAGCGTTTTCTATAGTCACATATGATATACTGTAATATTATTGCATATTTACATGTATATTTCTTATTTTGTCTTGACTCATATTAAGAGACAATTGTGTAATTTACTCTTAAAACTGATGGGTCATCTAAACTATAATTTAATTATATATACAGTATATCATCACCTTGTGTTATGCCTGTTGGCAGGTCCCTTATGCCACCACTGCCTCCCTCCATTTCTATCTCAAGTCTTCTCTTTTGTCCCTTTGTAGATTCCAAACTTCATCTCATCTAATAACTTTAGCCTTCTTCCTCGCTTCCTTTCTCCTACTACTGCCCTTCCGATGCAGTTGTCAAGATACCACTTCCTCTAACCACTTGTTAAACAGTTAACTTTTCTTTTGTGTACTTCCAACATCTTTCTTTAATCCGGTACATTTTATCCTCATACCTCACTTTATCCGTTCATCTTACTTTCTCCATCTTTTCCGTATCCACATTTCAAAAGCCTCAATCGAGTATATTCTAAGTTCTTCCATAACTCAAAGTCCAGATTTTTACTGTATAGTAATTTTCTCTTCTTACTGAAGGCTTTCTTTGCCATCACTATCCTTCCTTTTATTTCCATTGTATTCTTCCAGTTTCAGTCACCATTGTCCCCATTACAATATTGGTAATTTTTCACATTTTCTCTTCTTCCTTCATGTATATATATATATATATATATATATATATATATATATATATATATATATATATACATGAAGGAAGAAGCCATCCTTTATATAAGCATGAAGGAAGGAGCCATCTAGTAGGATGTATATATACATATACATATATATGTATATATATATATATATATGTATATTAAACAAAAACATAAGTTAACTAAATGCAAAAATTTACTATTAATATAAATGCAGATTGTAATAGAAACTCTTTAAGTTACAAATGAACAGAATGCAAATTGCATGACTGTGGAGGTTTGCTGTTAAACATGCTTTTGCTAGGCTTTGATATCTGTGTGTGATCAATTTTAAATGCCAACATTTTTTTTTTAATAAGTAAACAGTTGACACATATACACTTTTTTGAAAGATACACTAACCAATGAGTGAATTTCAGAGTGGTGAGGTTCATGTCAAAATAACCAGTGTTCTTACTTTAATATCAAGTTCATTATTAAAGAATTGACTCTTCCTGCTCCTTCTGGTTAAATTGATTACCAAAATTACATCCATGGTAGCTTAAATTTAAAGAGAACTTGACTATTGTATATATTTGTATACAAGGCTCCTAATAAAATTAAAACATTTATTATTAAAGGCTGTAGGATTACCAAAAAGTGAAAATAAAATGGTAATCATTGAAAAATTATTTTATTCATTGGTTATACTTTCAGTTTTATCTGAATTTCTTTTTTTTTTTAAAAACATTTTTTGGAAGGTCAGGAGTTAGTCATACTAGTTAATTTTTAACTGCCAGTTCCTTGATTCTTTCTTTTAGTTATCATTTGTTTCTTAGGTATTAAATAACAACATATTCTGGTTTGTTGAACTAAATATAACATAGGTACAGTACACTGTCACTTTACAAAAGGGCTTCAGTGGGTTCTTAGAAAATAAAGCTTCTCCATATATAGCTTCAAAATATAATGTCATCACTCATATACTGTTTAAAAGATACAAACACGTTAAGCGATTGGCATATAAATTTTAATGATAATTAATAATGTTTTGATAACTATAACTGTTTAAGTTTTATAACGTAATTTACCAGGTGATCAAAAAGGACTTCACAACATTAAAAGTGTATAAAATTTTATTTAGATAACTTACAGATTTAGTTGATGTCTCATTTCATAGCAAAAAACATCAAGTTTTGACTCGTGTAGTTCATTAGTATTGAATTCTGTCACCAGTGTTGTTAAAAATCGATACATTTACTGGTGCAAAGGTGTTCACCGTGTGTTTTGGTTTTATGATTTGCAGTCAGTAGCTGCAGTTCAGTGTAATTTTCATAGAGTAGGGTAGGGAGCCATCTAGTAGGCATACAGTTTACTCTTGGCACAAAACCTTCATTGAAACAGGTTGCTCTGTTAAACATCAAAATCACCAGAACGCCCTCGCATCCCTGAAGCTGCTGTGGAACAATCACGAGAAAGCTTTTTGCATGTAATCTAAAGAAATCAACTAGACATGCATTATGTGAGACTAGCATAACACAAATGATTGTTTGGCGTGTATTACGTAAACAGTTGTGCTTGAAGCCTTACAAACGTAGTTCAAGCCATTGCAGATGATGACAAAGTTTCTTTGTTCCAGTTTTATGTGGAAATGATGGATTGAATTGCAGACAATGATACATTTTTAGACAATGTAATTTTTAGTAATGAGTCAACATTTCACATCAGTGATAAGGTGAACACCCATGAGTGCCAAATTCAGGGTAGCGAAAACCCTCATGAAACTTTGCAGCACATTCGTCAATGTTTTTTTGTGCTCCTAGCAAACAAAGATTGTATGACCTGTTCTTCCAGGAGACAACTATAAATGGTTTTTTTTATCTGGACATGATTCAAAATTTTGCTAATTCCTTAGATGATGATGACCAAGATGGACACCATTACTATCGGCAAGACAGAGCACCACCTAGAAGTCCAGTATTTTCTTTATACTCTATTCCCAGGTTGCTTGATCTGTCGTGAAGTTCCAATTGCATGGCCGCCTCGCTTCCCAGATTTGACTGTTAGATTTTTTCATGGGTTTCATTAAAGATCAGGTTTATGAACCACCTTTGTCTACTGATTTTGTTGAGCTAAGACTTTGAATTAACACCACATCCCAACCCTGTAGGGGAAGACATACCTGCCTAGTTTCATTCCGGTCTTGCCACCCCCTCCCCGTTTATTGCCCTGTTGGGCTTTAACGGGAGTCATCTATCACCCTCTGACTTTTTACATCTCATAATAATAAGCCAGGCCTCGTTGGGATGCCACCGATGCAAATGCCTTGGTAGACATTTGCATAGGTGATTTAATAACTCAGCTTATTGCCTTCTCTGTAGGCCTCGTCCGGACATCTTGAATGTCCTACATCGTCTCCCTCTGAACAGCTAACCGACCTGGCAGAAGCACAAACCTAGTTCTACATATTATAAGAATTAACATCACAGCTGCAAAGGTAACACCCAACTTGCTGGCTACAGTATGGAATGAAAAGACTTAAGGTAGAATGTATATCGCATTACAAATGGAAGTCATATCAAACCAGAGTGAATGTTGGGTGATAAACTCAATGTGTTTTTCTATGAAGTGAGACCTCAAGCAAATCTAAGTTATCTCAATAAATTTATATATGCTTTTAAAGTTGTGAAGTCCTTTTTGAATAACCTGGTATAAATAAGCATTTCTAGTCGGGTATAATCAAGATTTCTTGTAGGATTTTATGCGAGCCATGAAAATATCAAATCCAGCAATGCGTTCTCTAGCCAATGAAATGGAAAGAGATGAAGTAGTGCGATGGTCAAATTCTTTAACTCGTGCCAGAGTCACTCGCTGGGGTGGTATGATTTCAACACCTGATGATATATTACAGGTAATTTTTTATTTCTATCTCTATTATATATTTCATTTATTCTACTTATGTTGTTTTTATCCTATTTTTAGTTTATTCATATGAGAAAAAAATTAGTGTTTTTTTTTCATGTACAATGGCCTTTGTTTCTTGTAATCACAGTGCAGGCACTAGTTTTATGATAATAATAACCAAATGGTAGCAATAATCAAAAGCAGTATTTCTTTTAGTTTTGCATCATTATTGTATTTTTAAAATTAGGCCTAGAAAATTTATACTAGTACTGGGTTAGATCATATACATACAAAACATTTATCATATATAAATAAACATTATAAATAAGGTATTCCATTTTACTATATAAATATTACCTTACCTACTATGTATTCTATATGTTTTATTGAAATCATAATTTTAGTACTTTATAACAAAACATCAGAGCATGAATTAAATAAATAAAAAGACAAAAGTAAATTTTTGTGGTTTAATAGTAAAACAGATGTAGGGTATTATTTTACACTTTATTTTATTAAACAATACTACAAATATTTACCACATGTATTAACACACAAGGTAGAAAATTGAACCATTGCGCACCTACAGTGTCCATAAATATGAGATTTGTCAACAAGGTAAAGTTCTGCACATAAATTTTTTTTTTTTTTTTATTTCATCTATAGTCAGTTTCCATTTGAAGTGACCCAAGGGTGGTTGGTTGTTCAATTAAAAAAAATTGAAACTTAGCCACTTGTTTCCTACATGTCTCAGGACCTTAAAACTATTTTTTTTAAATATTTTATTTAAGCAGTTTACCTGTGATGATACAAATCTCAAATTTGCACAACAAGGTGTTTTTGTAGATATTTATGGCAAATAAAAATGTTTCTTGTGTATTGTACTAATATAAAAGTTATAAACTCTCAAAAATCATGAAAAACCTGCTAAAAGCAATACAAAATTTGACTCACTAAATAAGTGTTCCAAGGGAATTTCTTGTATTCTTGGCACTTTAATGTTTTTATACTTATTATTATAGTCGAAATAAACTTTTTTGAACCATTCAACTGCAGTGTTCATGTTATAACTAGCACTTGAAATCATTTCTAGTCAGGAAAATTCATGTTGCAACATGCTTATTTATGCTTGTTGCATCATTTAGCTTTGCAGTTACAGACTGGTAAGTCTGACATTAGTCAGTGACCTATTCACCTCATTACAGAGTGTCTCAAATTTCATCCTGTGTTGGAAATGTTTATTAAATAAATAAGTTTTGCTTAATATTATGTTTGCAAACTTTAAAATTTTTACATTTTTTTCAAGTAATTTCACATTAAACAATGGAAGAACAATGTTTGATAGAAATTTATGTGAATGAAGAGTGTCATAAAAACAGTGTATGGTACAGTGCCAAAAGAACTCATTAAATTTTGTGAATTTAGTGATGAAAACCAACTTTAATTTTTACGTGTTAATTCAGTTGTCACTAGTGTTTGTAAATATCATGAAGTTTTTATCAAAATTCAGTCACCTATATGGACAGTTCTGTTGTGACCTTTGAGAACTCATGAAAAACCAGTTAAGAAAAACTTAAGACAAATAACATTAGAACAAGCTCTTAAAGAACACATTTTTGAAAATTTAAATTTAGTTCCTGAAAAATCTCTTTGTCTTAACTGTTTCAAAAGCATTTTTTTTTTCCAGCAAAACAAAGAACTATTTGAATGTGAAGACCAAGAGCAATACATTCCCCCACAATATTGAACAATTGGATGCTGCTTGTGTAGCATTTTGGGTGTATCACCTCCATCAAAATTGAAGAAATTAAGCACAGATCAAAGTCCATAAGCATTAAAATTTTAAGTAAATAAGGTATTCAAAAAATTAAAAAATAATCTTGAATTGTTTTGACTTAAAGTTTCTAAAATGAAAATGCAATGATCAATCTTTTTCACATGAATATGATGATCTTATTTTAAAACTAAAAGAAAAATGTGTTCTTGCTTAAGAGAAGATAAGGTTTACTTCCCCAGTTCTTGAATCAGATCTAAAATAATATCAGAGTTCAGTGTGTCTGAACGTTTTGTTAGACTTAGTAGAGAATTAGTTAATGAGCAAGGCATTCTACTGAGTTAGGTAAAAGAAATAAAACAGGAATTAGTAACAACACTTTTTATGAAGATGACAATGATAGCAGGTTTTGTCCTGGTAAAAAGGATTGTGTTGTGTTTGACACCATCAACGTACATGTTGATTGTGTCAAACTGCATAAGCAAAAGCACCTTGTTCTGATAAACTTAAATTGTCTCCTTTAAAAGTGAAAATCCTTTGGAAAAAATTGGAAGATCAAAGTTATGCGAATCCATCCAAAATGGTGTATCTTGGCTGGTGCATCCAGGACTCGTACAGTTTTTGTCTGTCCCCATCACCAGAACATCAAACTCATGATTGATGGTCCAATACTTAATGTTGATTATAAGGACTTAGTAGACATCTTTGTTTGTGACAAGGATAACTACAGCTGTATGATGATGAATGTGTGCACCAAATGTCCAGGTAAGCAGGCAATGTTTGATATGCTAAACTTTTCCGAAGAGCATGGATGTGTTGCCAGATACAATAATGTACAAACAGTGGGTAACAGCTGATAGGGCAGAGATGATTACTGTTCTTCAGACCAAAGATGAATTTTTTGAATCATTAGTGGAAAAATTGGAAAAGCTGAAAACTCCATTTCATGTCAAAATCTAGAGCCCAGTTTATCAAGAAGAAGAAATCAGAATTTGGTTAAGAAGAATGTTTGGCGTTGGCAAACTTTGCAGAAAAATATTCATTTCTTGTTCAAGATGAGATTCAAAACTTCCATTGGGTCAACAGCCAAGCCACAGTTCACCCTTTTGTGTTCTATTGCAAGGAAATTGATGTATTATAACAAAAAAGTGTCTGTATTTTAAGTGATCACTTGAAGCACGATACAACAACATTTTGTTGCCTTCAAAAACATTTAACACACCATATCAAGGAAGTACATCAGAACATTAAAAAACTCATCTATTTTACTGATGGTGCTTCAAGTCAGTATAAAAATTAAAAAAAAATTTTCTAATTTGTGCATTCACAAAAAAACACTTTGACCTTGAAGCCGAATGGCACTTCTTTGGATCATCCCATGGGAAAACGCCTGTGATTATGTCAGAGGAACAACAAAATGAGAGGTGGCAAAGGCCATTAAACAGTCAGATACTAAATGTTGATGAAATGTATTCATTTTGTAATTACAAGCTTAAAAAGTCAAGTATTTTTTTATTAAATCAGATAAGATAACTAAGATTTTAGAAACTCTAAAAAACCATTTTGACTACTGTGAAAGAGTTGTTGGTACTAGAAGCTACCACAAGTATGTTCCTGTGTCAGAAGGCATTGTAAGATGTTTCTTTACTTCAGACTCCAAGAACTATGAACACCATCCTGTGTCAAATATTGAACCACTTTCACTTAAGGAAAAAGACTCTGTTGCTTGTGAGTATGACGATCAGTGGTGGATAGAGAAGTGGTAGATATTAGCCTAAAAATGATGATGTGTAGGAGGTTCATTTTGTCCACCCAGCTGGACCACGTACATCATTTCAAAAGTCTCAACAAGGCAAAGTGTGGGTACCGATCTGCAAAGTCCTGAGAAAATTGACATCACAACTAATTACAGTGACAGGTCGTTCTCACACAATTTCAAGAGAATTATTAGAAGAGATATCACAGCTGTTGGTTAACCACACTAAATAATAGTAAACTTTGATCGCGCTATAAAAACAGGCTGTTTCATTAAAGAATAATTACAATTTATTTTTTCTTCGACAGTGTTTACAAAAATAAACCAATATATAAAAAAAAGTGAATTCTTCAAAAAAAGATGTAGGCTACTCATTGAAATCTCAGTTTTGGATAAGTTTTATAAGCATTTTTGAATCAAAATTGTATTAGGTTACTCGTATTGGTTAAGTTATCATTAAATTACGACCTATCATTAATAATTTAAAAAAACTATTTTAAAAATATTGAAAATGTCAACTTCAAAAACATAGGGGCTAAATATAAAAAATGTAAAGTGCAAAGAAGACAAGAAACCGATTCGGAGCACTTATTTAGTGAGTCAAAATGGTATCGCTTTTAACAGGTTTTTCATGATTTTTCAGAGGTCATAACTTTTTTATTAGTACAATACAAAGAAACATTTTTATTTGCCATAAACATCTACAAAAACACTTTGTTTGCAAATTTGAGATTTTTATCACCAGCCCCATAAAGTTATTTGTAGCCAAAATTTGAATTTTTTTAAAAAGTCCAAAATTTTTAAAAGTTTAGGGGTAAATATATATCACCACTAATATTATTTGTGGTAAAACTATTAACATATACACCTACATATACAAAAATAATTCAAACTGTGTATGCCATCCCTGCCTCTTGAAAAAATTACCAAAAGTGAAATTTCACCGTTTTTCATGTTCAACTTTATTGGTAATTTTTTCATAAAAAGAAGACAGATAGGTAAATAAACCACTGGACCGATCTTTAACCTTGAGAAAATATGATTAAGTTGCTTTTTGTTTCATCCTTCTAGGACCAGTAGTTTTTTAGTTATGGTTTTTTCCATAAACCCTTACAATCACAAAAATAGATGTGTGCACCGTAACAAAAATGGCCACCACAGGTAAACTGTTTAAATAATATTTAAAAAACATAGTTTTAAGGTCTTGAAACATGTAGGAAACAAGTGGGTAAGTTTTAATTTTTTTTTGAATCGCTCAAGTATCCAGCTTATGTTTCTGTGAGACACCTTAAATGGATTGACCCTATTATTAGGTAATTAATAATCCTCTTGTATTCATAATCTTTTTGAGAATTTTTGATCGTTTGTTGGACGTACTGCAGAAGAGTTTGTACAGCTTGCTACTTTATTCTTACCAGTACAATTTATTTGTAAACATTTCCGTCACTTCAGCAGCTTTTTTTTGTATTGGTTTGTATGTAGAAGTGATTCACTAATACTTTTTTTAGCGAGTTTGACCAATATTTTTATATACTCATCTATTACCATATGTCTTCATATCTAATTTTTGTCATGTGCAAAGGTTGCATACATTGTGTCTTGCATTTTTCTATAATTAATCTCATTCTATACAAGGAGAAAAATTATAACATTAGCCAAATGACAATTCCAATAAATAGAATATTTTAGGCAATATACATATTTTATTGTAATTAATCTTATTAGAATATTTATGTTTTTCCTATTTACTGTTAAATTATATTTCAAATCTATTGAATAACCCACCTGGTACAGAATATTGAGATAAGACGTATGTTTTATCTCAATATTCTGTACTAGTTAGTTTATTTAATAAAGGGCGACCACTGTATTTGGTAGGAGTTCTATTACTTATCACTTAATAACAGGTGAAAATAATAAAAGATCCCGCTATATATTTTCGTTATTGTTATTAAAGATAACTGACCTATCAGTTTGTTTAGATATCAGATTTTAAGTATTACCAGATGGGAGCCCTATTTTAAACATTTTAATACTGTCGTCTGAAGTCTATTACTGAAATGCATCTACATTAAGTAAAATAACAGAAAAAGACTGATCCTGCAAGATGGATGAAGGTCATCTATTTGAAATTTAAAAAAGTAAAATATTTTAGCTACTTTTTTCAAAATTGTTTTGTGGTTACAACATACGTGACAGCAGTACTCAGTTTAAGTATGCTGTTGCATGATCGATCATCTTACGGTACAGATTTATTATTTTAAAATTTATCTTAAAGTGGGTTATTTTAACTGATATATAAAATTTATATTATAATAGTATATCCAGTTTGCATCAAAAATTAAAATAATTATAATTTTGTTCCAAAAGAACTTCTACGTTATATTGTGCACCACTGAAAATATTAGTATAATAAATAAATGTGTGTTTAAGTGTGACATGGATATGTAGAAAGAATAAAATTGTACTTGCTGCGCGCATGTGTGTGTATATTTGTGTAAATACCTAAAATTCTTACCTCCATAATTATTATTACTTATAATTGTTTTTTGCTTCCATAATTTTTAATATTTTTTATCGCAAATTCAATCTTCATTTTATTATTGTTCATACATGTGTTTACATGTATATGTTACAGTTCAATACAATATGGGACATATTGTCTGACCGATGATTGGTTTTATTTTATTTTTCAGGCGATGATAAAACGATCATTAAGTGAATCCGGATGTCCGTCTCATATTGTTAATGACTTAATGGAGAATTGTCATGAAAGAAGCTGGCCCCCTGGACTTAGTTCGCTTGAAACACGACAAAATAATAGGAGGCAGTATGAAAATTATATATGTAAACGTATACCTGGAAAACAAGCAGTTGTAGTGTTGCCTTGTGATAATCCTCATATTAATGAAGATATGATGATCGAGCCAGGGCTTGTTATGATCTTTGCTCATGGTATAGAGTAACTGACAGTTATTATTAATTTAATTGATATATACATTTTATATAATTTAAATGTGGTATGTATATTTTAGTGTATATGCACCATTTGTCCAATTGTGATATAAAAATTTATTTTTTATTTGTAATTTATTTTAAATTATATATTCTTTTTAAACGTATTCATTTATCTAAGTAACATTTAAGTTGCATTATCTCGATTGAATTATTATTTATTACATTGTTATCAGTTTATCAAGATTTTTAATATATATATATATATAGATAGATATATATATATATATCATTGGGAGCAAGAATTGTTTTTTATTATAAGTAATATTTCAGTGCATTAACATTTTATTGTTATTAGAATTTATCATCATTAAGGATGTTTGCTTTGATGTATATTAAGTTTTACTTACTATTATTGCTATTACTAACAGGTCTGTTTATTGTATTCATATTTTTATTTATTATATTTAAATTGACTGTTATTTAAAATATCTATTTAGCACAACTTTGAAGTGAAAAATATTCTTATTATTTTAGTATTTGGGCAGAGGAGTTTTTCAGATTATAAATACATTTACAGAATAACAGCTAACCTCAAATGAGTGTTTTAAGTGCAATTTTGAAATTCTCTGATAGAAGCTAGTTCAAAGTATAAATATATACAGCAGGTTTTTACACACAGTTTTGTGAAGTCGGCAACATATTGTATTGTTTTTATTTTTTGAGATGAATGGAAAATTTTATACGTGTTTTTATGTAAATAATATATATATATATTCTTAATATTAATAATTATTTACATGTCTGTAAATTATCCAGAAGTAGGTAATAAAGGAAATTGTTTAAAATTGTTGAATAGGATTATCCCAAAAATATGAGGCAGATGGGTCTGCAAAATCTCTCCAGCTGTTAAACTTTGTGTCTGTTCTGTGCCACATTTCCTAACAATGAAGATTCTCAGATCATTGATTTATAAATATTTTATGTAGAAATATAGAGCATTTAATTTGTTCTATTTAAATAGAGTAAGATTTTTATTAAGACAATGTACTAGTGACCAAAAGTGAAATGAAAATGAGCCTCTAGAAATGCAACAAGAAATGGAAACCACATTTATTTGAACAAGAGCATTTTAGAAATAAGATTATAAGAAAGTAGTGCAAGGTATAATTAAGAATAGACTTATAATGGTAACAAGTTATGCAAGATTTTACATTAAATCATGTTGAAATAAAAATACTCGAATAATAGAAGTCGTGAAAAAACCTGAAGCACTAATCGGTCAAAAGAAGAGTTAATATTGGTTTTTTTATTAACCCTTTCTGAATAAATTACAATTCTGAATTTCCATTGTGTATATACCTTTTTTCAGTAATTTATTTTCACCTTTTATTCTAGTTACATGGCCATAATACTGAGGGATTACATAATCCCTCAGGATTATGGCCATGTAACTGTTAAAAAGTTTCCATGTTGAGACATGGAAACTTTTTAACAGTTAATGGTAGCCAGAAGCAGGATAGGGTTGGCAGTTCTTTTTTTTTTATTCATAATGTTATAAATATTTGCACTATTATGTAAAATATTAAAATACATTTTTCTAATTAAAAGCTATAACAAAGCAATACTATAAATTACTATTTAACAAACTAAAATAGCCCTGTATAACCTCTTAAAATTTATTATAAATAAAACAACATAATGTTGATGATCAGTTTCAGTTGAAAGATTGATATATAGATTATTGAAAAATGAATTTACTGATTGGTGCTGACATGTAGAGGAGCCAGATCATTACAACTAAATTCAATGTATAGCATTGTATAAGTAAATGTGAATCAAAGCAGAAGCCAGTTTTTAAACAATAAGGTTACCCGTTTATATATTCAGATACCACTTAGTGAGAAGAACGTTATATCTGTATTACTTAACAAGAATTAATCTTAATGAAACCATTTTACATTATCGATTGGCAGTTTTCAATGCTTTAGGTTTGTGGACTCATCTGCTACGTTTTCTCATTTTTTTACTACTTGAGTAACATACGTTTCCAAAGTAGGTTCCGTTCTGGATTAGTTTTGAACTCACCATCACCCGTTATTAGTAAATTCATATACTTTTTCTCAGTATATTATCTTTAAGACAGTTCTTTTTTACTATGATTCAATATTGGTCTATACTGTTATGGATAATACTGAAGTATTATTTATTGAGAAATAGCTTTCATCTATTTTAATGCTTTATCTTTGTTTGCAGTTTAGATGACACTTATTTTAATAACCAGATATAAAAACTGTTTTCAAACAAGATATATATTTTACTTCATCGTTTAATTTTTTCCCTAACTAAATTACTATTCATTAATTACTAGTTCTAACAAGTTTCTTCGGCTATAAAAAGTTTTATATGTGAATAGGGAAAGCTGGTGAAAACTACACGCTGTTCCATTTATCACAGAATTAACTGAAGGAAAACTTATTCAAATGTGCTGTTATTAGCAATAATATTTTATGTTTGATATCTTTACAGATGTAAGGATGTTGAAAGTGGATATTATTTTTTCTGATATAGACATTATTTGTACATTCATAATCATGTCTGGAAATTAAAAGCCACAAGAGCATATGGTGATGAGGGTTGTCCGCACATCAAGGTCATACCGAGCTTTATATCAAAATAAATGTTAATTAAAAAAAACATTGATAAATTTTGATAGTAATTTAATGGAAGGATCCAAAATATTTAGATCTAGAGGTATTTATAACATTTTTAAAAGTAATATTTACAGTAACATTTTTTGTTATTTATCATTGCATTTAAATTTGTTTGCAAGGTAGTTTATGGATTCTTTTTCATTGGTTTTAAAAATTATTTACATGATAGTCATTGCATAGCGTATAATTAAAACATTATATTTAAATTCCATTAAATTAATTACAGTGTCAGAATATTGAAAAAAGAAGAAAAGACATATCTTACCATTTTCATGAAAGTACTTTCATGGGATCCAGCACCATCAGTTATAATTGAAATAATATTATTACTGCAAAATATAAATTTAAAAATAAAAATATTAATTTTTTTTGTTAATTTAAAAATAAAGATATTAATATTCTATTTTAAAATTTGTATTATGCAATAACTGAATTATTTTAATCATAACTGAGGATGCAGGATCCCGCAAAAGTATTTTCATGAAAAATTAAGATATGTCTTATCTCAATTCTTTACTAGGTGGTTTATTAAGTAGAATTTAAATATAATTTAACAGTACAGAGGAATAATATAAATCTTAAAAAATTAATTACAGTAAAATAATTAACCAATGCAAATCAGATTTATCATTTAAAATATGGTGTTTTTTTTTTTTTTTATATATATTTGTAATATTTAATCTCTAGTTAGACACTTACATTATCATATTGTTCTACAAGTGCTTGTAGAAATATAGTGTTTCTATAGAGAGTATACTCTTATGGTTTAAAAAATAATATGATGCGTTTAGTTAGTTTCCATATAAAGAACAGTAAAATTAATTAGAAAACTCTGTAATGCACTTCTAACCCAATTTGTATATGACATTCATTGAAGGGGGTTTTTCCTGATTTTTTTTTTTTGTTTAAAGTTTTGATTTTTTGAATTCATCACCATAGGATTACTTTATATTTTAGCTTTAAAATAAGATATAATTTATTAAATTCCGAGCAGTAGAAAATATTTTAAGAATTTTTTTTGACCATTGTCATAGTGACTGTGTGATCTCTTTCATTCATAGTTCTATATTTTCTGAAAAACTTTAAATCTTTCTGTCTCCTAAGGATATCTGGTGTGGTTATAATAAAGCCAAAGAAAATAACTGAGAGTGCATCCATAGACATTCATCACCTAAAGCAGTAATGACAGCTATTAAGCCTATATACACAGACTTACTTATAAATTTTGCACATATGCACATATAGATGTAGCATGGGAATGAAATAAAAAATGAAGTATAATACTGTAGCTACAAAATGCAGTAATTATTTTTCAATATAATCCCCGTTTACACTGATACACTTTTCCCAACGTGTAACAAGTTTTTGCATTCTGTTACTGAAAAATTCTGGCAGTCTTTCTCGGATTCAAGTGGCCACAGTTTCCTTCACCTCATCGTTGGTGGTGTAATGATTACCGTTGAGATCCCCTTTTGAGATGAGGGAAGAAGTGGAAGTCGCATGGAGCAAGTATGGTGGATGCAAAATAGGCTCAAACTTCAGCTTGTTGAGAGCCTCTGTAGTGGTGCAATATGTGAAGCCACATATCGTAATATGACAATGGCATGCATTGTCATGTGTCAAGATTATGGGTATGGTAGTCTTTTGAACATGACGTATTTGTCATTTGAGGTGCCTTAACGTCTCAATGTACCATTCAGAGTTCACAGTCATCCCATGTTCCAGATACTCAATCACAGAAACATGTTTGGCATCCCAAAACACCGGCAAAAGGAGTTTCTTGGCTGAGGCTTGAGTTCGAATGTCTATTCCATGCTTTGCCTTTTTTCTTCCAGGTTGTAATGATGTACCCAACTCTCACCCCTGGTCACAATATTGAAAAGGAAGTCGTTTCCTTCAGCACGATAGCACTCTAAAACTTCTTTGCAACATTCGACATGACACTGCTTGTGTTCATTCGTCAGTTTGCACGGCACCCATCATGCACAGATTTTACGGTAACCCAATTGCTCGATACTATGGCGTACTCATTCTTTAGATATGCCCAACTAACTGATTAATGATGCGTTGCTGGGTTATTCACACCAGTCACTTTGAAGCAAATCGTCCACCTCCTTTCAATGTTTCTCATCAGTCACAGAAACTGATCGTCCACTGTGAGATGTGTCCTCAATTGTTGTTTTACCAGCTTCACAAAATTTCAATGCTCACCTATTCACAATACTGTCAACAGTTTCACTGTCATAAACTGCTTTTAAATGATGAAAAATATTCATCAGATTCACATTTTCTGCTGTTAAAAATTTGATCACTGTGCACTGTTTTAACCGTCTTGACATATTGACCGTACTTAACTCCATTTTAACTGCTAATGAAAACAAACCGGTAAACGGGTTTCAGTGCATTATCGCAGGTTTGTAGGGTACATTTTAACTACCACGTGCTGTCACGCCCAACTAGATAGTACCTATTGCCTCCATGCAGTATGTGCTAGTTTGCAAAATTTATCAGCCAAGCTTCGTAACACAAACAGAACTATTGAAATCCTGTTTACTTCACAAAAATCAAAACTCTAATGAAAGCTTTAATGGCTGCGTTTGGTGAAGGGTACAAATAATTGTATTTGTAGGACTCAAAACCGTTCAGCTTGGTGTAACACATGCTGCTATTTGTTTTAATGTTGTTTCAGTATCTAAAGCTATTGTTTTACAAAGACTACAAATTAAGCCTGGAAAATTTACGATAGACAATTTAAAAGATATAGACTGAAAAAGGATTGAAAAATCTAAAAAAGATACAACAGAAATATGCAAAAGGGGAGAGCTGGAAAGAGGTGCCAAAAAAGAAAAAGGCAAGACACAGAAAAAGGTGACTAACTGCCCTGGAGGATTTTAGAGCTTAAAAAGTACATTTTTCAGTAAATGTTATCACATTTACATTGTTTTATTGTAAAGGTGATTTTTGTAATTTAGATACACATCACCACCATTATATTTAACTGAAGTACTATTATTACCATCATAAGTGAAAACTAATAGATAAAAAAATTGAATGGTCATTGTTTTTATGTAAAAATTAATACATAAAAAAACTTTTTTTTTAAATTTATAAACTTTATTCAACCAAACTAGTACGCTAGTTAAATTATAGCATTAGTAAGATTGTGTATAAATTTCAAATCCATAAATAGTAATAGTTTTTAAAATGTTGGTTCCTATCTTAGATTTAATCTGCTGTTTAATTAGCATTAAAACGCTAAAATGGGAAAAACCCCCTGAAACATATTTCCAAGTGACTCTCGTAATCGTACTGTTTGTATTTATCCGTACAGAGAGAAAGAGGAAGAAAAGAAAGATGAGCCTATTTGTAGTGTACCTCTGTGTATTTGTAGTGTACCTCTGTGTAAATTACAATGTTATATTTTTATGCTGGTTCTAAGTTCGGAAATTTATTTAAATCCCATTTTGGTCATTTAAGTGTAAAGTTAATCATTCTCTCACTCGTGTAAATGTTTGCAGTTCAGTATCTGTTTGGCTTGATATTAGGGTTGTAATGATTGGCACAGATTTTTATTTGACGTAATTATATACACATTTATTTTACTAACTGTTAGAATTAACTACTTTGAAAGGTCCTTTGCAATGGAAAATGCACCTCAGCCATATAAAATATGATCAATATATAATATTTGATTGATTTTCATCAGACGACATAAAATGATACTGGTCGACAGTTCTTTGGCTCCTGGGGTTCCTTTCCTGGCTTCAGCAGTGCCACAACATGTACTTTCTTCCAGATCGCTAATACTCTATCGGTAACCATCACTGTGTTGTTGCATTCACCAGCCACTATCTTTATTTTGGGTGGAGTTGTTTTACCTGTTTTAAGTGTATGTCATCAATTCCAGCAGATTTTCAGTTCTTGATAGATTAATTACCTCCTGGAGTTTGGCTACTTTGAAGAGTCTTTCAAAACTGTTGACTTCGTTCTATCTTCAAAATTTTTCTTTTGGTATTTTTGTGAGTGGCTTGCCATTTAGAACCAGTTGGCTAGCTATATAATTAGCTATTACTTTTGTCATCTGTTTCTCAATCGTTTTATCACAGTTTAGTTGTCTGATAACTACCACCCTTTGGAGCTATCACCTCTCATGTTTCTTCCACCACTTCTGTCCATCATTCACAGCGTTCCTCCTATATCAGTTCTATGATTTCTTCACTGAGCAAATCTAGTTCTATTAATTGCAAGTAATCGGCCATCTTCTTTCTTGCATCCTGGTTCAGACCAATTGTCAACAACAAGTTTGTTGACCTGTTCCAGAAATTTTTATTTTTGAAGTCAAATTTCTGAAAATTAGAACCAGGAGTAGAAATTAAGACTCGTAAAATGGTTAGAATAAATAGACTTTAAAATATTACATTTTCACTTTATTTATGATTTATCTTCATTAAGATATAAATTTCTGTGTGCTGTTGTGTGGTGCAGAAATGTGAAATCCTAGCGGTATAGTTTGTGAACCATTTGGAATGTTATTAAGTGTTGATATTGAAGAGAATGCTCAAGTTTGATGAACAAAATTATGTCATGTAATGTTGATAACATGGATACAGATCAGGAATTATAGCTTTCGTCAAATGAAGAAAAACTTCAACTTTTTCATATTTATAGAGGAGATAAATGTGAATTCCCTAGGCTTATTTTAGAAGAAAAAATAGAGGGAAGGGAATAACTATGAACACAGAAAATTCTACTTGTTAAAGAACATGAAAGAATAGATAATTGTTGAATGGACATGCTTTCTCCTTTGAAAGTGATTTAGAACACTGAGCGATTCACTATTATTATAAAGGAATCTTGTGGAAACAGGTCATCAAAAAGCAATCTGATAAAAAAAATTCTTTTATAAAGTTAAGTGAATTATTCTTTGGTTTTTCAAATAATTTAGTTTTATTTCATTTTATTTATCCCAATTTAAAGAGGCTTAACTTGACTTTTATAAGTTTAAAAATGTAAATTTGCATTTTACTCACATTCACTTTTTTTTCAAATTTGGAAATGAATTAATGAGGATTCACATTATTATCTATCAGGTACAATTGACTGTTTTCATATACGGAGACAATTTTCTTAGAAATTCCTTAACTACAGTATAAGTTTTTTCTTCAGATTTTTTCCATTGGCTCAATTATTGATGTTATGAGCAAAACTTATTACTATTTTGTTGCTTAATTTTGAAAAACATATATTGTTAGAATGTCCCAGTCAGTTAGCAATAACAAGAGAATATTTTTTTAAAATCTTTTTTAATTATGCTTACCAGTGATTTTTTTCTATGGAAGTTCCATTTGTTTATATAACATAAATATTAAATAGTTCTACGCAAATATATATTTATTTATTCTATGTGCTATTTTTTTTATTTATAATTATCAGATGAATCCACCTAAAACATAGATTTATAAATATTGTATTTATATAATCTTTTTACTAAGCAAAAATAATACATCATTTCTGATTTTTTTTAAAAAAGATTATTTATTTTTTACTGTTCACTTCATTTATTGGTTTATTTATATGCTTTCATTCAGTGTAGCAAATCTACATTATAAATTATACATTCTCTGTAAGTTTGAAAAATATTCCCCACAGTTATTTTAACTTGTGTATTTATCAATATACATTTTCAAATTTTAATTATTTATAATTTTTTTAATACGCTGTCATATTTCTCAAAATGTGTTGTATAAGTTTTTTTATTATTAATTTTAATATTTCTAATACTGTTTACAATATTTTGTGTGTGTGTATTTTTAATGCTAATTTGTATCTGTTGTAAAAATTCATATTAATGTTGTTGTAAATTCATATTAATTCATATTTTCATGTTGAAAATATGTAATTTAATATTGCTGTTGCCACATATTTGTTTTTACTTAGAAGCATTGAAAAATGGAAAGTTTCAGTTAGCATTGCGTAGGTAATATAATTATAAATAATTTTTCTGTATTAGTGTTTCATTTTATTCTTTTTTGCTGTATAAAAAAATTTTAATTTATGCTTATTTCATTTTTTTTTATGTAGAGATTAGATTAATTGTTTATAAATTTAAGTTTTGTTTGAAATCAAGAGTCATATAATATATGAATTTTATTAATGAGTACAACTAAAAAACTCCAAAAAAAAATATTGATTTTACCTTAAAGTTTTCTTTTGGATTTTATCACCTTAACTTCACAAAGAAATATACAACAGTATGTAACAGTATTAACAGATTGTAAACTTTCATTTTGTAATCAGGTTAGTGGTTCTTAACCTTTTTAGTCATTACTTGTTTGATACAGCTCAGAGTCACTTGGTATCCCCTTAGAGGAAAATACCTTAGTTCAGTGGTTCCTAAACTTTTCCAAGTTGTGGCGCCCATTTTCAGTTAAAATTTTTCCATGGCACTCTACCCAAGTAAAAGTATGACTGACTATTCATACGTAAAAAATAAAAATAAATAAAACTTGTGTATCTTCATTTTCTATTTTTTTTTTTTTTTTTACTTTATTAACTTAAATTAATAATTACTGTGGCGGATGAGTCTGCAAATCACTGCACATTTTCTCAAATTATGAAGAAAACCTGGACACGGTTACACTCATTTTCTTTTCCATGTTGATTTTTGCTCTATACTTATTACAGTGACCACTGAAAACCCAGCTTTGCACAAATACAACGTCAAAAATGAAATTAAAATCCATCGAGTCTTATCACTTAAAAGGGGATATTCATCTTTTGTTGAAATCCAAAATTCTGTTAATTCCATGCTGCCAAATTTTGCTTTCAAACTGTTGTCGGAAGATAACTCTATAAGATTATCTTCTTCTGCAAAGTAATTCAGACAGAGCACTAGTGTTAAATGGATCTTGAATCCATGCAAACCTATAAAAATATTCATTTTAAAAGTATTTCTCAAACCAGATAATTATCTTGTGATAAGTGCCCTTCAAATATGGTTTTTATATCTTGATAAAGATCAAGTTCATTTGATGTCAAAAATTGCTGCAATATTAAAAAACAATTTTTCCTGCATCTTCATTCCATTTTCATCTCCATGGTTTGAGTGTTTTTTTTAATAAAAGCTGATATTTTTTCTGTTGACTTCAAAAGGTGCATGTTTTTCCCTGCACAGAGAGTTTCAGGAAATTCAGCTTTTCAAAAATTTTGCATAAATATGCCAGTTTTATTAAAAAAATCAGTATCAGCAAAATCTTCTGCATCTTTGTATCCTTCCTCTTTAAGGAAAATAAAAATTTCTTGCCGCAATTCAAAGGTACATAATAAAACATTACCATGAGACAGCCATCGTGCATTGCTATAGTACAACAAAGACAAGAATTCGGCTCCCATATACTCACACAGTTTTTTTAAAAAACCTTGCTTTCAATGAATGCGATTTTATAAAATTTACCATATTCACCACACATTCTAACATCCGATTCAGTGCAAGACTCAGATGCTTTGAAGCAGGCGCTACTCTATGAATAATGCAATGGGTCCACAGTGCATTCGGTGATTTGCTTCGAATAAGTGCCTATAATCCTCCATAACAGCCAGACATGGAGCGAGCTCCATCAGTCCAGACACCAACACACTTAGACTAATTCAAATTATTTTCAGATGTGAATGTATCAAGAATCTCGAACAGGTCCTGAGCCTTCACTCCTGCAATGTTATTTTTACAAAACAGAACATCTTCTTTAATATTATTACCTTCTATAAATCATACATAACATATAAAATGAGAGATCCTTATTATTTTCTGCAGCCTCACCTAGCTGCAATCCAAATTCCACTCCTTTAATTTTATCAGTTAATTGGTCGTTGATATCCTTTGCCATATGTTGTATTCTCCAGCTAAATGTGTTATTGGACAAAGGCACTTTTAAAAGCAGCTTTCCAGCAGACTCACCATCCATGATGTTCACCAGATCTACAGCAGCCAGTAGTAGTTCTTCTGTGATGGTATGAGGCTTGCATTTTGCAATTCTGCAAGCCACCTTGTAAGATGCTAGCAAAGTGTTGTTTGGTATTGATGCAGTCTTAAAAAATGTATTTTTTTCTTGTTTCAGTTTTTTTAACTTCCTGGCAAAAAAATCATGAGGGTTGCCAACCATGCAGTGGTGATTAGCTTCTAAATGGCGCTTCAATTTACTTGTAAGCATACAATTCGCTGCCAAAACTTTCATACACAATACACATTGTGGTCTCTTTTCACCATTAATTTCTGTTGACGTAAAACCAAACTCTAAATAACCGTGATCATATTTGCGATATTTTCATTTCATCAAAGTCATGCCACTGGTTACAAAGACATACTTTCTTATCTGCACTATTACATTTATTACTGTTCAAAATTATTTATCAAAGACAACAAACAAGAAGTAATATAACACTAACTCTACTACATGAACTAATTTATATCATTGTTATATGAAGCGTTGAGTTTAATTTCACTAGACTTGATTATAAACCGACTGACTGAATTGTTCCGACAGTGCTTGCTTATATGCTTTCTGTAAGATCTTCCAGAACAGTCCAAATCTGTTGTGAAGGGTCTGTGCACGTCGTGTCTAACACGATCATATGGTGTGATAAGAAGTTGCAGTGTTGCTGGCTCGCGTTTGCTAGAATATTCTGCGCCAGCAACTTTACTTTTATACAGGGTCGAGTAAAAACAAACCACACAAAAAAAATCTAGATATTTTTAGCCTCTCACTTTGTTTTTTGTTTAGTTAGGCTAAATGTAAATGTCTTGGTTCAATTAAATATGAAGCTTTTGCAATATTTCACAGCGCCCCTGTGAAGAGACCGCAGCTCCCTGAGTACCATGGTTAATCACCGGATTAGTTAATATAAAAAAAAAGGTTGCACACTACTAAAACTAGGTAATATTCCTTTATTAAGAAACAGTAGCAAAATAATAGAAACGAAGAAATATTTAATGTGAAGGCTGGTAATGTTTACAACTCACTAATTTTTTAATATCTGGTTTTGTCTGCCAGAGTGCACCTTAAATCATGCTCAACATTGAGTTGATATCTGGCCTTTGTTTTTATTTACACCCAAGTAGAAAATGCAGTTTCACATCTGTAGGCAAAAACAAATGGAATTAAAATGCAGAGCTCTGACAGCAATCATAGGATAGTCGGTCTGTACTTACCAAAACGTAAGATGGTCGCAATTCTGAGGTTGCACTTTCAATGCAGTGTCCCCACGTAGTTGAAGAAATTTGAGCTGAGACATCAAAGATATCATCAACGGGATAAAATGGTCTGAGTAGCCATGAGAGTTGACTTGACGGTTGTTTAAATCAAGAAAATAGGTATTTAATTAGTTGTGCAGGGCAGTGAGATGCTGAACAATTGAACTACAGAATATGCACTTCTCTTGGTTAACTGCAGATAATTGTGGGAACATAGATATGTCACATCTTCTACTCTGCCTTGAAAACTTTTATCAAACATAGAAAACCAGCCAGCTACTTTCTCTTGTGTTGATCATATATTGTATGAACTTTTATTTTCAGGCAAAAATCCTTCAATTTTTCTTTATGGGAATTCTCAAAAAACAAAGCTATTTCCTTCCACAGCCTAAACACTCTGCTCAAAACTTTTCCCCTTTACAACCAACATACTTCTGTGTGATATAAGAACATCGAATCTGGCACCCAACTTCATTACATAGTACTTTAAAAATTCTTGAAATCGTAGCACTGGCTTGAGTGTGGTTAACAATGTTCACAGTATCATGCAACACACTCAGCAAATTCGTAGGCAGTCTTAACAGCCAAAGCATAATGATGTATGATGTGGTGAAATGCTGACTGTGAAGCTACTTGCTACACCAAAGCTTGAAATCCAGAGTAGATTCCCATCATCAAAGGAGTGCCTTCCAAGCAAACACCAAGTAGTTTCTACCAATTCAGTTCATGTTCCTCAATAAACTGCTTTACACTTTCAAATGTGTCTTTTCCACGAGTGAAAAAAATGTATTTGAAAACAAATATTCTTCTTTCACACTATCATCTTTTAAATATTGAACAAATAAAGTAGTTGAGCACAAGATGTCACATCATTTACTCATCCAGTTATAATGCAAACTTAGAACTCAGTTTTATTTTAAAGATTGCTGTGGCCAAATTATCATGACTTTCTGCAATATGACTTTGAACTGTGATATTTGAAAGAGATAATTGATTCACCTTTGCAGCCTGCTGCTCTCTGATGACAAGCTTTATTGCTTCCACCAAACAAGGTTTGATGAGATACTATCCGATGGTGTGCGGCTCTTTATTCATAACAGTACGATACATAATGTTGTATGAAGCTTTGAGGCAAGACTCACTTGTTCTTTATATTTACCTATAGAATACAGTCAAGAAGCCTGCTTAGACTGCTTTAATTTCTCTTGAAGTCTATATTTTTGCCTATGAACTCCTTGTGCGTTATCCCTAAATGATCTTTCAGTTTGCTGGGTTTATGTTTTCTGTTGTAAGTACTTTATTACAGAGAATGCACTGCAGTTTTTCTATATTTTTATCAACAAGATTGTTGAATTGCCACTGTAGAAACACCTCTGTATAGCTATGCTTCTTTCCAGAATTAGACACCATGACATGAAATTGAACAAGAATTCACTATAATTTGTTGGTAGATACTAATCTGATTATGAACATGAATGGACTGGGATTAAACTAGAAGTAATGACAGCCGATAAGATTGTGAGCTGCAGTGTTTCCAATTAACAACAATTATTTTCCATCTAATAGCCAAAAAAATTACCTTTTCAATTTGAAAATTCTCTCATATATGTAAAGTTCCCTAAAATATTCCCTTTTTTTTACACTTCGTTTCCTGTTCAAAGTTTTTTTGTTCCTATTTCTTAGTTTTCTTGTTTGATGTAATACAGAAATCTGCTATTTTCAGTTTTTTAGATTATCCTCCAAGAATTGAGGTATTACCCTGGGGCCACTGAATTAGGAACCACATGTAACACACATTAACATATTATTCATACTTAACTAACTAAAACTAACATAAATAATAAATTGAGTAATGGAATGTTATTATGCAGGCATATTAATATTTGTGCACAAAACAATGAAGTATTAACATTGCATACAAGTAGGCAATACCAGATTGCTATCTTATCAGTAAGCTGTACAGGCCAGCCTTTTTATTGGAAAGAAAATAAAATTGGTGTTTTATATGGTCTTTTATCAATTCTTTGTGAACTGGCTTTCATAAAAAAAAATTGGTTTGTGTGGAACTACGTTTCGCACAAGATTTGACCATGACAATGTCTTGCAATGACTGACAATGTAACGGGGGCGAAGCACCCGCGATATTCGTCGACCTTTGATTGTATTGTCGCAAAAAAAAAATTTGTTATTCTTATGAAGTAAACACATGTTTTTTGAGAAATGAACATCAGCAAGAAAGTTTGAAAAAAAAACATTGATGAAAAATTGTATACTTTTATGAATTGAATTGAATCATTATTACTGAATTATCATTATTTTGTATAATACAAAGAAGGAGTTAATTGAATTGTACAATTTTATCAATAAATTAACATTTATTTGCACTCATTAATTCAAATATGTTTATTACTTAAATTAACAGATTATTTACAAGTACCAATGGGCTATTAACAATTTATTTACAACGTATATACATGTGTAATATTCAACTTCCTCCAATCTGTGTTATTCTGTTAAGGATAGGACGATGATAGGAAAAGTAGGAAATCAAGGGGAGTGTTTCAAGTGTAATGTGCCTTGAAAAAGTCAAATCGATGGTTGTTCCTCTCAGCGTTGTTGACTTATTAACATCTGATATGCATTCGAGATTGTACGTATCTTTCATGAATTTGAGGAATGTGTAATCAGTTTCCACGTTTGTGTTGAAGTCGCTGCAAAGAAGAATTGGTACATCGACATCAACTTGCAGAAACGGTGGCACGTATTGGCTGTTGTGCACATACGGAAGAAGTGCAAAATATAAATCAAATTTATGAAATTGCTGATTTTGAAAAGCCCGCCCTAACCTGTTTGATAAAATAGTAGGTTCACATTGTTATTTTTGACACATTGTTTAGACACATTGTATGACATGCGTGAGGTTAAAAATTAATTTTTAACCTTACATTAATAACAATCATTTATGCACAATCATTTTTTCCATTGAATAATAAAGAAAAACAGTTAACTTTTCATACAATTGTTTATATGAATCATCATAATTTTTTAGTCAATTGTAACATAACCTATTATTACTGCACTCGCCGACCGATGCTACTTTTTTTTAATAATAAAAATAAATATTATATCGCTAATTAGATATTTAAAATGTAAGAATTATTTACCTTTATTGCCGCATTTGTTGTGTAATAAACAATGAAAACCACATTAACTTTTCACTTTACTTTATTATCAGTTGACGAAAACAGTTCACATGTAGGTGTTAGTTGTGTGCTGTCGCTGTCTCTCTTCTACTCGAACGCATGGGCCAATCGAGTAGAAGAGAGATAGATGCGGCACAAACCGAACGCTTAGGCCGATCGTGCCTCTCTCTTGCTCATACGCTCGGCAAAGGCGGAATGGGACAATGAGTCATGCTTTTTAGTGCGTGCTGCCAGCGTTCATCGATTTATAAGACGTCATGTCAAAATGCAACTCTTCATTGTAATACACAAAAACATTACCTGGAAGCACATTCCGTAATTTAAAAGTCGAGTCATCAGTTTTTTTTTTTAAATCAGTAAATTAATAAAGAAATTTTTTCCACGTTTGCAGCCTCCATGGGACCACTGTAGTCAAGTTTAGGGAGGGTGTTTCAGTTGCCTGTTCTCCCAGTATTTCTTCATTCTGTCAGATCTTGCCTTTCTTATTTCCTTTGAAATCACCCATCCTGTCTGTTTTATGCACTTTTTTGTAGTCTATTCTGTTTGTCTTTTAGAATTCCCATTTTTCCTTCAGGTTTGTTATCATTATCCCGAGTGTTTTCATGTCTTCTTGTATTTCTGCTAGCCAGTTAATTCTGTTCTTGCTTTCCCAAAGTTTTTGTATTACTTGTCTTGAGATTCTATTGCCTGGCGTTCTGATTATGTATCCAAAGAAGGAAATCCTTTTTATTGTGCTTGTTGCAGGTTCCATTTCCTTATAAACTACCTTATTCAGTATTATCCTCCAGTGACCTTTTTTGTAGTATTTTTTTTTGTATATACGGGTCCTTGTTATTCTTCTTTCAAGTTTTAGAATTTTGTCTATGTCTGCTGTGTAGCTTGTTTTGAATATAGTTTTACTACCTTGTATTGTTTTTAATGTTTGAGTTTGGTAGCTATTGAGAGGCTTTTTTTTTTGTATATGTTGTTAGTGAGTTTTTGTACTATTGTTAGTTTGTTGATTCTACACCTGTGAGTGTAATGTAAATGTGAGTTTCTCATTAGTGATGATTTCTCCTAGGTACTTGAATTTTTCTACTATTTTAATCTCTTGATTATTTATTGATATCTTGTTTTTGTTAGTGGGAGAGTGTTAGTTAACATGAGTTTTGTTTTTTCGAAAGATTTTTAAGCCTATTCTTTGTCCTATCTCCTGTAGTGAACTTATTGTTTTTTGGCTTCTTGGATGCTATTTGCCAGGAGGACAAGATTATCAGCCTAGGTAGTTTAGCTTTAGGTTTTCTTTCTTCCAATGAATATGTTTGTTGGGATTTACTTTATACCACTTCCTCATTATGAATTCCAAGGCGCAGTTGAACAAGAGTGGGGATAGTCCATCTCCCTGTCTCAGCCCTATTTGTATCTTGAATGGGTCTGAAAGTTCTCTAAATTTTACTTGTGATCTGTTGGTTATTGTTAATTCCATAATTTTTGTTAGTTTTGGGTGGAGTCCTAAATGTCTCAGAATTTGTAGCAACAAACACCTGTAAATCCAATCACAGGCATTTTTTAAAGTCTACAAATGTTATGGCTAGTGGTTTGCTCATTGTTTTATAATATGCCATCACTAATTTTAATGTTATCTCTTCCAGCAGCTTCTCCATGGACTGAATCCTCCTTGATAGTCACGTAGTTCTTCCTCTAATTAGTTTTTAATTTTGTTGTATAGGATTCTTGAGAAGATTTTGTATATGTAATCTAAGCGAGAGATTCCTCTGTAGTTGTCCAGATTGCTCTTTTCACTGTTTTTGTGTAGCAGGTGTATTATTGCTTTTGTCCAGTGTTCTGGGAATTTTCCAGTTTGCCAGATTTTTGCTGCTGCCATGTGAAGTGATGTCTTAGTTTTCTCACCTGCATATTTCATATTTCTGCGAAAGTTTGGTCATCTCCACTGGCTTTATAATTTTAAGTTCTTTGAGGGCGCTTTATACTTCTTTTGTTGTCGGGGTATTTATCTTTTCTGTCTTTGTTTTAATTAGTGTGTCTATGTTTATTTCTAGGGTTTCTGTGGGATCCTCGCAGTTCAATAACTTATTGAATGCTTTTGCCATTATTTTTGCATTTTCTTTGTTATTGTGTGCTTGTCTACCGTTTTTATCCTGCAGTTATTACATGTCCTGCAGAGTTCCACTAGTCTTTGTCCTTTTTGTAGGTCTTTTTCTATGGCGTCCACTTTCCAATCTTTCCACTTTCCAACCTTCTTTCTCTGCCCAGTTGGGCATTAAAATCTCCTATTAGAATTTTGGTTTGATTTCTATTTATTTGGTTTATTGTTTGCTTGAGGAGTTCCCAGAAGTCTTAAGACTTTTTTTTTTTTTTTAGATTTATTGTAGTTATTTTCATCAGTAGCTGGAACATGGGCATTTATGATTTCATTATTTTTAGGGTGATGGTTGTTATTCTTGGGGATTGTGCTTTAAAATTTACTGTAGAATCTATTATTTTTAGATTTATTAGAAATCCAGTTCCAAATTGTAGGCATTGTTTCAACACTCTTTCCAGTAATGTTGTTGTACAACCTGTATCCTTGTGATTCAAACTGTTCCTGGCTGGTGTTTCTCATTTCTTGTAATCAGACCATTAGGATTCTCTGTTTGTCCAATTCCTCCATGAGGTTTTTTTAGTTTTCCTCTTTGTAGAACAGGGTTGATGTTTCGTGCAGCTGTGTAATTTATTTGTTTATTGTTTATTTTGTTTTTCATCTGTTTAGTCAGTGTTATAGTGATTCCACATTCTGATTTGTCATTTTCTTTCAGGTGGCTGCCTGCCATATCCGAGTATAGCCTTTTCCCATTGTCTTTCAGGCGGGATGACAGAATTTTCCTAAAAGACCCTTCTGTATTTCACTTTCAAAGGTAATCAGCCTTGGGTGGGACAAGTCCTGAGTTGCAACTACAGTTGTTGATTGTAGAGGGTTTCTGATTTAGTTCACTTAGAGAACCTCCAAAATTCTGCAAGATATATCCAGATGATCCCCGTGGAGGCGCAAACTGAATCTTTATGAAGTTGTTGCATTTGAAGCATGGAATTTTAATTCAGTTCTGGAAACATTTTCCATCCAGAAGTAATCTATAATTATTATACTTGAAACAAGAGTAAAGGTGATGTCAAACATTACGTTTAAGACCTTTCTTTTGAAAAATTAGTCACAATATCACTATATATAACATTATTTGTAAGATATTCACACTTTTAAATGGTCTTTACATTTTATTGTACTTAAATTGGAGGGTGCTATCATATAAAAATATCTTAGTGTATTTTTATTTTCATGTCCATATATTTTCTTAATTAGCAGTTAATGCTGTGTTATCTTCGTTTTTACCTAATATCTTTCCCACATTCCCCTTAAACGTAAAATTAAAATTCAAGTTTCACTTATTAACCCTTTTGCTATCTGGTTTTTAAAATCCAAACTATGTGATCGTACAACTATTTGGCTATATTTCTTTATGACCATCTCTTTGTTCACTTTCACTAAAATTAATCTCTATGTCACTTTTGTCTAATTCTGAATCAGAGCACAGCAAAAAAGGTTGAATTTACAGTTTACAGAGTACAATTTACTGCAACTAGGATGGTTTTAAGCCATAACAAAACTTTTTTAAACATAACACAATGCAAACAGAAATGTAATGGCTACAGTACGAAGGATAGCATGAGGTAGAACATCTGTTCAAAGTTTACTTGATTTTGTCTTTTTATAAAATATTACAGACAATTTCTCAAAAATAATGTTGGCAACACAACTAGATGCATATCCAATACATTTTTAAATAATATGAATATATCTGGGAATCGCATTGCAGATTTGAAGTTTAAATTGCATATTTATGGGTTTGGTCAACCAAGACAACATAGCTTAAATGTAATAATACGAGTTTGACAGTGAATAGATTAAGCTATTGATACTGCTCACCCATTTGTTGTCTAACATCTGAATAATCTACTACAAAAAAAAATATAGTGCATGAATCAAATAGCTTCAAAATAAAAAATATGCCGTCTAAAATAATTACAGATTATACTAAAATCAAATTTGACTTGGTGTATGACATTTGACTTATAATGTGTAGGATTGGTGAAATTAATTCTCTTCGCTTGCATAAACAAGTTACAGAAGAAAATATAGTTTACTATTACACCATCTTCTTCTCAATATAATGTGGTTCTCATAGCAAACAGCTGCCAATGTCATAACACATACTGCTTACAATCAAACGTTTGAACAATTCTTGTCCAGTACCAACCAACCTTCTTCACCATAGAAAATTTACACAAAAAAAAATTGTTAAATTGTTAAATTTACAATTTAACAAAAAATTTAATCACTTTTTATACAACAGATCTAATAAATGATCAAGGTATAAAAAATGCAACTTAACTCACAGGCATATTTAGTTATGCCAGCTAAATGAAACTGTTGAATAAATATAACGGATAGATGTACACTTTTTTGATGAAAGACTGTTATTTTTTGCTAAAATATCAATCATGTAGACTCAACATAATTACAAACTTTTCTCTTTTCTAAGGTAATTTTTTTTCATAAAATCTTTTTGTAATCTAGTTTGTTTATTTATTAAGCTGTGTTATTGTTCTCTATCAACAACCAGGGGTGCACCGATACAGAATGTCATTCTAGTACTGCTTTTTGGAAGAAATAAAAAAATATTTGTTTACGTAATTTTTTTTAACTTAAAGGTCGGCCTTCATTTTATTTTAACACAAAAAAAATATAAACCAAATTGTAAAAATCAGTCTACACGAAATTGTTTTCCTTGATTTTGGATAGCTGTAGGCTAACAGCAACTGAACTTGACATCGTACTCAACTGATTTTGAATTCAAGAGTTCTAAGATTCAAATCTTAGTGAAGGCAGTTACTTTTATATGGATCTGAATACTAGATCATGGATACCGGTGTTCTTTGGTGGTTGGATTACAATTAACCGCACATATCAGGAACAGTCGACCTGAGAGTGTACAAGACTACACTTAATTTACATTCGTACATATCATCATCCTCATTCATTCTCTGAAGTAATACCTTATGGTGGTTCCGGAAGCTAGAAGTTAAACAGGAAAAAGGAAACGAGAGGCTAACAGCAATAAAATAAGTCGCTAAAAATCTAACTCACAAAAAAGTTAAACATTTGAAATTAAAAAGATAAGTTTTGTTTCTTATCAATGTAAAAATCAAAATGAATGTACATTTTTCATAACATTGTCATGTCATATCAGCCGCTTGTGCTGTGGACCATATTCTTGTGGTCTGTTATAATACAAAATCAAATTTTCCAGTTTTGGAAAATATATAAGGGCATTTCTGTCAATAATCTAATCAGTTTACCTATTGTTACAGGTGAATATAACAAATGGCAGCCATTAAATTAGATTATAATAAAAGTAATTACTGTTATTTACTGATTTAAGGGTGGCAACATTAGTAGTATATTATGATCTAAAAAAACTTATATGAGTTTATCGATAAAGTGTTTTACACGTGTACAAAGTATGATATTTGTAATGTATTTTCATTACAGCTTAAATGAATTTTATTGTTTATTTTAATAATTTTAGTTAATGTTATTTAATACAGTCATTTATATGATAGGATAAAATATTATTTCTGTGGTATTACATAACATCATGCTTAGTAAAAACTATTAATAGTATGTTAATAAAAAGGTTGCATAATTAAGAATTATTACTTAAATTTTACTAAAATAGTGTTAATCTTTATTTAGAAAATATTACTTAAACTTTGAAATAATATATATTTTTTTTATATAATTAATTGCTTTTAATAAGTGATCTAGTTTTAATCCCTAAAACAAATATTATTTATATTTATTTAATATAGATTTAATTGTGAGGTGAGGTGGAGTCAAAAAGTATCAAGACTAAATAATTAGTTAAATAGTGAATTCCTTTAAAACACTTGCTTAACTCCACTGTTACATTATACTGAAATTGTTAGTTACAGAATACTTCAGTTATATAACTGAAATATTCTGTAATGTTTTTATCACTTACTCGTTTTAGAAAGTTTAGAACTGTCAATCGTTAGAATTATACATTGATTTGAAAGACAAGTACACATATCATCATACATTATCCTAAAAATGATTGATAATAGTTTTTTCTGCTTAACAAATAAAAAGTAATCATTTAATAAAATTAACAGTAATGACCTGTTTGAGTCCTTATCTGGTACTAACTTCATTATTTTTATTTACTTCATTTTTTACTCATTTATTGCTGGCCTTAAGAATTACAAACACTGTCTTTGAAAACAGCTATACAGCTAGAGACCTGGCTATTTAATGTATTGATCTGTAGTTATCAGACATTTTAAGTATGACTTATTTTATCCTGTTTCTGAAAGTTATCTTTGCCAATTAAAGTGATAAAGTGACAGTTCCCAAAGAAAATTATTTATTTCTTCTTATGTTGCATTTGGTCAAGTTGGAAGCTAATCCATAATATTATTTAGTTTCAATCTTATTTGCTCAAGTGATGCCTTACAATCATTATCGAATCAATTATTTTCTTAGTTCTTTTTTCACATAGTCTTTTATGTCGACTCTTTAATTATTGATTTTATACATAACCTTTATGATTCTAGCCAGTGCCATTGCCATTATCTACTACATTTGTCTTTTCTTCAAACTTTTCCTGAATAATTTTGACGTATTCTTCATACTTTTTCTCTTTTTAGTTGATCCAAATCAAATCCTCCATATTTTTTGCATTTGGTTATGTTGTTTCTTTATCCTTTCTCTCAATTTCGCAACTATGAAATAGTAGTCTGAGTCTATATCTGTGCCTCTACATCTTCTCACATTCTTTTACTAATGTCTGTGGAAACTTGGTAGTTTTTACAACCAGCTCCTTTGCTTATGCGAAGTCTTATGCCATTATCATTCGATACATCATGGGCACTATGGTTCCAATGGTTGCTTCATATATACTTTATTTTCCAATTTTTTCATTCATGTCATGTAGTACTACTTTATACTATGATTAGAAAAAGCATCGTACCATCCTGTCATAAAAATTATCCTTCACCTTCTCTTTTTTTTGGTGCATGTGCATTCATTATATATATATAGCTAATTGTATAATATAAACCTATTCAGCTACTTCACAAAGTACAGAATTAAAGAGCATTCTTATCTCACTTTATTTCATTAAAGTGCTTCAGGCATAAGCCAATCTTCAGTAATGTTTTTTAATTTTTTCTTTTTTAAATTTACACATTAGAATACATATGATACATTAAAATTTATAGAACAAATATTTGTTCAGTCAATAAATTTTTTAAAATTTAAAATGTAATATTTAAAATTTTCTTTAACATTTTGTCAATGTGTTAATGCAGTACTGTAATATGTAATACAGTACATTAGGATACTTATTCTTGGTCAAAGTCCCATCACCCAACCATTGAACCTCCTATACAGCTAAATATCTATTCTGTATCTCTTTGCTTCGATAAGCAGATTGTCCAGTGTGCGTGGTCTATACGAACTGCGCATATTTCGAAATCCTAATCTGATATCATGTTCTTTTAATTTTTAATACAAAGTTTTTCCAGTCTGATCTAAGGTTGTACAACACTAGGTTTTGTAACCAGAGACTTTTTCTGTAGATGGGTGGTTTGCCCCTCGTCAAACTCCTACTCTTGGAGGACCAGTTCCAAGTTTTCTTAACTCTAGCCTCCTTTATCAGTGCCAAGAAACCCCACCGAAAATGCATTTACTGTCCTGCACTATGGGAAGTACTACTCCAACTCTTGGTCATACCTTCACTTCCGTATCACTGGGACCAAAAGTATAGTGCTTTCATTACTTGGTAAAGAAAGTGACTGACTACGTGGTGTTGCCCTTTGACAAGACCATGAAAAAATAATGCTGAATTCTATTAGAAATTTATTATATCACCTTAAGGTTCATATTTTTTAGGGGTCAGGAAATATTGGAAATTGCATTACAAAAATCATTTAAGCTTTTGATGAATGAATTACCAAACCTTATTACTTTAAATTAAGTAATATTATGAAAAGGGGATAGAATGTAAGAGAGATAGTAAAGTTAATTAAATCTGTGAAACCATTTAATGGAAAAGGACAGTAATTGCATTGTTCCAGATTATTTACATGTTTAGTTAAAAAGTGTGATAAATTTAAATTCCAGGATTTCCAGATCCTGAAAGTAAAAATATGGAAAGGGTTTTACTTTGGGTAAAGTACCTTGAGTTGAGATAAAAAAAAAACAGTCATCAGTTCTTAGCTAATAAAAATAAACAAGATCAGGAATTATAGTTAAATTCTTCATATCTGTTATAGACATTAAATGCAAAATATGGAAAAAGTATTTACCGGCTGAGCAGTTGGGTTCTGTAATGCTAATTTCTGTTAATGAAATTGGAATAAATACAGTGAGTGGGGTGCAAGATTTGTTCATATGCTGCTGTTTTGCAAAAATATTTTTGAAAAAAAATAATTATACAACTTTTACAGTAAAAAAATTTATTCTGAAAATTTATAAATATTTTTTTCATTTTTCTTAAACCACGTACCTTATACTACTTCTCTATATAATCACTATATGAATTAAGATATTTATCGTAGCCATACACCAGTTTCAATATACCCTCGTTGTATTCTTCTGCTGCCAGTCCATTTAGCCACTGATTAACAGCATTTTTAAGTTCAACATCACCTGCAAATCGCTTACCACTCAAAAATTCATTCAATTTCCCAAACAAATGGTAATCAAAAAGAACTAAGTCTGGACTATATGGTGGGTGATTGTAAATTTCCCATCCAAATGTTCTCAGTAAATCACTTGTCAGACCCGCAACACGTGGATGTGCATTGTTGTGCAGCAGGATGATGCTGCCCACATCGCCGATTTTGAATGGCACGCTGTAACTTACATAGAGTTTCGGAGTAGGCTTCTGCATTTATTCTATGCGGCATAAAATCAATCAGTAGTATGCCAAACCAAATCTAAAACAGTGTGGCTATCAGTTTGTGTATAAATGGCTGTGACTTGACCTTTGTTGGTCTGGTTGGTGATTAAGGATGACACCATTCACTTGACTGCCATTTTCTCATTGGTGTGTAATACGAAATCCATGTTTCATCGCTGGTAATAATTGAATTAAGGAACTCCTCACCTTTTTCTGTGTAGCACATCAAAAATTGCAAACCAGATCCCATTCGGATTTTTTTATACATTCAGTTAAGGTGTGTGGCACCCAGCATGCACAAACCTTTCTGAAGCCTAAATAGTTGTGAATAATGTGACCAATAAAGCTCCTGAAACATCAGGAAAAAGAAGAGGCAGGTTGGAAATTGTTGAGCGACGATCTTTTAAGATTTCATCGACGCATTTTCTTCATTATGGATATTAATTCTGTTATTTCTAAACCTTTCACACCATTTTCAGGCATTTCTTTCATTCATTACATTATCACCGTACACAGCAACCAACTGCCTATGAATTTCAGCCGGCTTAACTTTTTGATGGTTTAAAAAACATATGACTCCACATGTTTCAGTCAGCGGCAACATCAATTTTCCTATTCATTTTATAACATAATAACTCACACTTAATCAAAGATACTACAACATGATAACTTACAGATAACAATGCGGTTTGTACATTACTAGCATGGCCATGAACAACATAGATTCACCAATGTTAAGGAGAGAAATTTTCAAATAAAATTCATGTCAATTTGCCTGCACAGATACCACAACGCAACTCTCTACAATGCATAAACTAAAACCAAAACTTTATTTTCTGTGTGTGTTCCAAGTTACATAAATAGGTTGATTGTAATTTTTTTTGTACTTTTAATTTTCTGTTATTAGTTACACTTATTTCTACTTGTGGATGAGTATTTGATCACTTTATTTGATTAAATCACTTCAATCTGTGGAAAAACCTGTATGTACATATAAATAAGAAGATTTATTTAACATTTGTCCAATTTGAACAATTTCTCTGAGGAGGTTGATGTTTCTTTCATTATAGGGACTGTGTGCAGCACACAGTACAGTTGATTTATGCCTAAATCTGCTGTACTTTATTATTCAGAAATTAACTGCTTGATACTTCTTGATTACTCCTTTATTCTTGAATTCTTTTCTGTTCTATATATATATATATATATATATATATAATAATGTGACTTGGGATTAGTATAATGGATTATCATAAATATTTTTTGTACTTTATGATTTGTCCACATTTTATTTTTAGTAGATATTATAATTTATTTAAATACATCTTTACGTATTTCTATATGTATCTGTTTATTTATCATTATTTTATTTGTCTTAATTTGTGCAAAGTTAAGGGCTGATAGTGCATGAATTATGATTTAATTATTACTAGTAATATTATCAATTTAGGTTATTTTTTATAAATCTTAATGCATAATTATGTACCTTAAAGATATTTTTTACGGTTTATATATTGATTATTGTGTTCATGATTATATTATTATTATCTTTATAGTTTAAATTTAATTATTGTTATTAAATTGATTAAATTTTTTAAAATGAAATGTTTTGATCGTAATTAATTGAACTGCATTTAGCTAGTCATTAAAAAATTGTGATCGATCGGTTTTATTTTAGGAAATGTTATTTTTTTCTATTAATTGGGTATACATTTCGTTAAATTAATTTTTTTATTTTATTAAATTTGTTAAGATTCAAAGAAAAAATTGTTGAACGCTGTATTATTAATTATAATAAATGGTTTTTAGCTTTTATTACTGTTCTATTTTCATGTTATTTCTTAATTCTTTTTTCTGAACATTTAGTTAAATAAATTTATCCTAGTAATGTCTTTCAAACCGACTGGGTTGGTTTAGTGGTGAATGCATCTTCACAAATCAGCTGATTTCGAAGTCGAGAGTTCCAGCATTCAAGTCCTAGTAAAGGCAGTTACTTTTATACGGATTTGAATACTAGATCGTGATTACCGGTCTTCTTTGGTGGCTGGGTTTCAATTAATCACACATCTCAGAAACGGTTGAACTGAGACTGTAGAAGACTATACTTCATTTACACTCAATATGTATCATCCTCTGAAGTAATACCTTTCTTTGACCATAATTTTTTCTGTACATTATTATACTTCATCCATTTTTCATCGCCTGTAATGAAAATGAGTTGTTTCAAAAATGATTCAATTTCATTTTGTTTTAGCAGCAATTCACAGTTGGAAATTCAATCCATTAAGTTTTTTTGCAACCAGCCTTCTTCAAACAGTTTAAAACTGTTTAGTAATCTATATTTAGTTCGTTACTGATATCACAACTGCTAATGTGGTTTCTGGCTCAATTTTTTCCATGAAATTTCATTAACTTATTTAGTCGTTGGCCAACCAGAGCAAGGTGCAACAACAAAATGTCCAGATTGAAGACATTTGAATCAATTTTAACATATGTATTACTGCATCATTTCCATAAACTTCACAATTTTTTTTTTAGCAGCCTGAATCACATTTCCTTTTTTTGTAATAAAATTTCAAAATGTATCAATTTTTTCTCTATTTTCACTCATTTTTAGATACAATAACTTTTAAATACATAAACTATTATACTATATTAGTATAGTATAATCTAGTATAACCTGTGATACCCAGTGATTATGTCACCTTTCAAAAGCACACAAATGTTACCAAATTCGATTAATATTACCAGAATAATGCAATCCTAAAGCCATTTTACTAGGAGAATATGAAGAAACATTTTTCCAACTCCAATATTGTGTTTATTAATCATTCTGTAAATAAATAAAGAATTTTTTTCATAAAAATCTTAACTCTTTATACATATTTTAATAGTTTTAGTTTTATGTTAAAATATTTATCCTGTTCATTATAAAAAGGTATGTATAAAAGATTTTTATTTTATAGAAATGAATTAAAAGTTTGCTTATCAGTACATAATGCTCCTGCACAATAGAAGAAATCATAAAAACTGCTTATGGCAAAATAGTATGATGGATTTTTATTTTTTCCTTTAATAGTACATTTAATTTTATCCATACATTACTAGACACATATGATATATTTTATACCTTCTAAATAATGTTTATGCTTATTTCTGTTTAAACATTTTTCAAAATGTGGAATCATCAATACATTGTAAGAAGTTGTTTGTTGAAGTTGTGTAGATTCATTAAAATAAATTATGTTTCTCATATAAATCATCCACAGACTTCATTTATTATGTTACTAGTTTTTTAGGGATCCTAGAAAAAGAATGAGATTTTTTTTATTATAAATATATGAATTACCCGTGCTTATTCAAAGTGCTCATCTTTTGATTATATTACTCATTTTGCTCGTATTACTCATCAAAGTTTAGAAAGCTCAGTTGATGCGCAAGATGGGAATGAATTGCTTGATCAGCGACTGGCTTCTTGCTACCTAAGATGTCTTGTCATGTGTACTATCTCCTGTAGTGCACAACTAGCAGTCCTGTGGAAGACTACTTCAGACACCCTAGTGCAAATCTATGTGTTGATGTTTTGTAGATTTTGACTAGTATAATACCTGTGCTGTTTCTACTGCTGGAAACATTTCTCACTTTCTTCAGACTTGTAATAACCTAACACTTTCATCATTTTATTTTTCACTTTGTTTACATCTAAAATATTTAACCTTTTTTTGTCATTACATTCTAGGGTATAAAAGGGTAGATGAGAAAATTGAGTGAATAGGGTAAATGAGGAAAGCAGAGGAAATGAGTAAAGGATCTAATCTTTGGCACTCCACATATTAAGTAATTTTTACTTCTTTCTACAAAGTGAAGGAAGTATTGTGATCCCGAAAAATGTTGATTTTCAAATTTTGACGAAAATATTCATTTTGACTAGTTTAGCATGACGTCATGCTATTCGCACAAACCTTTCGCTTGTCCAACAAATCGTCTGTCAAAATTTGATGTACGGTGATAGCGTTTAAATTTAACAGTTCACTCATCATCCTTATTGTTAAACGACGGTCTGATCTCACAAGAACCCTCACACGCTCAACGTTTTCGTCAGGATTCAAAACCTGTGATCACACGATCGAAGAATTCTTGGTCATTGTCAATCCTCTCAAGAAGATCAACCCACACGTTTCTTCGATTGTCCTTGTGTTCCGTTGTGAGGTTTTTCGGCACCGATTTCGCAAATCAAAATCGTCTGTCAAAATTTGATGTACGGTGAAAGTGTTTAAATTTAACTGTTCACTCATCATCCTAGACGACGGTCTGATCTCACAAGAACCCTCACATGCTCAACGTTTTCGTCAGATTTTGAAGTTGAAGGTCTCCCTGAGCGAGGTTGGTCTTCAACGTGTTCTCGGCCTTCCAAAAATTATCTGTGCCAGCGGAAAACTTGTGCTCTTGATAAGCAATGATCCCCATAGGCCTGTTTCAACTTTTCAAAGGTCACATTTGCGGATTCCCCAAGTTTAACACAAAACTTGAATGCACAACGTTGCTCTAAATTCTGATGCTCCATCTTCGTAACACACAACTTCACTGACGGCACTGTCAAAAATCATATCATTGGCTGAACGGAGTTCAGCCAATGTACTGAGCATGTGGAAGGGATGAACAAACCGGTCTAGCACAGTGTTACCAATCTCATTATTTTTCTCACATACCTCGTATGTAACGCGGATAGCATAACATTTATATGGATCACAGTTGCTTTTTATCTATAATTACAAGACATTTATCTTCATTATCATGTGTAAATGGAACAGCCATAGTTTTAAGTCTGATGGTTAATAGCCATAGTTTAACTGACTGTTTTCAAATATATGATTTGAATTTTCATGTACAAGTTGATTGTTTTCTATTCGTAATGTTTCCGCAATATTTTCAAGTTCTATTAATTTCGTTTGTAACTCAACATTATCATTTTCATAAACCTTAAAATCTGTGATGAAATAATCCTCTATTATATCATAGCATTTATCGTAAAATTCTTTTTGATAACCATGAAGCGGTATTAAGTAGTCATTTCTTATAAACAAACGTACCGGTAATGATTTTAGTTGTTTCATTTTATTGTTACCTTTAACATTGTAAAAAACCGAGGCTGGGATTTCAGCTTCGGCTTTATTATTATAGACTTCAACTAATTTTTTTGATTCTTTATTTTGTACCCAATTTCTAAATCTTTTCCCACCATTTTGACATAACTTTGTCGCGTTAAAAAAAAACCTGTATTTGTATCTGTAATTAGTTTAAAATCCCCAAACATTTTTCATCGTACGAATAGTTGTCTTTTATTTGTTCGTAACATGCATCGATTAAACTCATTTCTAAATCTGTAAATAAAAATATAATTTTTTACGATAAAATGTTGATTTTACATGTTACTTTTTTTTATAGATCTATAAAAATGTGTGATATTTTCGAGAAATTGAATAGTTTAAATTATAGTAATAACATTAAAAATATTAATAAAATGAAGGGCAATTGGAAATATAGAATTGAGGAAATGGACTTTACAAACACAAAAAATGGTGAATCGATTATCGCACGGAAAAACGTGATCAAATTATGATCTTTATCAAATATACGAGAACCGTTTTTAATTCGCTTGGCTGTCTTTTTTTGTTGTAAACTATATTCATTTCTTCCCCAAAGTAAGTAATATATTTTAGCTCTTAACCCGAAAAATTCATAGATTGATCCCCCCTTCATATTATCTTTTAAACGACCTATATCTTATTTACTCTATGCGTAAACATTTCCAACTTTTTCAATCCAAACTTTCATATCATCCACCCAGGGGATTGGTCAAAATCTTCATCTTTGGGTATAATTTAGTACAATAACGAGTCTGTATGTCATGACCGTACCTAGGTAAAAAATGATTGTAATGATAATTGTACATGATTAATTTTGCCAAATCTGTTACTGTTAAACCCACATATAAGGGTTTGTTTTAAGTATATATTTTTCTTCAACATTGATATTCCAACCACATCCTTTCCTTATAATGATGTTTTATTCTTGGATTTCCGTTTAATTTTTTAAATTTTGATTTATCATTGATCAAACGCATATCGATTTGTTTTCTTACATTTTTAATGGTTTATCCATGTCCACTGTTGATTAATAGTTAACGTTTTTCTTTCTCGTCTTTTGTACGACACCACGCATTGAAATTTTTCTTAACATAATCTTTCAGCCATGGGTTTTGATTAAAACAAACGGCTCTATGCATTTTCAACAACACCAAACACTGTTAAAGATACAATTTTAACGTTCTGTAACGTAGAACGTATTTGTGTTTTATCTTCCAAAGTACAAAGTAATTTTTTACACGCTACACGTTTTTCACCGTTAAGAAACTGAGAAATCATACTATTGGAAATGGATTTTTTCTCTGGCGCGAGTAGTTAGTCTCTATGCGATTTGTGTAGGTGTTTAGGATATGATAGATCAACTTTTAAAATATAATCCGTCTCTGCATCATCTTTCAGATCGTTTAGGTTGTTAGCAAATATTCAATTTTGTTTACGTCACACCATCTGAATACGTCTACAGGTAATGAATGGTTCCATCATACATCGACCGTAAAGAAATCTAATATCATACTATTTAATTAATTTTGTTGGTTTATTTTTATCATAAATTTTATCGTGAATGGGATCGTTTGCCACAGAATAAAGATAGGGAATCATCGATACTCCACCCGAATACCTTTTTCAAAAAAAAAAATACGTATCGGCATCTGTAACGAGTTCTAATTGCACTTTCGTAGCCTTGAGGGCGGCAAACCATGATAAATGGGCAGCAGATATATAATAACAAGGATATAAATTGTTTATTTCCATCATTTTTTTTTATGAAAACTCTCAAATACATCAGCCAACAGCATGATGTCCAATTTCATATAAAAATAGTGGTATTCACCGAGCGTGTTAATTTTAAAATGATTCCAAACCTTTTCCGCGTGTTTATAATCCGATTCAGAGATTTTTTCCCTTTAAATCGTTATAAAACGCTTCGATGGGTGGTAAATGTGTTTCATCGAAAACAGATGCCGATTTAATATATGTATATAAATAAGCACCCTTTTTGTTTAAGTAACAGGTTTAACACAGCTCAGGTTGAACCTGAGTTATATATTATATTTCGAAATATAATAATTAGTTTCGGTCGGTAATTTACGACCACAGCTAGAAGACCGAGCGCAGGCGGCTTTGTCAACCGCGAAGGGCTGGATGGACATACACAATTTAAAGATTTCTGTGCCCAAGACGAAGTTTATGCTTCTCAAGGGTGCAGACAAATTATCGTGCAGTCGTAACCCCCACATTAAGTATAAAGGCTGTGTCATCAGCCAAATTAGAGTTCATAACTACCTAGGTGTTTTGTTTGATGAAAAGTTGCTGTTTAGCAACCACATTAGGCAAGTAGCGGCGGACGCCGTCTCTGTGATGCACAAGCTTAGGAGGATTGCTCAGAAGAATTACGGGCTGTCGGGTCGTCATTTGTACATGGAGTACCGAGGTGTCTTCGAAAGCATGACTTCTTAAGCGGCGTCTGTTTGGGTGCACAGGTTAGATATGAATAGAGCACTTGTTCAGAATTTAAGGAGTGCCCAGCGCAGAGCATTAATAGTAGCTCTGCGCTGCTGAGCAAACAAGTGAGCGGTTGGGACACGCAAGCCGATGGTGTGTGGCACCACGCTTAGTCCGCTCACGCTGTTAGGTAAGCTCTAAGAGCTGTGTTAGGATTATTGGTCGCTAAACTGTTCGAGGCTCAGTTGCCGTTTGTGGCACAGACAATAGGTCTTATAGTTTAGGGTGACTGAAAGGTGTGGTGGCGGGAGAAATGCCAAAAAACCAAATGCACCTACAGCAAACTACACCAGAAAGTCCAAAAGATGCAGATGTTAGCACATAGAAATTCCTTGTGTAATATTGTTACAATACAGTCACAAGACGTTCTTCTTATAACAAAAAAACAATTATGTCAGATAGAAAGAAACTAGTTAAATATTTGTAATCAGCATCCAAGATACTGTAAGATTCAAGTATTAACATTATCGTAACAAACAACAAATGAAATTTTGCTGTCAAATGTATTTTGGAACTCTTTCAAATCGTGATTTGAAGCAAGATATATGAATTTGTTGGTATACCTGTGCTACATGTAAATGATTAGGGAAGCTCTTAGTTGAAGATCCTTACCTAGAAATGTTGTATCATTTTTAATTTTGTTATTTGTTAATCTGGTTCTTCTTGTATATGTCTTATTTGTTGGCAAACGGAAAGTTTTTTTCCGTGTAGTTGCTTTATGTCGTATTGTTTGGTATAGGTTATGTAACATCGCTGTAAATTTTGTCGTCCCTAACCTGTCATCAGGGAGGCCAAATTCTCAGTGTGAAGGAAGTACATCAAACACACAGTAAGTAACTGAATTGTAAGCGAGTGTTGTGTATTGCTGCCTTTAAAATTATTACTTTCATACATATCTCCTATAATATAATAAAACTGGCATTCATATTTTCTTGTTCTATAAATTTGTTTTCATATTTTTGGTGCGGTTGCAATTATTAGAATCGAGCTATTTAAAATTTAGTAGTTTATTTACAACAAATGGTACTGTAACTGTTATTTACTCATATTCATTAGTTTATATAAAGAGAAGTATTCAAAATGGTTGTTTATTTTGTGTTTTGCATATACCCTATTTAAATTGTTACTGAAGTTAAGGATTCATTTATTTTAATAAATTATTTATTTGATGATCGATTTAGTTTTGTTATTATTTTCACCATGTTGTTATTGTTATAAAAAAGTGAGTTAATTGTATGCATTGTTTGTTTTGAGATCATATATTGGATAATTGATGTTTGTATATTTATATACTTCAGGAGTCTCAGGAACATATTTTTCAGTGATTGGCCCTATATATATCTGCTGTAATAAACCACTTTTCCTACTAACAAAGAGCCAAGGAAATCAATCCCAAGTGTTGCAAAAGAAAATATTCTCTGTCCATATTATATTATTAGATTATACAGAATCGTATAATCTAACTGAAATCTATACACTTCATATCTGTTCTTGAGGGTAGATGTAGGATATTCTATATTGGTATTTTCCTTGATTTATATCCTTCGGTAGTTCTCATCCTAGGCATCAAACTTTGCTTATCATACTCTTTAAGTTCTTGGAAGCAATGAACCTTTTTGTTAGCATAATTATGTTTTGCCCCAATATATTTCATTCATTTCTTGTTTTTTTTTCTTTTCAATTACGGTATAGTAACAGCAAAACAAAAACATTCCTAAGTTTAAATTTGTAAATCGTTCGTTTATGTTTGGAAATATAAACTTGAATTATCCATTGCTTACCTCTCCATCAGTTTATGTATTGTTTATTTTTAATACTATTACTAATTTTCTGAATTTAGGGAAGTTAGATTTGCAGGGCATATGTAATGGCTGTAAAGAGAAAATAATAAACAAACAATTGTGTAAAACAGAAATAACAAAATATTTACAGAAAAGACTGATCACATTATTTTTCTTACCTCAGTTAAATAGTTGGGCTAATGGTGAATCTGTTCTGGGGTGTTCACTCTCACAACCATTAGCTGCACTCTCATAATGCGAATAATGTCTACACAATTCTTTATCTATTAATTCCCTATGTTTATTTAATTCCTTCTTTATATCAGTAAGTCATCTGCTGCTTTTATTACATGATTTTCTAGAACCTTTTAAATGGATTAAATTTTAATCGTCTTGTCTTTTGGTTTATGTACTTCTATGGAACATTAAAGCTGTTATTTGTGCATTCTGTCCATGCTCATACTGCCGTTTCTGAAAACATATTTTCTCATTCTTCTTTTACTACATATTTAGAAGCTATCTTGTCAAAATGTAATAAGAAATGTTAAGCATGATAACTGAGTTGGCAAATTTTCTTTAGTTTTGACTCCAGAAGATAACTGGTTTCAAAAATAATTTTGGCACTTGGTATGAACCTGTTTCTGCTTCCAATGTACAGATTATTAACCGTTTCATTCTGTTCACATAACATGAACACTACAGTTATCATTTTGGCAGCCTTTACAACATTCAGTTATTATGTTCCAATGTTTTGCCGAAGTACACTATTTTTCTATTTTTTTTAAATTAAACATATTTGCCGTTGTTAGGCATGTATGCTGCCAAATAATAATTCAGATTTTTCTTTTATACAGTTTTTTTTTAATTTTTTTAAATTATTTTCTTAATAAAATGTTACTCCCTGGAAAATCTATTTTGTTCACGATTTGTAAAGGTTTTGCCGTGATAAGTATCTCTCATGATAAGGATTTTATTTTGGAGCTGTGTAAAAACTAAGAATTGTCCTAATTAAACATATGTCAAATTTGACCATTTTCACTTCATTGTGATATGGTCTTGTTTTCCTGACTATCTCTGGAATATTTAAACATTGGTTGAGGCAAGTCTCAAAATGCTTTTTATTTTTCTGAAGATCCTCAAACTATTGATATAGAAAAGCCAAAATTATGTGCTGGTCTTTCTGTAGCTCATTTAACAAGATGTGCATATGCTCTTAATCTTGATTCTTTATCATGCTTTTTAACAACTGGTACAATTACGAGAGATATCTCTAAAGTAAAGACTGCTGGAAAATTTCTCTCCTTAAGGTTGGTGAACCTGTGTCATTCATGGCCACACTACTAATGAACACACTACATTGTTTTCTGTAAGTTGTTGCGTTGTAGTATCTTTGATTATGTGTGAGTTATTATGTTATAAAATGAATAGGAAAATTGATGTTGCCACCGATTGTGAAATAAGTGGAGTCATATGTTTTATAAACCATCAAAACGTTAAAATAGTATGAAAGGTTTAGAAATAACAGAATTAATTTACATGATGAAGAATGTTCAAGGAGGCCGTTGATAATCAGTGAGGACGTGTTGAAACACGTCAATGATGGAATCATAAAAGATCATCGCTCAACGATTTCCAACCCGGCCCTCCTTTTTCCTGATGTTTCAGCAGCTGTTATCATTCACATTGTTCACAAACATTTAGGCTTCAGAAAGCTGTGTGCACGTCGGGTGCTGTATGTCTTAACAGAACACCACAAAAAAATCCAAATGGGATCTGCATTGGAATTTTTGATGCGCTGCACAGAAAAAGGTGATGAGTTCCTTAATTCAATTGTTACTGGTGATAAAACAGGGATTTCATATTACATGTCAGAGAGAAAACTGCAGTCAGGTGAATGGCGTCATTTTCAATCACCAACCAGACCGACAAAAGTCAAGCCACAGCTGTTTGGATGCAAACTGATGGCCACAGTGTTTTGAGATCGGTGTTTTGGTATACTGCTGACTGATTTCATACCTCATGGAACAACTATAAATGTAGAAGCCTACTGCAAAATTCTGATTTAAATAATGGCGTGCCATTCAAAATCAGCGACGTGGGCAGCTAACTGACAGTGTCGTCCTGCTGCACTATAATGCACATCCACATGTGGGTCCGACATGATTTACTGAGAACATTTGGATGGGAAATTTACGATCACCACCCTATAGTCCAAACTTAGCTCCTTTTGATTACCATTTGTTAGGGTAGTCGTAAGAATTTTTGAGTGATAAGCCGTTTGCGGGTGACATGAACTTAAAAATGCTGTTAATCAGTGGCTAAATGGACAGGTGGCAGAAGAACACAAGGGTATATTGAAGCTGGTATATTGCTATGATAAATATCTTAATTCATGTGGCTATTAGAGAAGTAGTATGAGGAGGTATGTAGTTTAAGAGAAATAAAAAATATTTATAAAGTTTTCAGAATAAATTTTTTTACAATGAAACCGTGTTTACTTTAGAGATAACCTCTTGTATTTCACTACCTTCAGAATGAATTGCTTTATTACTTTTTAGAGAAGACATTTTAAATTCAAGTAAGAATCAAAATTAATTAAAGTTTAAAATAATAATAATAGTCTGTACAAAACAGTGCAGATTTTAAAACAAAAATAAATTTATCTTAATTAATAATGTAATGTTATAAAGTATGGAGAAGCATTAGTGCAAAAATCAAACATCACCATACACTTCAAATAACGATTAAATGTAACTAATGTTTTTAGGAAGTGAGAGAAAGTAAATATATTTAGCAAGAATACTTGTAAACATACTTGTATTTCTTTCCCCACCCTTGTCAGGCAACATGGATTAGAACTGATGTGGTTATAATAGAATAAACTTTGTTCAGGAAAAGTTGTTGTTAAATTGTATATGGGTTACTAATCACTGTGATGAAAATCCCCCATGATAGTTCAGCTAGAGGAATTTGTTATATTTTGTTATAAGATAAATTACAAAGTAAAAATTGGCTTATTGGCAGATTTCTTTACATGAAGGCATCTTGTCGAAAGTGATGATTATTTTCTAGATCTTTTTTGTTAATTATTCAGCACTATCTCTTTTCTAAATAAATTCTATAATTTTATTTTTAATTAAGAGGTAAAATGTTAACTTTTATCATTTTTACAGTTATTTATATTTAATCGCATTATAAAATCAGATTATTAGTACCTTTCATCTGGAAGATTCTAGGTTAGAATCCTGGTCAGGTTTGGATACTTCAATGCTATGTAAATTCACTCGTATCATTTGGTAACTGTAATTTAGGTAATACCTGTTGTTACTTTGATGTGTGAAAGACTGATTTTAGTCATTATTTGATATAAAAATTTTTTTTTTTAAATATGTAGATGACTGTTTGAAAAATGACATTTAATCTTATTATTGATTAAAAGTTATATTTTGTTTATAAATATTGTTTCACATATTACCTACATTTGTATTCCACATAAATTTTGTGTTCATATAAATTTATGTACTTAAACCATGTTACTATGATTTAAGTGTATTTCTCTTACATTTACTAATACAAATTAATGGAATCGCAGAGGTAAAATGTATGTCTCATCATACAGATTTATTTTAGAATTGTGTAATTCTTAAAACAATTATTGAAAGCTAAAATGAAACACAGATATAAAGTTGTCTCAATAAGAATCAGTGTTTTAACTAAGAAAAAATCACTTTTGTCAAAAATATTTCATATTTTTATTGTATTGTAAAGTACAATGCAGGGTAAATATGGAATAATATGTCAGCCAAATGACCGCCATGGCTTCGTTGGCAGGTACTCACTCGTTGAATAGTTTTCAAGAGCAATCTGCTAGTCAGATTCTTTAGTGCAATAATGAATTTCATTCTTCATTTCTAGCAGTGTTTGTGGGTTATTGGACTTATACATATTACTCTTCAAATAATTCCACAAAAAGTAATCGAGGTGTTAAATCCCAGAGGACTTGCCACTTAAAGGTATTAGAACTTGTTGGAAAGTTCTGATCTTTAAAACGAGAGATTACACTATTTGGAAATTTGGTCTGCAATAACTGGATGGTTTTAAGTGCTGTGTGGCAGGTTCCATCATCCTGTTATAGCCTTGTATCTTCCAGGTTCATATCTTCCAATACTGGCAACATAAATTTTTGAGCATCACGCAATAGTGAACAGCATTCACCACAATAGTAACACCAGTATCATTCTCAAAGAAATAGGTACCAGTCACTCCAACCCAAATTGGCCATTTTTTTTTTGTGGTTTCATGGAATGTGTATGTAGTACCCTTGGGGTTTTACTGCTCCAAATTCAACAGTTTTGTTCACTTACAAAAGATTATTTTCTGCTGAAATTCATCATTTCCTTATGTTACAATACCCAACTGTTAATTGTTGATGGCCTCTACCATTGAGATGAAGCAGATCTTCAGTTGAATTTTGTATGCATGAAGGAAAAGATCTTCTGCCTGGAAGAATTGAACCTGATAAGTTTTTCCAGTTGAAGAATAGTAAATAATAAAAATTGTATTTAAATCTAAAAGTGTTGAATGATGGTACAGATAATGAATCTTTAATCAAAAATATTTAGCACTTTGCAGCAATTCATCATAAAAAGAAACAAAGGTTTTGAAGCCAGAACCACTGGTATAAATTAAATAGAAAATTTAAGATCAATCTAGAAAGAAAAACTCAGATGAGAATCACATGTCAAATGAGAATTAATGAAAGCCTGGTACTGTGATAAAGATTACACTAGTAGACTCAAAAACTTTAGAAACAATGCCAGAGAACTTGTAAAAATGCTAATTAAAATTAAGGTTGGTCATACTAACCTGTATATTACATGCAGATAAAATGTTTATGTTTTTATGAGTAATACAATCCTAAAGAAAATATTTATTCAATTCCTGTAATTTGCAGAGGTAGTAGTAGACGTTTATTTTATTAAAGATGTCTTCAAGCTATATAGATTAGGAAATTCCTGTAAATTGCATAGACTAGCCAAATTGCTAGACTCAAATTAAAAAAAAAAATGATTTCCTCCAAAGACAGTTAACATTTTTGTGTAAATATTTTTAGTTTTCAATAATTTGATTTCTTTTAAATAAATATTTCGTGTTGTAATGATGTTATTTCATTTTTTTGGCAGTACTGTAATCGATTTTTGATTGATCTTTAGACTATCCTTTTGTCTAATTCAGGTTTTATTTACTAATTTAAAGAATTTTTTTTTCAATCTTTTGGTTTTTGATTTTATTAGTAGAATATTTGTAATAAATTCTCTACATAATTGAAGAGAATGATACTTTATAATGTTGCTGTGAATTTCTATGGAAAAAGTGAACTTGTGATGAAAAAGATGAACAGAAGTAGCAGTAGTTTGTGCTGAATAAAATTTTTACTAAATAAATTGCAAAAATAATAAATATTAAAAAAAATTTGGGAATTGACTTAAGACACATTTTCCAGCAGAACCAGATTGAAAAATGTGGTTAAAAACAAAAACTCACTGACAGAGGAGTAAGAAAACTTTACAGTCCTGCTCTACAAAACTGAACATTAGTAATAAAGAAACGTCATAAATTGCTTGAGTCTGTAGTAGACACCATGAAGTATGCAGAGAACATTGACAGAGAAGGTTTTTGAGCTTTTCATAGTACAGAAAAGCTAAGATAACTTACACTATGGTAGCAAAGTGCATTTAGAGGAGTTCCAAGTTCAAAGATTCTGTCTTACCCATGTTAAACTGACTATTTTCAAGACCATTATCTCAGAAACTACTTCAATTACAATGCTGGAATTATTACCAGTTAAAAATCAAAATTAGCTGAAGGTGCGGTACAAATTACTTTTTGATTGATGGTCATGTAATTATTATATAGTTTTCTTTTAATCCATTTTCTAACCAAAATTTTGATAAAAGACATTTCAAAATAATTTTTCTACTTAAAGCACTGTTGATAATATTTGTACCAAATGCTGATGTTATTCAGTTAAAAGACTTCAAATTTTAGATCTGTAGCTCAAGCAGTTCCTGAGATTTGGGTCTTTTATGCTGAAAAAATCTGACGTGGACACCACATCACTTCCTTGTACACCTATTAAATTACATATATACATTTCTTTAAAATGAAAAGTACATAAAATTTTATTTCATTAATAACTTCTGATATTTTTTCATGTCTTTTTTGTTGTTATTATTGAATTATTATTTATTGTAATTTTATTTTTACAATCGGAGGTTAATAATTATTAATAAATCAATATATTTCAATTAAAAAAAAAGGGATATGAAGTCTGATTTGAACCAATGTGCCTTCCCCTTATAAGATCCAAATGTTTCATTAATTAAAATTTCATTTGGCTATAACTCTGACCACTGAAAATAAGTACCACTTATGATATATCGTTGAAAAGCTCTCAATGTGGGTTTATTACTGCAGTTAAGAATAAGTCCAAAATCCAAATTTAACTGGGTTTTGAGCTTTTTTGGACACTTTTGGTTCAGTCGATTGCAATCAAAAGGGGAGGTGCACGACTAGCTGTTACAACAGTCCCAAATTTGAAATTTCAACATGCTATGGCTAATTGTTTTTTGTTATGTTAGATACATACATACATATGTACGTATGTACAGACGTCACGCCGAAACCAGTCAAAATGGATATTTCCGTTGAAACCTGAAGACTGAAATTTTTCACAATACTTCCTTTACTTCATACAAGGAAGTAAAAAGGTAATTTTCTGAAAATAGCAAGAAAAGAAAATTTGTTAAATAACAACTGATGATCCTTAAAATGCTCCTGGACTTCACATATCATCATTTTCTAAATTCAGTCTCTTAATTCTTTTTCCACTCTTGCTTCTTTGGTGTTCAATTTTGCTGCTATTTCTGCTCATTGCACTTGTATGCTATCAGCTTGCCTTAGTGCTGCAATCATTTTTGCACCAACATCTACCACACCAGGTTCTTACAGCACCTTCAGTTTTCTTGCAATGCCATCGTAAACACCCAGTTGAAGAGTTTGGAGCTCTACAAAATTATTTTTTCGAATGAGATAAATGACATGGTTAAAATTCTCATTCACATTCTGCATTTTGCCAAGTAAATACTTTCTTAGAAGTTTATAGGGTGCCTTGAAAATGGGTTTTATAACTCTCATGACAGCCATTGGAAGTGAATTTGTATGGGGTGGTGAAGTATGTTCTCTCCTTTAGCTTTCTTATATTTACACCATGTGTCTGGTGGTGGAGGGCAAAACATATGTTGCGGTTTATCATCAGTTGAAATTTTGTGTAAATAGATGGCCCAAACAGCTTTCTTCATCATGTTCAAATCACTACAATTCTCTTTAATTGCTTTTCCATAGTAACTCTTTAGTTCATCAATTTTCTTTTCCATCAGTTGTCTTTTTTCCCCTATAGTTTTATCATCAGATAACACTATCTTCCCTGATATCTTTTTATTCATTGTAGTCTGCTTCCCATTCTTTTCATCACATGGCCTATGCCTTCACTATTTCTTTATTTTCACAGGGATTATTTTCATGGACAGCATCAAATGCTTTAGAGTCCCCATCTCCCAAAAACTTTACATAACAAATGCCTTGTATCTCCAGTGAACTCTGAAAAATTTTAATGATACCCTTGACTTCTATCCTGCCACTGCTTTTATTTGCATTGTAGTTTTTCACTCAATATTTTGCATGATAGTCTTTTTTTCCTTTGTTTTCATTTTCATACATCACTACAGAAATTTGATAAGGCTTCTACATCTAAGATCTTACCTGTAATTGGGGATGTGACAGTTGCAACAGCATTTTTTGACATAAACCCATGCTTCTGTCACATAGCATCAAATGCAACAGTAATATCACTTGGAACCAAGTTTTTGTCTCCAGCAATGCAATTTTCTTCCACAGTTTTATCAGTAGCACGTTTCACAGACTCTGTTGCGACTTGTTCAACAGATTCCCTAAATGTCTTTGTGTAACATGAAGTTGCAGATGAAGGCTCAGACAGATGCAAAATATCACACAACATTTTGGTACTCTCAAGTCCTTTTCCAATATAATAGTGCATTCCATAGAAAAGTGTAGTGTTTATTTCAAATGTTTTCTGATTGCTGCACTTTTCAGAGATCCAGAAATCAAATATATTTCACAGATAAAACATTTTTTGCACAATTTGTTTGCCAGACCATTCCTAACATTACAGTCTTCAAATAGTGTTGTTTTCCTTCACAGTCCTTACAAGCTACATTATTTTCAAAAACAAATTTTGTAATACTAAAAGAAACAATAATATTTTTCCTTTTCAGTAGTAAACTGTTCAAAATATTATTTACTTTATAAATTTTCTTCTTAAAAAGGAGTTTGTAAAATTGAAGGTTGGTTTGAGTATTTTCAGTTTCAGTCATCAGAATATTTTCACTAGATAAGTTCTTTTTAGCACGTCTGTTGCCTCTGAAATGTTGCTTTTTTGGTTTTATCATATTATTGAACTAAAGTACAAGTTTTACTCAGAAAATTGAATGTGAAATAAGAACAAAATGCAAAGCACAATCAACATACATAATCTCAGAACAAAATGTTTTGCTTACATTCATGTGTGATATCTAGATAATGTGTAACTGAATCAACCATGCACAGAAAGAATATCTCTTAGCTGATGAGCTAAATACTGGAACAAATTTTTAAATCTCAGCTTTCAGAATAGCGCTTAAAAATGGTGTGCAAGCTAATTTTTTTAAAATTAAAAAAAATTATATATTTAAAAAACAATTTTCCTGGCTGATACTTTACCAAAATGTAGAGAGGAATTGAATAATATTGTTGAAAAAACAAAAAAAAAATGATGGAAAAACATTTTTTGACCGTTGAACTTCCCTTAAATATTTTACCCAATTAGTAAAAAAATCAGAACTTTTGTTTTACTACTTAATACATTTTTCTTAATATATTTCAATCCTGATATGTTAAAATCTTAAGTAATCAGTAAATTATAACTTATATAACTTCTTTTTAATAAAACTTTTTAAATTTTTTTGTGTTGTTTACTGTAGATCTACAGAATAATATTATTACAAAATGTGTGTTATTTTATTTGATCTTCAGAGATGAACAGATTTTCTCTATTTGTTAGAATCTAGTTAGTATTTTTAAAGATCACAAGGAAGTCAAGATTGATTGCTTCAATTAAGTGTAAATTATTCAACTTCAGTGCGGTCTGGGAAATGATTTCAGTGGAGTCCAGAAAATTTTTTTTGTCATAAAGGTACTGTGATAGTACCTTTCAGGGTATGAAAAATTTACTTCTGCTAAAACAAATTGCTTATTTGTATATGAAGAGTTTGTAATCAGTCGTAATACATTTCTCTGTCATAAGATCAAAACAGTCTCAGAATTTTTGACAAGTAAATTTGTATGCTTCAAGCTGACCAGAAAGTTTGCCTGACTTAAACCTCTAGAAAAAGTCTGTTCAAAATGAAGAAAAGAATTCCATAAAGTTGTTTAATTTTAAAACAGCAGTTTCAAGTTACTCGCAGATCTGACATCACAACATAGGTGTTAGAAGAAGCTGGATCAGTTTGAATTATAGTGTGCTTACAGAGACTTGAATTAATAATAAAAAAGTTGATATATACTAATTATTGCTTTTTGTAAGATACTACTGAATAAACTAGTAAAATTGAAAAAGAAAACTATTGAGTCTAATAATTTGGCCATTTTCTGTATTTAATTATTTATCCATAATTTAATTTACAGCAATGAAATTTGCTTTGTTTAAGTTTCCAGCTTATTTCTTAATAATATCAGAAGTTTGAATGTATACTCATGTATATATATATATATATATATATATATATATATTTTAATTAAAATAAATTTTTTTAGATGTAAGAAATTAAAAGAGTGCATTTTCATTTAATCAACATTTTTGTACTTTGGTTCAGAAACTGAGATACAGATAAGTGAACATGTAATGTTCATGATAAATACAGTAATGTAGCTGAAAACTGGTTAATAATAATTTACATTATAATTGTTGTCTAGTTGCTGTTGTTTTGTTTTCATTGTATTATTCATTTTGTGAAATAACTATTATTTTGTTTCATAGTGGAGTAAATCTTTTATTATTTGTGTTTAAAAAAGCTATTAGTACTTATGTGATTTAATTATTTGTTTATCTCCCCAGCTTATGCAGGGCTCTATGATCATTTATTTTTGTTAGTGTTTGTTTTTATTATTCAAATTGTTAATTCAGTAAATTCATCTGCATGGTGTTTCATCAAAATTTCATTTTCTAGTCCATTTTTTAAATTTAGTTATATTTCTTCATCTTTTAAAATTATTTTTCTGATATGCAGGCCTATATCCATATAATTGCTGTTAAAAATGAGTAAAGTTGGATATTATGTATACGTTATTCTCTTCGCTTCTGATGTTACTCTTCAGTTGAAGAACTTTGAAGTAGATGGTTGCCTTCATTGGGAAAAAAGAATTGGTGCAGCTGCACATGATTTTAAAACTACTCTTTCTGTTAATATTCTTCAAAAAATTTGTAAGAATACTACTGCCCTTTGTGCTAAATCTTTTGATTTAATTAATATTACTATGAATGAGAGTAATAGTTGTTTTAAAGTAGATTTCTTTATGTATTTACTGAATTTAAGTATTAAATATTGTGTTACCTTAGATAAGAAATTGTAATTAAGTTTTTATACTTATTTTTATAAAGATGGGGTTATGGATTAGCCACTACATTAATTTAAACAGTTAAAAATAAACAGTTTATTTCTCAAAAAATGTAAATATTCTAAACCCCAAAAAAAGGTAGCTAAACATATATGAAGACAAAACAGTTGCTATATGTATTATACAGATCACTGTTAACAGATTTTGTAATAATTTATTTCCTGTCATACAACAGGGATATTCATTGATATGTGAACAACATTTTATTTTAGTTTGTTTGTTTTTAATTTCTAATTTCAGTTAAGCTATTAAGATTATTTATTTATATGTATGTAAGTGCATGTATGAGGTTATTAGAAATCTAAAATTTGTTCCTTCTGTTTGAAATATTAATCATGGAAAGGAAATTATTGCTTCATAAGGTGGCAGTGTTCATGATGTTAAAATATTTGTGATAAAGTATGTGTTTCTTCTTTAACAATACCAACTGATGTATGCATTTATTATTTGTGTGTATATGCATACTCATGGATATGTGTGACCTGAAAAATAGTTCAAAATGTGTCATTGAACATCATACAAAAGTTAAATTTTTGATTTTTCTCTAAAAATCACCACCAGAGAATTAAGACTGCTTAATAAGTCATGCGGTAAATCAAGAAGAAAAAAAACTCAAGTTTATAAGTACCCATGAGGATTATGTAGTGTGTTAGGATTTTTATCATAGTAATCCATCCCTTGTGACAAATAACAAAAAAAATGAGTGTATTCAAAGTAGTAAAATACTTGTACCATCAGAACTTTAAATATACATAGGAAGTTGCCATAGTATTCACGTTATCTGAAAATAGATTGTTTCAACAAATCATACAAAAAATATCTGTAGATCAGGGAGAAATATGAGTGATATTGACAGGAGATCTTGTAAGATGGTCAGTCAGGACAAAAATTTTCTCAATAATAATCACAGGTGTTTAATAAAAAAGATGAGACATGGTTTTTTATACTCTCTACAGACAAAATATTGGTCTGGATTGGAATCCTATTATCTCTTCTTGACAAAAACGATTTTAGTAAATCAAAAGTTGCATTTGAAATTATTTTAATTTACAAAAATGTTGTTTACCATAAATTCATTCCAAAAGGTCAAACAGTAAACAAAAAAATGTTTTTAAATATCCTTTAGATTATCCTTCAAGAATGCAGTCAAAAGGAAATATCTCAGAAAATGAAAACAAATAATCAGATTCTTTTGCACGACAATCTACTGGTGTATTGGTCCCTGACAGTCAAGAAGTATTTTGTACAGTATAATTCAACGTAAATGGACCATCTGCTCATCCTGCTTTTGTCAATAGCTTGTTTTTATTATTTCTCTGTTTGAAATAGACTCTAACATTAAAATTCTTAATTTGATGAAGCAGGTGAAGAAAATTTTGTAACTGCTTACCAGGAATACGTCAAAATACTTTTTGAACATTTACAAAATTATGGAACTACTGAAAGAAAGCTAATATAGAATGTTTTAATTTATACAATATTTCTAAAATAAGTATATTTTACCAATATTCTGAAGTTTCCTTGAATGTTATTATTGATAAATGAATTTAGTAAGTTTACAGAACTTGCTAATTGAGAGGCAACCTTGATCTTGATTCTTTTTTCTAATAATTTAATTCCTTTTTTCTAATAATACTGTACTTCTATTACCACTTGTTAAAATATTTTGTTCCTCACCTGTTTCTTTTAGGTTATAAATTTGTATCAAGTCATTAAATGTGAAAATTCAAGCTGATTTAATACATTTATGGTTTTAACATTTGAATTTTTTTATTGTATTATTTTGGTTTCTAATTTTCAATAAAATGTCAACATTAAGTATAAAACATTGGTTTTAAGTGAAAAAATAATAATGAACCAAATAGCAGATAAAAATTATCAATTAAACAGTTTTAAAATCTCACAGCAATAGAATGCAAATATAAAATGTATTAAAAAATATAAGTTACAGTAATGTGTGATTGCATGAATTAAAAATTGGTTGAAGTAAACAGAATTGGTATACAAGAGCAAAAGTGAAAGAGTTGGCTATTTTGGAACCAATTATTTAAGTTTAAGCTTTGCAGGTGATGAGAATGTTGGGAGAAATAAAAAATCAAAGAATTCAATTGCTTGATGGATTGCTTTAAAAGCTGACACTTCATATGAAATCTAATTTGCGATGAAGCAAGTGCTGTTAATGTATAACAATAGTAGAATAGAAGTGCACTAGTCACTTCTGTCACTAGTTAAAGGTATGATGCTAAAAACATAACAATTTTGATTTAACTGTATCGTTTTACAATGTAACTGATGTTAAAAATTTTTGACTGAACATTCTGATAAATTTATCAGATAATTTAGTAATGTATGAACTATATTATTTTTTTAAATTTTATAACAGTCGTTATGGTATTAACAATTAGGATAAATCTTGCAGTGGTCAACCAGTTTCTGTGACTGATGAGAAGCACCAAATGGAGATGGATGAATTGATTCTTATTACACAACAACCCATCGCCACCCAGATAGGCATATTGAAAGGACATGTAAGACTCTATTATTGCAAAACTGACCAATAAATGAATCTACTGTAAAATCTGTTCTCAGTGGGTGCCATGCAAACTCACAACAACAAAATGAATATTGTGAACAGCTTTTAAAACTTTATCAAGGGAGATGACTTCCTTTTCATTATTGTGATGGGAAAGTACATCATTACAATCCAAAAGAAAACTGGTAGAGCATGGAATACCGGCAGTATGGTTCGCCACAATCATAAAAATTCAAAACCCAGCCGTAGGAAAAAATAGTATTGTTTGGGATTCCAAACACTTGCTGATGACTGGACTGCGTGCAATTTTTTGTCTAAGCAGACTGTATGTTCAGTGATATATAGATATGTTGAAACACCTTTGGGGACGTGTTTGACAATCCACGGGGCCAATATTCTGCAGCATGATAATGCTTGGTCACGTATATCATGTGCAACTGCCAATGCAAAGTGAAGTTGAAATTTGAACCTGATTTTGAAGTTAAATTTCACCACCTGCATACTCAACAGATTTGGATCCCTTTAATTTTCACTTTTTTCCAGAATTAAAGAGGGATATTAATGGTATTCATTTCACTTATGAATGATGAACTGAAGGATGTAGTGAGGTCAGGAATCAAGGAATCACCACCATCGTTCTTCATTGACCAAATGGGAGACTGGTTCACAGTTTAGAAGAATTGTGTAGCTGTAAATGATGACCGACTAACAGGAAACATAAATGTAAGATTTTGTTGTAAAAAAATGTACTTTTATGCCGTATTTGTTTCATTTGATTATCTCAATGTTATTTGGGAATTATGAGTGACTGTGCATTACATTTCAGACACCTTGTATTTTAACCTAGAAGCACCTCAAAATTCCTTTTTTTTTATAAAATGTATTTTTAATAAATTTATTGTAAAATAAGTAGTTGATAAGGTTATAAAAGGTAAGACATAAAAGAGTGACATTGTTTTGTAATGTTGTACATATTATGCAATTCAATACTTCAATAATTGTTGTTAAAATAACAAGTTATAGTGTTTAGTTACTGTTATAAGTAACTGAATCATTTGATGACAATTTTTTTTTACGTGGTACATAATTTTTTATGCATATCAACTATTAAATTAAATAAAAACAACAGTATTCAAAACAAGTTATTATGTGAGTCACAAGTTAGATGTGTTTTATATCTTTTGTCAACGAATTTTAGCCATTGATTATAGTTGTGTTAAAAAGAATTGAGGTGGTTTTTTATCCCTCCATCATTCTTTCAGTGATCAAAATCTGTTATTAATTATTATAAACATTTTCTTGTAGAAATTTAATCAAGGATAATGAGAAAACAATTTTATTGGATTGCTAAAAAAAGGAGTTATCTTGTGGAAAGTTTTTTTAATAAAGAAATAAGATAGTGAGTGACCATTTTTAGCTTTCCTTTTTTCCCCAAAAATTAATACTTAATACAAAAATTAATAATTTTGAAATTAATTTTGGTAGATTAACAGAAAAATGGTTTGGGTACAAAATAAAATGACTTTTTTTTAACATTGCAGTGTGAAGTGGTTATAAAACTCAAAATCTTTGATGATCTATTGACAGACACTTTCAAATTTTCATACAAGATGTTGCCATCTAAATAACATTCACCTATTATGTACATTCCAAAGGAGCACAAATAATGAGTTGGTTTATAATGCAGCTTTTATGTACCTATAAACTGCTATCATCTTCATCATCGTGCCTTAAATGTTGAAGAAATTTCTTTAAAAAAAATTGAATATTGCCAGAATTAAATTGTTTGATTCAAGCAGATAATGAAGTAATAACTGTGGATGTTTAAAATTAAAGATTCTGAAACAATTGCCAAGAGACAATATGATTTTTGTTTTAGTTTGGGCACTTTTTTTCTTAAAATCACATACATATTTTTCAGCTTTATAGTTATTTTTATATTGATAGTATTTTTCATATTGATAGTTAACTCTTTTTAGCAAAATGAATTATTTAAAATAGTAAGAACAAAATGAACTTATTATCTTTATTCCACACCAGTCACAAATTTTCTCATCCAATTTTTAGGTAAAATGGTAAGACAAAGATTTTATACCAATCCTCTTATGGTTGTCATATGTCCAATTTACTTAATAAAAATTTATGTTTTAATGCATTGTTATTAACAATAAGTAAGTAATGAGTCAGTTTTCTATAAGTGTTCTAGTCTAATTTGGGGACCAATGAATGAAAATAAACAATACTGATGATTATACCGTTAATGTACGTAACATATTTGCTAAATAGTGCCATTATCAACACGTATATTTTATCTTTGCTCTAAGACTATACCTAATTAAGTTAGCTTATAGAATTCAGGTAAACAGACTGCACATTCGAGTCTGCATTTCCTGCAAATTTGCATTTCCATTTGCATTTGCATTTCCTGCAAATCCTGATTCATATAAAAGAACGATATGATATTCAGTAACCCAAGTGCTATTGTATTTTACAAAAATTATATATGTATTTTTCATTTAAATAAATTAAGACATGTTAAAATGATCAATAAATATTTCTTACCTTGTTTGGTACATCTGATTACCGATCAGTATTTTAGTCATTAAAATTGTTTATTGTAAACAGTTTTGTAAGAGTTATGAAATTGTCAACTGTAAAAGTTGATTAATATTTTTAGACTAAATTTCTATGATAATAAACAAATAATAAATTCAATTCAGTTTTTGTCATTTAATTGTTAGAAATCTGTAATGCTGTCAGTATTAAAAGATACAATGAGAGGCTGAATTTTGTTTAATATTATATTATCCAATACCCAATAATTTGATTCAACAGTGTCTGTTACCGGTTTTATCTTTTTTCCATTCCTGCTGACCCGTTTTTTAATGGCTTTTAAACATAAATGTTTAACTTTAGATATTTTAAAAGTAGTATTTTCTGATGCTACGTAACTTTTGATTCATCCCCAAATTAACTCATATGGGTTGAGCTCACAATGATGGGAGGTAATCGTAGCACGATTTTACCACTGGATCTTGCTAACTCATCAATTTTAAACACATTAAAATTACTTTTAATACAAAAAACCCTCGGAATAATTGTACCTTAAGTTCATTCAGTTCAAAAATTACTCCTTTTGAACTAACTCACATTTTGATATCAGCCTGCATAGCATAACATTGTGAGGAAAAAATGTTCCTTGGATCCAGATAAAATTACAAAAGAAAGTAAAATTATGACCCATATTCCTGGTTTGTTTGAAGTACAGCTGGAATCACAATTCTGACTATTAAAATAGCTTTTGGGGTGATACATATTTCAATACAAGTTATAATATTGTTATAAGTGTTTATAATTTTAATTGTCTGTCAGCTTATGAATCAAATTCATATAAATTTATAATATACAACTGTATAGCCTGATATGTTGTTACAAGGTAGAATATATTTTTAAAGTAGTTTATAAACAAAGGTATTATTTTCTTTGTGTTTTAATTTTATGACAAAAACAAATATTTTTGTGGTTTCTAATTTGCAGATACTACACATAAAATGGCTGCTAAGGATTGCAAGCCAGTTTCATCATCCACAGCTTTACCAAGTACAAGTAACAAACAGCCCAATTCAGGAAAAAATGATTTCACGTTCAAAATTACATCATCACCAGACTTTCCTTTTGATCCAGAAACAGAAGGATGGTTTAATCACATTAAGACAGCATGGCCATCATGTGGGTAACATTATTACGTTGTATTAATTTTTATAATTGACTAAAAAAAAGTTATTTCTTAATTCAATCCATTTTTCCTTTACTGGTATCATAGCTGTAGAGCCATGCTGTAAGGAAAGTATGGTAATCGGTCAAAAAATGGGGTGTGGATTTTTTCATTTCTTGATGTTTCATGACCATGGTCCTAAAAAACAAAAGCACATGGGAGATATTACTTTTTAAAAACTTGTTGTGTTACTTGATAAATTGATTAACAGCAGGATTATTTAAGCAGTACAATGCGGATGATGGGCTTTTGCTGGTTAAAGGAGATTCAAGGAATTAGATCGAATGCAGGGCATCCCAGGCTTGCAAGGTACTCCATTTGTGAAGTTTGCAACATAAGATGGTGGATATTAAATCCAATGAAAACAACAGTGATGTTGCTCAAGGGCAGATTAGCTGCTACATGATGACCTTGTGCATCAATGGCAGATCATCGAATTATGTATGTCTCGTTGCAATGTATCTAGGTGTTATTCTTGATGAGAATCTTTGATTCAAGGACCACTTTCAATATGCTGCCAAAAAGGCTTGTCTGCTTTCTTTGGTGCTCAGAGAGCAGTTGATCCCAATCGGCGGCTTAATTTCAGAACATGGGTGTTCTATATAAGGGTGTATACAAAGCTATAATGCTGTATGCTGCATCTGTCTGGGGTCATCGAATTAGGTACAAATGTTATAGGAATATTTTATTGAGAGCCCATTGTGCTTATTTTACCAAAATAGGCATTTTGGCATGAGTCCTGGTTAACGTAGATATCACTGGTATACAAAATTTGATTTATTTTTTGTCCCAGAACAATATCCTGATGGAACCGTTCATCATTTTCATCGGGACTGCTCCTAGAGTTGATGGGAAGAAATCCAAGCGAGAGTCCAAGAAATGAATCTTCAGTGAAATGTTGCATCCCATGATTTTAAAAGATCGTCTATTTCTTTGTAATTTTTGGATTTATAGTTTTCTTAGAAGTTCTGGCAAATTCTCTTAAAAGACTTCCATGCAACTTTCTCCACCTCATTGAACGTACTATTGAAGTTGCTGTCATTAAATAAATCTCTAGTTTGAGGTCCTATAAAGATTCCTTTGAGATTTGCTTCACTGATCTTTGGAAATTTATTTTTAAAGTAAGTAAATCTAAACCCACTTTGATCTGTTACTCACTAAGTTTTTCATTAGTCCCAGCTTTATATGAAGTAGAGGTAAATAATCTGTTTTTGAATCAACAACTGGTGAGTTAACATTATTCTTTTCTGGAATTAATGCTGTTCGGTTTGGCCATTTTTTCTTTATGTAATGCCTTTTTTGATCTCTGCTGTCTCATTTGCAAAGAAAACAACAGTATTTGGTGAAATCAAGTTGAAGACCTAACAACAGATCAATAACTTTCAATTCACCACAGATATTCATTTCGCTGAAATATTTCATACTTTATTTTATTTAGCAGAATTTTCATGTTAACATAAATTTCTATCAGATCCGTAGTGTAAGCTAGTGTCACTGGTGGATACTTATTCCCAATATGCAGAGGCATGGCTTTCAAACTAGCTTTAGAATGTTCAGTAAACAAACGCCACTTCTTTATTTTGTACTCATGACCAAATAATTCTGTTACAGACAAAACATAACGGTATTACATAAAACAAGTCCTTCTTCAAATACAAAGAAATTCTTAGTCATCATGCCTATTTCTAAAAACACATACTTTCGTCTGTTTTGGAGGAAAAAATGTTGTGGGCTTAAAAGTTGTGCTTCCTTCTCTGATAAATTCAGATATCGTAAAAGTTTCTCTGAGGACTCCTTGTGTTAGTAGTAAATGAGGTTCACCAGATGAACATGAAGCTTCATAGTTTGGATCAACCCTTACATTATCATTATCCTCTGCCAAATCTTTGTGCTGTTGATCACCTTCAAGTATATTTTCTTGTGGTTTAAGGCACAGCCAGTTCTTCACTGTGAGCTCCAGGCCTCATGGCAGATGGTAAATGAAGTTATAGTGTGCTTTGATTTTAAACTCATGCCCGCAGTATTAGTCAGACAAAAGTAACATTCGATGGCATGTTCTTTTGGTTCCCACCAAATCATTGGAACAGCAAAGTTCATGTGCCAAGAAGCCTTTGATCAGCTTGTAAGGAGTCAGACACAAGTAGCACAATAAATATGAGGGGCCGAGGGGCCCAATGTTTGTCTTGGTCACCAACTTTGCAACCAAAATAAAGCTCAACATTTTTTGATGAGAGGGGTAAAACTTTGTTTCTGAGATTAAATGCTACCACAAATGTAGCAAAAGCTGCCTGGGGGGGGGGGAGAGTTACCCAATTTCTAGGCATTTTATAAAATCACAAAATATACGAACATTACAACAAATATTCATCACATGTCTTGAATTCAAAAGATGAAATGTAAATTTAGAATAAATCATAACTGAGAAACATTTATTCTGAACCATATTATATTAGCACATACACATGATGTACAGATGCCAACAGAATGAACACTGAACACAGACTGGCTATGGCTTGAATCAATGACTCTGACATTATGATCAAAACAGATGTTGCTTGTGACATCACTTTGATAAACAATGATAAATCTGTAAAAGAGCCATTTTATGACCCATTTTAGAATTGCATCATCCAGCAGATACGACTGTATTGTTCTGTGCCATTGCAGACCTTCTTTCATAACAAACTGATCATTTTTAAATGCTTAATCAATACAATTATTTTTAATTCATTTATGTATTATAAATGCGTAATACCATAAGATAATAGCATAATTTCCATAATGTATATAACACTGAACAGGGAGGGAGTAACTTGAATACTAATGGTGATAGAAAAATTCTGTTAAAATTTTTGAATACAGGGTGAGAAATACATATAGAAACTACTTTTATATGCTCTGGGATAAAATGTTGTGTACCAGTTATTTGCTGTTAGGATGAGGTAGATGTGTGGAAAATTCTGTGATGGAGCTATGGTATGGGAGGGGTAGGCATTGACCTTGCTCCCAAAAGCGGACCAGAGGAGAGAGAGAGATAGGGTATCTGTTTCATTAGAGGCTTATTAAATTTGTGAATCTATTTCTTGATTTTTTAGTAAATGAAGGCTTTGAGAAAATTGAATTTTATACAAAATTGTCGTGATGAACACTCGTTTGTTGTTATGATATCTTATAATATCTTTGGTTTTTGAAGACTCAGTCAAGTAATGATCTGAGTGTGTAGTCTAATTGAAATTAGGTATAGGAAGATCTTTTATGTGAACTTCGGTATTAGAGGAAGGCATGGGGATTGTGCTTCGGTGAATCTGTTAATTTGATAGTTGATGGTGGTAAGTTATGGTAGGTTTTCATGGTTGGAAGAGGCCATACGAAGGTGATAGTAAGTGGTGTAAATACACTGGTGGAAATGTCTGCCGAGGCATTTACATTGGTGGCATCCTGAGAGAGGCCAAACCGATGACTGTGTTGTGTTATCAGGTGTAGAGTGCCTAGAAGATGACATCTAGTAAAGTCCATTGGGGCTAGGAATGGAAGGGGTGTTGTGGCGACCAGGATCGTCACAAGGTGTGTGTCTTTCCCTATGGGTGGGGGTCAGGATTTAGGTAATATGACCGTGGTTTTGAAGTCACTTTATTGCACTATTTTTTAGTCGAGGTGTTGTTTTTCTTACCACTATAGTTGTTAAATTTTTATTTCTACATTATAATTGTACACCTGTATGGGTGAGATATCTCGCCCATATGAGATATCTCATTACCAGTTATGACATTTTTAAAGATGTTTTTTTTGTTGCCAGTTTTCTTTTTCAAAAATTCTGAACAGTCAACATAGTGTGTTTGTTTTTGGTTAGCAGCTGATTCACAGACTTTGCCATAATGTGATAGAGGTTTAGTGTTTAGATCAACATAAAGTGTTTTGGTAACAACTTTTGACTTTTCAAATGTAGTTGGACAGAGTAGATTTTCCTTAAAACAGCATGTATCAGGTTTGATAAAAAATATGCAGAATTTAGTTTTTCTCAAAAAATATTTATTCATCTATATTGATTTTGTCACCTTCAAAGTTTTCCTTTTCAGATATAATTCATTTGTGCTAACATCTTTTCCAGTCTTTGAAGCACTTCTGGAATGCAATTTCCGGTATGGTGTTTAGCTTCTTCAGCGATTTTGTTTTTACCTCTTGAATATTGGTAAAATATCATCTTTCATGGTTCTTTTCAGCTTGGGAAATAGGAAGAAGTCACAGGGGGCTATGTCCAATGAATACAGAGGCTGATGTATCATAACAGTGTTCTTTTTTGGCAAAAATTCATGAATAAGCAGTGCTGTGTGAGCAGGTGCATTTTCATGGTGTAATGCCATGAATTGTTTCTTCGGATTGCTTCACGCAAACAGCTTACAACCTCCAAGTAGTAATCCTTATTGACTCTCCGATAGTGATTTGGCAATTGTCCGTAATCATTTTCTTCACTTTTTTATGTTGTTATCAGTTGTTGATGTGCTGGGATATCCAGGGTGCTCATAATTTTCAACATGGCCCTCTTGGAAATATTTGTACCTCTTGTAAAATGCTTGTTTTATTCATAGAAGAATCACTGAAAGCAACATTCAACATTTTCAGCGTGGTGCTGCACTTAATTCCATTCTTAAACCAAATTCTTTGTTCCATTTTTTCGCAAGTTAAAAATCGCCAATCATACCAAAACACATGTAATCTTTTCAACAGCCAAAAATAAACTAAGCATCCAATATGACTGCCCATGTAAACATACGTTAAGGATAAGTATATCAACATAACAAAAAAATATTGTGACAATTGGACTTACGCAGTGTGGGAAATTAAAAAATTTTGCATATTTTTTAATCAAACCTCATAGATTTGTCACTATTTGCAGTGTTGACAAGTTCACCATACAGCATACTCACATGTATGTGTTCATGTGCTTGTCTTGATATTTTTAATGTCTACACCAGTCTAGCAATCATTTTGCACATCAACTGAGCTTTTTAAACTCTGACAGGTTAATACCATGTTACTCTCTATCATTTTAATTACATTTTTGTATTGAAAATCTGCTCCAGATAGTGTAAATAAAGTTTACAATATTTCAAGAATTGTACAGACTATGAGCATAATGTTTAGTAATGTAAGATGTATTTATGTGTTAATTCTGTATCTATTTCAAAATTTTTCCTCTTATAACTACGTTATAAAGCTTCTGTAACTATAATTTTGTTTGTGCAATAAGGAACAAATGTGGTAAGCAGTTGGTCAAGGAATTGAAAATAAAATATTATGTAATACATTTTCACATTTTTATGTAATAATTTTGTATTAAAAGTCTCCATTAGTTAACTTTTCCCTTATTCTAATGTTGATAAATTAATTTCTCAAGAAGTTCAGTGTAATTAAAATCTTCTGGCTAAAGAAAATGATTCTTGTTGGATTTATAAGCTCATGTTCTTATAAATTTCCTTTGATAGATACTAGACTTGAACTTCATAAAACAGGTGATTCTTGTTGGATTTATAAGTTCATGTTCTAATTAAAAGAAGAGACAGACTTATAGGCCATATATTAAGGCATCCTGGAACAGTCACTCTGATATTGGAGGGACAGGTAGATGGGAAAAATTGTACAGGCAGGCAACGTTTGGAATATGTATAACGAATTGTTACAGATGTACGATGTAGGGGTATAGTGAAATAAAATGACTGGCACTAGATAGGGAATCTTGGAGAGATGCATCAAACCAGTCAAATGATTGAAAATAAAAAAAAAGAGTTATCATTATGTATCACCGTACACCCCCTAATTGTTTTAACTCTTTCAGGGTTAAAGTCAACCCTTCATTATTTTACCTTTGGTATATACAAAAGTGTAAAGAGCAATAAAACCACTTTTCAATCATCCACTCAGCTGTTATTTAAAGCAGAGCACACAGAAGTGAATCTTATATGTTAATAGTTGTTTGACAGGATATAAACTTCTCATATCTGTAAATATTTTTGAATGTTTATTACTCTTAGTACAGTATTTATTTTTTTGAAAAATATATGATTACCATACATCTAAATCCTGCCATTTCTAGAAAAAGTATTTGTAACACTAATTATACATTTTAGATAAGCTCTTCTATGTTAGGATGTTAATATGGCTTTCTTTTTTTAATTTCAGGGAGGAAGTTAGATGCTATGACTCAAACATTGCATAATTGTTTTGCAAATGTATCGAATCCATATTATTCAGCTCTATATATAATGAGAAATAGTGAAGATTTTACGCATGGAAAGACTCAAACATTAGCTTACACAGGTAAGTTTGTATTAAAAAAAAATTGTTAGGTAGTTGTATTATTAGTATTATTATATAGGAGAACTGAAAGCTCCAAAGGATTTCAGCAATAACGTTTATTATATTATTTATTGACAAAAAGGTAACCTAGTCTATTCAGATTTTGTTCTCTGTTGATTACTAGTACCATCTTACCAGTTCAGAATGTTAATGCTTTCCTCCCAGAAATGTTAACTAAAGCTGCAAACATGTGGAAACACTCCATTCGAATAGCACTTTCTACAATATGTGCTTTCCATTTTTTTTTAAATTAACAAATTTGACAAATCATCAATCATTACCATACATGAACTCATCTTAATTTATGTACCTCTGAAATTTCATGTCTGTCGATGAAAGATAATTGAAAGACCATCTTTTGCCCTATAGGATCAAGGAGTCTGGGTGAATTGGTGTCATTTCCGTATTGTGAGTGAGGTATTAAATCAATCTTCCATCATGTTATTAGCTTACCTGAAAAGCTATGGTTTTGTTCACAATAAGGTTAATATCACAAATAGAGATTTTGTGCTTGATAGGAAGTACTTTTTAGCTTCTTTTTTATGAGTACATCAGTTTTCTCATCATTCTGTAGGCCCTGTTTTGAATGCAGCTGGCCCTGTTTTGAATGCAGCTCCATCTTTTTTGTAAATTTAGACAGCTAGTGAATCCTGGCAACATTCTTATCCCACATCAGAACACTGCAAAATCTATATGACTGCAATATGTTAAAGACCAGCAGATTATCATAGTAGTTGAAGATATGCTTACCTTTACCTTCATCATCTTGTGCTGTTTAACACCCTACAAGGTGTAATAGATTTCAGCTTGGAGAACTATAACATTCTTATTGATAATTAATCACAAGGAAGTCTTCATTTATTCTAGCTTATCCTGCAACCATTTGTGAAAATCACAAGATTGGTTAACCCAGGTCTCTACTCTGTTTTCAATATGGACTGTGAATGGATGAAGCCCTGACACAAATAATGTCTTATCGCAATAGAACCAACTTCTCCTTACCAGAAGATTGTTGGGCTTCTACTACAAGGGCCATTCGGAAAATTCTTGACCTGACAGAGAAAATATAGGGATTTTTCAGAATCTTTTATTTTTCATTTACACATATATTATCTTGCAATTTTGATACATATTGACCAATGACTTTCCAACGCTTTAATACCCTCAGTATAATGTGCTATGACCAGCTCTACAAAATATGCTGTTGTCTCAGCTTTGATTTCATCATTTGAAGTAAATTTTCATCCGGTGAGCTATTTCTTCAGGTTTGAGAAGAGGAAGTAATTACTGGGAGCTAAATCTGTTGAATTTGATGTACTTTAGAGCACTTCAAAGTGAAGGTCATGAAGTTTTGCAGAACAACTTGAGACATGTGCAAGCACATTATCTTGATGAAAAAGCACGTTCTTTTTGGCCGGGTATAGATGTTTAGCCTGAATAGCATCCTTCAATTGGTCCAGTAGTGAAGTCTAATACTCGCCAGTGATGGTCCTGCCATTTTCGATTGTCTGTAAGCATCATTCCTCGAAAATTCCAAAAAACTATAGCCATGACTTTTTTGCAGATGGAACTGTTTCTGCTACCTTTGGCACACTTTCACTGCTCTCACCCACTGTTTAGAATTCTGTTTGGTCTCTGGCATTTAACAGTGAGTCCATGTTTCATCTACTGTTGTGAACATCAAAAAATTCAGTGGAATCACATTTAAAAAGGTTTAGCCTGAGAAGTGTTCAGTCATATCCATTTTTGTTGTTCTGATCTCAATTGTGGCACCCAGTGAGCAGAAAGCTTTTTTAAACCCGAAACATTATGTAAAATGTAGTGACATGATCTACTGAGATGTTTACAATATCAGGAAGCTTATTTATCTTCATTCTATGATCATTTTATATGTGGCATTGTGGATTTTTGTAATGATTTTATAGTTATAGCGGTTTTTGGGCATCCTGAGTATTCACCATCTTGAATGGATGCACAAATGTGTACATATTCAACAGCCCAATTTTTCTTAAAAATAAAGTGGAAGAATCCTTTAAAGTGGAACCTAACTCTTTTTATACATCTGCTGGGGTTAAACTTTTTAAAACAAAGTACTTTATAACAGCTTTAACTTCAATTTTAACCATTTTTCAGAAAATGTCTAAGCGTGTTTACTTTATTTGATTGCCACAAATGCATGCATCTGAAACTTTGCTGCATGACATCTAAAGGAGCATACTTGACAAACATCTTAAATCATTTGGTTGTACTTGTGCAATCTGTTCAAGCCAAGAACTTTTAAATAGCCCTGGTATATCGGATTATCTGTAACTTCACCATAATTCATACAACCTCTGGGACAAAGGTCGTAATATTCTTCAATTTTATTTTTAGGCCTAGCACCTGGCTTATTTTTATAATTTTGTCCAGGAACGACAAGCAGTACCTTAATTAGTTGTCCTGGCATTCCAGGTGAGTTTTTAACCTTGCTCAAAAGCTTCAAAATGAATTATTCTGGTAACTTCTCCAAAGGCCTTTAAGTATGCTCCTATTTTTAGTACAGTTTAATACAGTTTACAGTTTTAGTACAGTTTAATTTTTCTTAATTTTGAAGTTGATGTTTATATTTAGTTTGTGTTCTATTTCTAAATGAATAATTTTGAAGATTTTTTATACAGTTGGAAATATGTTGGTTATGCTGTAATAATAATCACATTACAGCTTTGTTTTACACTTAAAAGACATTCATTATTTCTTTGTTTTGTTTTTGTTTCAAGACGGTTGATCTCGTTTTAATTTTTTCTTGCAGTAATAGAGGAGTTGAGTAAATGGTTAAGATTCACACAATCAAATTATAGCTACTGTTTAACAGATAATTTAAAAGTGAAAGCATTTAATGTTGTGACTCAGCAGAGCAATGCAACTCTAATAAAATTAGTTTTTAATGTATATGAGCTAAGAGAAATCAAAACTTCATTTATGGGACAGGTTCAAGAATTACTGCAAAATAAACAATATAAGGAGGTAAGCAGAATTTACATACACATCATTTTAATTAATTATGCTGTTAGTAATTAAAGTTAATTAAAGAACAAGTTCTTGCTCTTGTTTTTACAAGGGTGAAAGTAATTTATTGATTTCATTGAAACTTTTTGATATTTATGAAAATTATTTTAGGTCATCAGAAATAATTTTTTTTTTTTTTTAACAGTATGATCTAGAGAATTTTTTGCTATTTTAGCTTATTTTTACAATAAAATTCTTATGTATTTATTGATTTTATTGTCTAATATGTCTTTTGACAAAATTACTTTTCCACACTATTATAGAATTAAAATATCCTGTTATCGTTGGAATAAGAAAACTGCCATTTATCAGATTATGGATCAATTAAGCTAAACTGTTTTTGAATGAACAGGTTGATATTTCATATCTATTTATTAAATCAACTTTATATAGTCAATGAAAGAGTTGCATGTTTGTGTATCTCATAATTTGGTAGGTAATATATTATTTATTTTTTTTTTTGTGTGAACAGTACCACCTTAAGTTCTCTGTGAATGCTAACAAATACTGTGATTATATTGTCACTTACTTTTTACTTACTCATGACTTAACTGTTATGTATTCTTGGGGATTACAGTCTTAAGTAATTCCACTCGTACACAAATAAAAACCTTAATTTAAGGGCTTTTTATCATATAATATTTTAAAACTTAATTAGCATTTACCTGTGTATGATTTGGTTTATTTGAGATCTAATGTTATTTCTTCATTTTCCTCCTTGGCTTGTGTACTTTTCTTCATATTCATAATTTCAAAGCATAAAACATTAATTAAAACGATAAATAATGTTGTATTTCTAATTACTTAGATGTTTATAAATTTTTTTTTATACAAAATTAAAATTTTGTAAAAGTTAGTTATTTTGAGCATCTGCAGGTCACATCATATCAGCTGATTTCAAAGTCGAGAGTTCTAAGGTTAAAATCCTAGTAAAGGCAGTTACTTTTATATAGATTTGAATACTAGATCATGAATACCGGTGATCTTTGGTGGTTGGGATTCAATTTATCACACATCTGAGAAATGGTCGACCTGAGACTGTACAGGACTAAACTTCATTTACATTCATACATATCATACTCACTCAACCTCCAAAGTAATACCTTACAATGGTTCCTGAGGCTAAACAGAGAAGAAATAAGATCACATAGTATACAAACATGAGCCACATTGTTGTGATCATCTAGTTTAATCGATTAACCACCAATACTAAAGAACCTTTTCGTAAACAGTTTTTCTTTTTAATTTCTGCAAATTTTTTTGCACTTTGTATAATTTGCCTTTATCTTCTTAGGTATAGTAATCATAAAACAAAAAATTATAAGTTTTTAATTAGCAAATTTATTTGCAAATCAATACTGTGTTTTATAAGATTGTGTAACCCTGTTCATGTGAGGAATACAATGATATCCATATGCTTGTTAAAAAAAATATTTCTGTTTTATCGGCTTATTTAATTGTTGCTTTTATTCATCAATTCATGAAAATTATTTATTTTGAAAACTGATAATGAATACTGGTTGTTAAAAAATAATGGTATGATGACACACCTTTGGCTTATGGAGTGATGAATCACATGCTAGGCACGCAACATGTTATTCTTACATAGCAAATAATATCCTTGCAATCCCACCTTGAACTACTTTTTGTTTTTCATTTTACTATTTTTGTAGATCAGTTTCTACATTTGTCAATAAACAAAATTTACAATTTGGTGTTTTTGCTCATAATTTATCTATTGATGAAGAAATGGTGCTTTATTTTGGAAGGCATTCAGCAAAAGTGTTTATCAAGGGAAAACTGATTAGATTTGGATTTAAGCTTTGATGTTTGTGTAGTTCAGTTGAGTATTTTTATAAATTTATTCCATACAGAGGTGTAAAAAAAAAAAAATCTGAATATGGTCTTCGGACACTTTACTGGATTTGTTAAATATTGTATCCAATCCTAATGAGCATAAAATCTTTTTGACAATTTTTTTCTTCATGTTATCTGTTTAATGTACTGGACGAAAAAGAATATTTTGAGACTGGCTGTTTAGATAGAATAAGCTTCCTAATTACCCATTGAAAAAACAAATTTCACAGGTGCGAGATGGAATCATAATGCATCCCAACCCCGTAGGGGAAGACACCCGTCTAGTGATGTTCCAGTCGCCACACCCCCCCACCGCGTTTCTTGCCCTGTTGGGCTTTAATGGGAGTCGTCTATCGCCCTCTGACTTTTTACATCTCATAGTAATAAGCCTGTCTTCGTTGGGATGCCACCGATGCAAATGCCTCGGTAGACATTTGCATCGGTGATTTAATAACTCAGCTTATTGCCTTCGCTGTAGAGTTTATCTGGGAATCATAATGCAGTGGCGACAGTTGCTAGTAACCACAGTGGCTATCCATTATCAAATACGATATATTTGATCCATTATCAAATTCAAAAAGATGCAGCCAAAAACACCATGATTGTCGTTCAACCATTAATGATAGCAGAATATACTAAAAGTATGGGTGGCGTTGATTCTTTTGACAACGGTATTGAAAATTATAGAATTTGAATTAGAGGAAAAAAATGGTGGTGCCCATTGTTTACAGATGCTGTAGATTCTATTATAGTAAATTCATGGAATATATACAGACTTGCAAATAATAGTAAAATCAGTCAAATTGATTTTAGAGGTCTTTTCTTGTATAAACACTGATAAAGAGTGAAGAAATAAAAATACCACGAAGCATTGCTGAAAATGAAGAAAAAATTAAAAATATTTTCCTTTACCACCAGTGATAACAAAGGGTCGTCCATCAAAAAACAGTTTGCCAGAAGATGTTCGTTAAGTTCAAAAAGGGCACATGTTATTTCAGTGCATGTGGGAAAGCTAGACGAAGATGTAAGCTATGCAAAAACCATAAAATTTTTTTTTTATAAAATTAAAGTGCACCTAAATTCAAAATGTTTTCAAGAATTTCATTCACAGCAAAAAAAATAATTATTTATTTTATAAAAAAAATTTTTTTTTAATTTATCTGTTACTGTATTACTTTCAGTTTAATAAATTGTAATATAAATTGTTCATATGTCTTCTTATTATACTCTTCAGAAAATTACATTTTTACATGCTTTTTGCCAAAGATGCATAAACTAACTATTTATTCCTGAGCAATAATTGATTTTTTAATTTATATGAAAATATTTCTACTAATGGATAAAATAAAAAGTTTATTTAGAAAAAAAATTGCGTATGTTTATGTCTGGCAGATAATGGGTTAACAGCATTATACAGGTGAGCAACATAAAACTGAACCCATAATGAAACTGCTACCCAACACTATTTATGAAAGACTCTCACACAACTAGCATGATGAGTGGATGTAAATGTTACTACTAATTGTGCTCCCATTTGTCAGGTGGTTAAGTTTCAGTGCAGTATACGTTTTGTTGTAGTGCAGTTGTGTTTGTAAAAAAGGCCTTATTCAATCCAGGAAAGGATAGCTGTAGTTGAGGCCTGTATTCACTCTGGATAATTTGAAGAATCTTTTCAAGTATTCGTAGAAAAATTTCTGAAGGCCTGTATCACAACAAAGAGTAGCATACATGATTTAGTTAAAAAATTTAGTAAAAAAAACAACAGGTTCAGTTTCAAAGGCAAACAAAATAGGCAACCTTCCATTAGGACTCCACAGGCCATTGATGATAGTGAAAGGGGAATCTACTGCCAGTTCAGAAGATGCCATTTTCAAAGAATTCTATGTGAAATTAACTGATAATGAAAAAGAATATAACTTCTTCCAACAAGACAGAGTAAAGTGTCACACATCAAACGTTTCACTGAATCGCATTCATGCAGTTTTCACAAATGAACGAGCTATCAGCAGAGGACGGTGGCCTCCATGTTCCCCATAGTTGTCTACTTGTGATTTTTTTTCTTTGGAGCTACTTAAAGGAGAGAGTTTATGCATCCCCACAATATTAATGAACTGAAAGTGAGCATTCAATAAGAAATCAACACAATTGAACAATTGACAACAACATTTTGTGTCAGACGACTCTCAATATGATCAGTCGAGCACAAAAGTGCATTAATGCCCAGGGTGATCATATTGAACATCTTTTGTAACGATAAGGTAAATAAATGCAACATTTAAATTACGCTTAATGTTTTTTTTTTATTTATTTTATCCGTATCATTCATAAAATTTCATTCCGACATAACCTACTGATTCTGCAGCAGTTACATTATGGGTTCGGTTTTTTGTTGCTCACCTCTGTATATTTATTAAAAAAAAAAATCATTAGTGATATTATATTGAGTCTGCTAAGCGTGAATTCATTTTTGCTTGTATGGTTGTTTTTTGTTTTGTTTTTTGGTTATTCAGAAGAAATAAGTGTAGAATATGGAAGAAATCCTAAACTTATTGAATCATATGGAGATAGTATGAGTTAAATATATGCACATACTAGAATAATGAAAATACATTAGGATTGTAAAAACATACAGTGATCCCTTTATAAGCAAGTATGGAGATAAAAAAAAATGAAATATTAAATTTTATGATAAATTTGTTCAGTTTTGTTGAAATTGCATTAACTACTCGACTATACTTGAACTGGGAGTATGCTCTCATGTTTAAAACATTTCACTCTCTAAAATGCTTACTTTGCACTAACAATTCCAAAATTTAATTTTCAATACATCAAAAATTAATTTAAATGTCAGGAAAAGATTTTTGAAAGTGTATGTTTGGAGTGTCGCTTTATATGGAAGTGAAACTTGGACGATCGGAGTATCTGAGAAGAAAAGATTAGAAGCTTTTGAAATGTGGTGCTATAGGAGAATGTTAAAAATCAGATGGGTGGATAAAGTGACAAATGAAGAGGTATTGCGGCAAATAGATGAAGAAAGAAGCATTTGGAAAAATATAGTTAAAAGAAGAGAGACTTATAGGCCACATACTAAGGCATCCTGGAATAGTCGCTTTGATATTGGAAGGACAGGTAGAAGGAAAAAATTGTGTAGGCAGGCCACATTTGGAACATGTAAAACAAATTGTTAGGGATGTAGGGATGTAGGATGTAGAGGGTATACTGAAATGGAACGACTAGCACTGGATAGGGAATCTTGGAGAGCTGCATCAAACCAGTCAAATGACTGAAGACAAAAAAAAAATTTCAATAATCAGTGATTGAATCTTTTTATTGAAAAAACAAACCAAGTTGGAGGTTACTCATTTACTTATTAACTTTTAAGGTTAAAGTTGATTTCTGTAGAATTCATTATTTAAACTAGTAAAAATTTTACTGTAGGTGATAAGTCTATTTAAAAATTAAATTTTTTTTTGAATAATTTGGTATAAAGCGTGTTACACTTAATAAAATACTTAGCTTATCATCTTTGACACAGTCAATAAATGCATTTTTTAATTCAGTTGGGAACATGAACAAAGCATACACGTCAGTCATGATACTATCATGGTTATGTTAATAGAGCAAAAAGGAGCAATAAAATTTGTGAATGAAACTACATTATTAATAGGTGGAACGATTCATGGAAATCTTTTGGCACATTTATTAATGATGATGGATAATAAAAACTGTTACAGTGATTCGATCTAATCATACCTGTCAGTTTACCATTAATTGCCTTATCCAATCTGATTGGATCTTGCATTCAACAGGATAAAAGCTGTAGTACAATGAATTCTATGCCAGGTCGGTGCATTTTTTTTCTGTACAACATGGAATGTTTACAGTTTTTGTGATTACTTATTGTCCAATTAAACATAATATTGATTTAACTCTATTTTTATTTAATTCTCTTTGTGCCAGTGTCAGTACCATAGATTCTCTGGCTATATACTCTGGGTTGTCTACCATATATATATATATATATATATATATATATAAAACAATATTTTCTGTAAAAATATTTTTTTTAAATTTTATTTATTGCTTTGTTCAGTTTGTTACTTTCTTACTGTAAGAATATTTGATGTTATAGCTATAACAGGAAATTATGTAGGTAAAAAATGTGAATTTTTTAAGTTGTATGCCTTTATTTTTTTAATAGATTTGAATTAATTGTAAAATATATATTTTACTAAAAAAATATATAAATATATATATTGACAAAAAATATATTTTTGTCAGATAGACATTTTTATGTTGACCTGTATGTTTGTACATTGTATTTGTATGTTGACCTGTGTTTGGTCTTATAACTCTGGACCCCGCTGACCAATTTTCTTCAAACTTTGTAGACAGTCTTCAGAGGAAAAAATCTATTAAACTTTTGCAAAAATTGGAAAATGGGTGGTGGTGTTTTGGCTGAAATAAAATTTCAAATCTTTACTGTGGCAGTGAAGCAATAACATTTTCTTATATAGGTTTTTTATCAAGATCGCAAATTGCCAAAAATTTTTATTTAATTATTTACCCCTCTCAAAAAAATTATTTTAAATATTTCTCTTTTTTAACAATATTTTGCTTCAGAATAGGAGGAGTAGATGAGAGTTTTGCATCCCTATTTTCTAAATCAATAGACCTTGAAACCTCTACTTTTTTTACCATTCTACTTCAGTGGTCTACGGTAAATTTTTTTAAAAATTTATTTTGTAAATTTAAAAACATCTCTTAAGTAATCCGTTGCATTTAAAGTTTAAAAAGTTTACTTTTTTAGTAGTCCTTACTCTTTAGTATACCTTGAAAAAAAAATAGTCAATAATTTTCAACCCCTTCCTAGAAAATTACAAGTCTTTCTATTTAGAATTATGGTTTTATCTGTAATTTTTGGATAGTTTTAAAAAATTATTATTTTTAACTATCTTAGGGTTATTAGGGATTATTTTCTTAAAAATTAATTTTACCTGAAAACTTCTCCTAGAGAATGGAGCCTGAAAATGAAAAAAAAAAATTTATCCAATATCAAATTTTTAATGTTCAAAATGTCTTTTGTTAAATAATAGTCACTAAAATAGCTTAAAATCCCTCTCCTGATGTGGAAACTCCCAAATTTTCAATAAGTTGAAAGTGTATTTTTCAAAATAATTGTGTAACTAATATTAAAAATTTTGGTTATTGCTTTTCTTGTTGAGCATTTTGGCTCAACAAATATATTTTTTAATATGTCCACAAGGAAATAACCGAAGGAAAATTAAACATTTGTGATTAATATTTTTTAACATTTGTATATTATATTTTTTTATTTCTTCCGGCTATTGAAGTTTACATTTTTGAGTTTTTTGGGTATTTATAAAGCACTTTTTGTTTAATGTTTTACATGAATGTTGTCATACTTTTGATTCATCATAACTTATCTCTTCTGTGTTTTTTCCCAAAACATAGTCGTCATAAAGGCCATAGCAAAGAATCCACAATCGTAAGCATTGATTTTTGGTTTTGAACTTTGTGAATGGTTGTTTTCATATTAATGTCATACAATTTAGATAAAAATTTGAAATCCATTTTCTTAAGACAGAATTGATTCAAACTGTCATATACATAAATATATGCCATTAACAAGAACACAAAACAAGAGTCTCACAGTTCAGTTTTCATAAGTCCTTACTAAGTATAGAAATAATCAGTTTTTTCTTTATATTTTTTATTTAACTGTGTATCATAAAATTAGAAAGAAGTATTTTTACATAAAAATATTCATAATTTAAAATATCCAAAAAGAATCATAATTTTGCTTATTGTTTTTTTAATAAAAAAGGAATTGTTTTATCTAAAAAGATACAAATAGAGCTTAAAATGATTGAATTAAAAAGTCGAATGCATAGCTTGACTGGCTATGCCGGTAAAGTTATGTAATCTGTTGCAGGTTTTTGTTTTGTTATTTTCTTTATAGTGGACTGCTTTGTTGATCATGTTTATCTATATTTGAGACCATTTGTAATTTGAATTTTTATAAATTGTGGTAGTATTTATGATTATTTTTCTGTAAACTAAAGATTCAATTTGTTTTTTATTATTAATTGTGTTAAATTGTTGTTGTCCATTAATTAAAAATTTATTCTCCTGTTTAAGGTTAATTATTATTTTATAATAAATATTTTAAATTCATTAAATAGCTTAAAGTGCAGAGGGATGTAATTTTTATTTATCATTCTCTTATCTAATAATTACAATTGTCAATTTGTCATGATTAAATATTTCTACGTATTAGTAATAATAAATTTATGCTATACTGTATTCAATATATTAAAATCTGTGATGTATAAAATTACCTAGTGAAGTTTAATTCACAATGTTTGTTCTTGGTATTAAAAAAAAGCAAAAAAGTTTTTATTATAGATTTGTAGTTGTTTAAAAACTTTTACAACTGAGCAAATATAAATTTACAGAAATGTTTTATTAAATTTTTTTAAGTGGTATGAAATGTAGCAATATAATGTTTACATAATTTATTATTGGCGTGACAATCTTAGGGAAAATCACTTTAATACTTAATCATTCTATAATGTACACTTGTCCCAAAGATTGAAATATCTTTCTAAATTTTATATTATAATCATATTTGTTTGATATGTACAGTCTTTTTTCATGGTTTTGTATATTCCAACAAATCATATTGGGAAAATGGAAATGTGGATGATGAACAGTCAAACTGGTGATTAACCCTGTTGGTGACTGAATATTTGACACACAACACTTTCATTTGTATTTTGTGACTAAAAATTATCACACATTCTGTTCTGAAAAAGAATTAGGTAACTGTTTTAAAATTGTACTTATATCATTATCGCTTGTGATAAGCTTATTCAGATTATTATTATTATTACTCTGATCATTCGTCATCCAATCAACAATTTGGATTTTCAACACATTCTTCATCTTGCATCACTTTGAGTTGATATCAAATCAACGTTGAATTTTTAAATTCATAACCTTCCTTATTCAGTTAAAAAAATACATAAACAGCAAATTTTTCACAGAATTTGACAAAAATAGTTCTCTATTTTGTTGATTTCATTCATCCATGATTTTGAATATAAATAATGCACTAGTATTGACTGATACAATCTAGTTACCATTTATTCATTATATTATTTCTTTTTAAATACACTGGGCGATTCAAAAATGACTTCACAACTTAAAACACATATAAAAATGTATAGAGATAACTTACAGATTGATGACTTACAAACTTGATGTATTTTTCTATGAAATGAGACTTCAACCAATCAAGTTTGTTACCCGACATTCAGTTGGTTCTTTGTGGCATCCATTTTGTAATGCAACATACATTCCACCTGAAGTTGATTTTATTCCAGACTGTAGCCAGTATGTTGGATGTTACTTTTACAGTCTGATTAAGTCGAAGTTTTAGCTCAACAAGATCAGCAGCCAAAGATGGTACATAAATCTGATCATTAATGAAACCCCACAAGAATAAATCTAGCGGGTTTAAATGTGGGGAGCGAGGTGGCCTTGCAATTGGATGGACCTTCACAACTGATCCACCGACCTGGGAATCTAGTATTAAGAAAATCAGACTTCTAGGCGGTAGTGAAAAGGCCTTATTAGCCCCGTCTTGCCAATAGTAATGGTGTCCATCTTGGTCATCTTTGTCTGACTGAGGAATTAAAAAATTTTGAAGCATGTTCAGATAAGTGATACCATTTACGGTTGTTTCTGGAAGAAGACGGACCGTTCCTTCTGGAAGAACAACCTGTCTCAACGAAGATTTGGTGCCAAGAGTAAATTGTATGCCTACTAGGAGGCTTCCTACTCTGTTTGAAAATTATGTTGAACTGCAGTTGCTTGTGAAATCTTTTATAAATTTCTTTGCTATTTTACAAGAATACAGTAAAAGCAAAGCCTTTTGTGAGTGGAAGTACCTTATACAATCCTTTCTCATTTGTCTGGTGTCCCTGGAACCAGTGGTTAGTGGTAAGGTAACAAAATATCTACCATATTGTAGAACTCCCTTAAATTTGGCAAAAAATAAGCATACTTTTATGTTATCTGTGCTTTATGCTCAGAGCTTTATTTTAATTTTTAGTTTATTAATTCAACATAACTGTAGAGCTCACTTAAATTCCATAAAAAATGTTTTTTTATGTTTTCATTATTTAGACTTATAAGACTGATTGTAAAACCCTTATAGTCAGAATTAAAGTATGTTACACTGTTCCCATACAGTCAGAACTAAAGTACGTACACTGTTCCTATTTCATTACAACTGCTACTACCATTCTAATTTTAACAATAATATATCTATTTAATTGTGGCATTGACTGCTGTGTTGAATTCCATTAACATACGACGAGACTGCCTGCTCTTGGAAGTTTTTTTTTTGTATTATGGACCATTTTATTAAATGTCGCTTTTGGCAAGACTTTTTATTCTTACTTCATATTAGTTCATATATATAGAACTTAAGAATTTTTTGTGAAGTATAAAATGCATCTGTAGTTGAAAAAATTTTTGTTTTAGGCATGTTACATTATTTCTTATTTGGGATTGTATGATAAGTTTGTTAATATTGAAGATTTTGTGATACCGATGGTATTTCAAGATAAATTATCTTTAATTGAAGATCACCTTCTGCAAAGCCCATCTCATCAAACAGAACTGGTTTCTTATCTTGATAGATTATTAGGTGCCGAAAATGTATTTGGTGATATGGAAAGTATTGCATTGTAAGTATATTTGTTATAATTAATGATTGATGTTTATTATTTATTTATCACAACCTACTTTCATATACTAATTAACTGGATGAAAGATTTTATTCCTTGATGATAGAATTGAGACAATTCCTTATCAAGGAGTAATCTTGTAGAGTAGAACAAACGCAGATATGTAATGTTCAATGTTTGTTATTTTTTTGTATTTTTCTCTTTATTTGTATTATAGTTTTCATTAAACTACTGCTTAAAAATAATTCTTGAACATATTTCAAAATGCTATGTAGGTATAATATTTTAAGTTCTCTTTCATTGATTTTCATAAAGTAGTTATTTTTTGTTTTTTTTTTTAATTATAATATTTTGGGTTATTGATTGATTACAGTCGATTGGGTGTACCAGAAGTTAAATACGACAAATTTAACTACAAACCATTAAGTAAACTCGTTGCAAGACTTATAAAAAAATATCATATACCAACCTCCTTCTGTCCTAATCTTGATCGGAAACGTAAGGAAGGTGCATTAAAATTTCTTCTGAACAAGAAATATATTCATAACTCTATAAGTAAGTGATAACTTTATGTGTATTTTATTATCATTAGATTGTTCTGTTTTTATAAATTTATTGAAAAATATCACTAATATTACTAATGTCTAATGTTTGGCTGTCTAATAATCTGCGAGTTTGTTATAATTAAAGAGCTGTCATAAGTAGTTACTGAAGCAAATCTTAAAAACAAGATTATGCTCAAAAATTGTTTATATAAAATTTTAAAAACGCAAGAGAACATTAGTTTAGAGCAATAGAGAAGGATTGGATGAAACATGAAATGAAAATTGTGTAATGCAGCTTCATCTAAGAATTTCTTCTCTGTCCTTGCAATTGCTAAGCAGAAAACTAAAGCTCTCGAAAGTGTGGGCATTTATAAATTGATTTGCAATTTAGGGTACTCATAGAGCAAACTAAAAAAAAGAAGTTTAAAACTAGATTATAGGAGCATTTTGCTCATTAGAAGATCACTAAAGACTATAGAACTCGGTGTATTCCAGTTTTGTCTGTAAATTGGTTATAAAATTGCTTATTTTTAGAAGTTATAGTTTTTAAAAAATCTGATGATTTTTAAAGCAAGCTTCAAGGTTTGAAGCAAAAATCTATAATTTCTAACTAGATTTCCTAAAGCAACAATGGTTGTTAGCATTGATTTGTCAATAAATATCTTTTGTCATTATTTTAATTTATTTATTTAATGTACAGCGCGTTCGGAAAGTTGCTATGCACTGGAATCATGGAAGTGTAATGACAAACCTTTCTTAATTATTACTTTGTATTTTTATTTTATAGAAACGCATATTACAATAACTGGGATAGTTTATAAAAGGTGTTGAAAATGACCTCCTCTAACATCAGTACAATACGGCACATGTTTTAATTTGTTTTCAAACACTTTAACCAGCTGATATACTGGAATGTCTTGTATATATGTCATTATTGTGGCTTTTAGTTTGTCAGTTGTCCCGGTCTGTTGTGATACACTGCTTGTTTTGCTGCCCTCCAGTGAAAGTAATTCAAGGGAGTCAGATCAGGCAGTTGTGCAGGCCACAAACCCCTTGAAATATAAGTAGTTGTTATATTTTAAGTTATTATATTTTAAGTATTCATTCATCAAAGACATTTAAGTCATTGATCTGTTAGCGCACTGTGACACCATCTTGTTGGAACCAACTCTGATTGATTTCCACTTCTGTTAAGTGACTAATGAAGTTTGTTAAAACAACAATAACAATTACTATTATCTGTATTTTCAACAAAAAAATTGAACCCACGATGCGCATTCTACTCTCACCAACTCAGCCTCCAATTTTTGCTTCCTGTAAAAATTGTGTAATTCATTGGGGTTAGTTGTCATCCTTAGTCGTGTATTTTGTGAATTAATATACCCTCCCAGATGAAATCACACTTCATCTGTAAAAAACATAATCTTGAGGATACGTATGGAATTTTGGTCAGTAAAACATCTAAACCATTGATAGTAATTTAGTCTTTTGACATGATCTGTAGGTTTCATTTCTTGAAGACACATTACTTTGTAGGGGAAAAGTTTCAGTTCTTTTCTTACTGCTTTATATGCAGTAACATATCCAGTACTTTTCTGTTGTGCTAACTTACGCATTGACTTTAATGAACTTATGGCCATAGCATCCAAAATATCAAGCAGCTTCTCTTCATTTAGTTTTGGTGGTCTTCCACTTCGATCAGCGTTTTCAACAGAGCCTGTTGACTGAAAGTTTTTGATAAGTGTTCACATTGCACTGTAGTGAAGAACAGGAGTATTTGGAAACTTTTCAAAAAACTTGTGCTTCACTAATTCAGTATATTATTCACCTTCAAGAAAGATGTGTTCAACGAGAAGAATGTGTTCTTCTACCAGAAGAACCATTATATTTTTCACAACTACTGATTCTGATAAACAAAACATTAAACAAAGCATTTTCAATCACAACTTAACAACTGATCTAGGTTACTGAGCAATGCCCAATGAACCCACAGGGCAACCAACCTAATGCCAAAAAAACAGAATGCACCTCATAATTCTAAGGCATAATGCATAGCGACACTTTCCAAATGCACTGTATTTTCTTATATATACACCTTTTTCTGCAGATTCTCTACTGATGATTCTTTAGCTAATGAATTTGCTATCTAGGTTTATTATCAGTGTATGATTTTCTTGAACATTTCTTTTTATAAAAATTTTATACTTATACATTTCTTTTTATACTTTTATTTAATGTTATCTAAATTAATGAGTTAACCAAAGCAATAAAAGTTTAAGAAGAAATTTCCACCTTAACAATGCATTCTTATTTTATGTAGATGAAAACATTTTTGGAGATAACTCCACATCAGTTCTTTCATAAAAAAAAATGTATTTTGATAAAGTAACCAGAAAAACTTATTCTTCAGTATAAATCTTCAATATAAAGTGAAAATGTATTATTATTAAGATGAGAATATCTGTTTTTAACTTTTGGCTGCTAAGGTGAATTCATTAATTTGGGTAACTATAATTCAACAAATTAAAAGTAATATACTATAGTGTGTTTATTATTAATATACATTAATTATGAATGTTATCCTAATTTTATTTTATGAAATAGTATTTTATCAGTTTCTCTTATAAATGAGTAAAATGAACTGTTCATTCAAACATTTTTCTGAATACATATATATCTGAGCCCTCGAAAATAAAAATTCAGAATGATCTAATGACCTTGAACATGCAATTTTTTAATGATATGACAAATATCTTACTGTTATGTAAAGAGACAGATGTAGAGACTACAATATAATTTCAAGAGTAAATTTCAAAAACTCAAAACCTTGTAATACTCTGACCGTACTAAAGGAGAATGGCAACTAGATCATGTCTTCATGGACAAACATCACTGCAAAGAATTATACAATGTAAAAGTTCTCTGCGAAGGCTCAGATTAAAATTAAATTCACTCCTCAAAGGAACCAACAAAACCAAGACCCTAAAACTAAAAGAAAAATTTACCCTACCCAACTAATTAAGATAAAAATTACAGAAAAGCAACTGAATAAAATAACAATTACAGATAAACTAAATTTCAGGTTGCTGACCTAGTCAGCAACCTGAAACAAATCGCAGAAGAATTGGCTCCAATAAAACACCATAAAAGCATCAATTGGGAACAGCAAATGCAATGAAACAGTGGAGAAGAGATAACAAACATGGCTACTTCAAAAAATCAGAAATATCCTTCCAAATCTAGTAGTAAAACAATGAAAAGAAACCATCTGAACCCTAAGGCAAATAAAAATGCAACACCATAAAGATGTGCTGAAATAAATAAAAGAAGAATTCAACAAAACACAGTTATTACAGTACCACAAAATCTTTAAAAAAATACGAACCCCCAACCCTACTAATGAAGGATGAAAGCCATAATCTGACCCATAACAATAAAAATAACGGGGAAATCCTAGCTAAATATTTCAACAAACCCTTAAATAAATCCGACAGAACTCCTGAACTTTGACCAGTACCCCAATAACAACAACACCAGAAAACATCAATCCTCCCACAATAAAAAAAGTCTACCAAACACTGAGATGAAGGATTACAAAGGGACGGGAGAAGATCAGACTTTTGTAGAGATCTAGAAACTTGCAGGAAGACCAGCAAAAATTGCCCTTCATCAACAGCTTGTTCAGACAAGCTGTTGATGAAGGGCAAAGAAGAATTACTAGAACACTGAATGACAGCCCTCATCCATATGCTACACAGAAAAGCAGACAGAACAAACCCTAACAATTACAGGGGAATCTCACTCTTAGACTCAACGTATAAAATTCTTTCAAGAATCATCCTCATCAGGATCGGTTTACAACTCAAGAAAGAACTAGAAGAATAACAGGGAGGTTTCAGACCCTGGAAAAGCTGTCCAAAGCAGATCATGAACCTGGATTGGGGTAATAATGGATTATAATAGAAAAGAAGCGGAGACATGGTGATAATGTTTGTAGACTTCAAGAAAGCATACGATTGCATCCACAGAGAATCCCTACTAAAAATTCTAAGACACCTCGGACTACATCCCAAATTAATAAACATGATAAAACTGACCCTCATAAACACTTAGAAAAAAGTGAAATTCAGAGGCAAACTCTTGAAACCATTTGTGATCAAAGCAGAACTGCACCAAGGCGATGGACTCTCACCATTAATATTCAGCTGTGCTCTGGAAATGGTAATGAAGGAATGGCTAAAAAATGCCCCAAAAAATAAAAATAGGGCAAAAAATCAAAACAAACTTTCCTTGGTTTCGCCGATGATTTGGTACTTCTAGCAAATTTCATCAACAAAGATGTGAACAGAGATAGAACTTCAAATCAATGTAAACAAAATATCATACTAAAAGACAGATTATGCCTCAAACATAAACGATAATAAAGTTAAAATAGTAACCAAATTTATATACCTTGGAGAAATAATAATAAACAACCTAAACAAGAATAAACAAACTAGCTAAATCACAAAAATTAACCTTTGCACCTACAGAAAAAAAATCATCCATAAATGCAAAAATAAGATACTATAACAGTTATAAACTGGAAGCCACATATGCAGCAGAAACACTCTTCCACTTGAATGAATAATCAAAGACTGACAGACTCTAGAAAATCAAAAGAAGAGTTGGAAGAACCTGCATCAACAAAAAGTACCAGAAGGATAGGGAGTGATGGATCGTGCCCATCAAATTCATGTACAAAGAATTAGAACTTATCACTGATACCATGCATAAGAGGAGAATAGGATTTTTTGAACACATCATAAGGATGCAAGATTCAAGATTTCTGAAACAGCTAGTACAGTGCAATCTCTTTTCTTAGCAGTAAATATACAGATACCTCCATTATCCCCCGTTGGCATCCTCTTGTTAATTACTGCTTTGGTCTTTGTCAGTATCATAAAAAGAACACAAATCCTGTTATTTTACGAGAAAAATTTTATAATATTATAAATAACATGAATCCTGATGCTGTAGTTTATACAGATGGCTCTAAAAACATTAATTTTGTTGGTTGTGTTTTTCTGGTTGGCAACACAACATGCATGTTTGGCCTTCTCAGCATCGTCAGTAGTTTTGTTGCAGAGCTGTATGCTATTAATAAGGCCTTAAATATAATTAGCCCAACATTTCAATACACGTCTGTCTGCTCAGATTTCATGAGTACCTTACTGGTGCTTAGTGACATGTACACTCTATTGCATGTAAGATTTAGAGTGTTATTTCTTGAAAGACTGAATGTAATTCAGTTGTGAGCTTCTATTGGATCCCTAGCTGTATTGGAATTTCAGGCAATGAGCATACTGATAGTGCAACAAAAAAGGCTTGTTTCCAGCCAATCTTGTTTCACCAATCATATTGACTCGAGTGATCTTATCTATTTTCTGAAGAGAGTGGTTCATGATGAGTGGCAAAGTGAATGGAATGCTACCATCGACAATAAACTTCATCCTCTTATGAACACTGTGTCACCACAGGGCTCTTCTTGTGGATTGTATCTGTTGTGCAGCATTGCATCACAAGTTTAAACTAGGGACTGACATGTGAAGTATGTTGGGTAACAATGAAACAGTGTTATCTAATCTTTCATGATTTCTCAAGGTTGTCCGTTTATATTAATATATTTCAGTATTCGGTAGTAGCTTTCTGGTAATTCAATAGTATTTATACCGTTTGGTATGTAGCAAATGGTAATTTTATTCTTTTAATTTAGATTATTGATGTAATATTCCATTGTAGTTTTAATTCACTTTCGGGTTTTTAGTTTAATTTTTGTACTTTTATTATTTATTAATTTATTATATAAATATTATGTCTGAGCACTGATATTGATACTTCGTGTGCGCCCAGGAAAAAAATTACAATCTTGACTTGATAAACACCAACACAAGATGCAGATGGATCAGAGAAATAAGAGAGGATCTGAAGGAAATTGGCCTTATCCAAAAGTCACCACAGACAAGATAAAATTAAACAAAAAATCAAGTATAAATACTTGCTTCAAACTCACAACATGAACATTTACAAAACCAAAAAGTGCATGGAGATGGGAACATATGAAAAAGTACTGAGAGGACTGCAAGACCCTAACAGTCCCATTTAAGAGACATAGATAATGGACTGACTAAAAGTGACTTTTTTGTTTGTTTCCAATAAACTAAACCAATTATTACAAAATTTTAACTGTAGCTTTCTTATGACCCCAGAATGTTTACCACAATCCAAACCTCACCAATCTCACTACTGTATAAATCATAAATAAATAAAGAAAAGTATAAATAGATAACCTAAAACCTTTTTTTAGTAAATTTAATATCATCTATATTAATCATGTCTGTCATATGTCGATATCAATTGCTTCAGACAGTTATTATGGAATTTACTGAATTGTCATTGTCTATAAAAGATCAATTTTTTATTATTATTGAAATAGATGTAAAAACTAATTAGTTTGATATTAAAATTAAAGGGAATGACCATTTTATATATTTAATAACTGAAAAGTTAATCATCCAAATTAATCTACTTTATCATCTGGTAGGTTTATGAATAGCAAACCTCTGAGAGCAACAGCTCACTAAAAAGCTATTTCTAATTTTTGAAGTGACAGGGGAACCATGACAGGGGGTGCTAGTCGAAAGTAATTAGAAATACTTTAGATTGTCAAAATAAGAATAATAGAAATAATGAAAGTAAATAATAGAAATTACAAAATATAAATAAATTTAAATTAAACATTAAATGATGAAGCACTAAATATTTCTTGAATAAGAAAATTAATGTGTAGGTATATTTTTCTTTACATATGATACTTTACTCTCAAACCATAAAAGTGATCATTCTGAGTATAAAGTAAGATGCAGAATGATCAGATGCATTTTGTATTTGTGTAATAATGTAGCTAATTAATAATGAAACCTAATTTATAAAACAGTGGAGTAATAATGGAGTAAGTTTTTGTTTTCATTGCTCAAAGAAGAAATTACTGATTTTTGTGTTACGAGGGCGAGTCAAAAATTATCTACACTATTCCTTCTATAATTTATTTACACAAAAGGTAGGGGTTCAACATGTACATCAGTTTTTTACTTGGTCACCTCCCTTGTTAATGCATTGATCCAGCAGTCCACAAACTTGCGTATTCCTTCCAAGAGGAAGGTTTTCAATTTGTTTTGAAGTCACTTTTGCACCACTTTCTGCACATCTTAAGTCTGTGGAAAATCGATGACCTTGCAAAACATCTTGAACAGTCCAAACAGATGAAAGTCAGAAGGAGCAAGATTTGGGCTGTATGGAGGATGTTCCAGTACTTAAAAATTCCAATTGATGGTTTGAACAGTGTGGTGAGCTGTGTGTGGGCGAGCATTGTTATGTAACAACAATACTTTCTTCGAAAATATACCTCATTGTTTCCTGTGAATTGCTGGCTTCAGCTTGTTTTGATTCGAGCTATTGATTGTAGTCCCCTTTTCCGTGAAATCTTACAATAGGCCCCTTGTGTTCCAAGAAATGGTTAGCATAACCTTATCCACTGATGACACAGTCTTTATTTTTTCTTCACTGCAGATTCCAGGTGTTTCCACTCATTACTCTGGCATTTTGGTTCTAACTCATAGTGATAAACCCACCTTTCATCACCGTTGACATCACACACAGCCTTTATGGAAGCCAAGCTCCTCATGGATGAGTAGATGGGCAGAACCATGACTGATGTTAAAGAAGAAGCTACCTCATCGATGGTTACTCGGCTATTTGCTAGAACCTCTCTTGAACTTGCTGAATCTTATCATGTGTGGTTAAGATTGACAGGCGTCCTGCTTCTTCATGTGTCACTTTTGTATGGTCACTTTTAATCTTCTTAAACCACAAAAAAAAACACTTTTACATGATAAAGCACTGTCTGTATTGTGATAAGCCTATGCTTAATTTCAGCTCCCTTCGCACACTCAACTGGAAAATTGATTACTGCTTGTCGTTCATCCTTGGTGTAAACTGCTAGTGGAGCAGACATGTTTACACTGTAATAACCAGAAGGTAAATTACACAATTGGGATCAAATTTTGCATGCATGACTGCAGTCATACCGACTCTTAAGTACACGTGCATAGAAGGCAGTATGACAACCTTGCAGGTGTTTTATGGTGTAAATGTAGATAATTTTTTGCTCGCCTTTGTAAATTGGTTGTACAGAGTATTTACAAGGACTAGTAGTGAGTAGTTTTCCTTGTATAATTGAAACTAGTTTATTTTGTTCTTGTTTGAATATTAGTATCTTTTTTAACTGTTATTGAAATTAATTCCTTTTTTTCACCAGGTGGAGATAGTTGGCGAGAGATGGTCATAGATGCTGTAGGATCATCAGAAAAAATGCAAAAAGAATTATTAGTGTTATTGTGTCAATACAGTGATGAATATGAAGCATTATATTGGGCAAGATTTTATAAAATTCCTTTTGATGATGCACCTTACAATGTAAAAGAAATATGGAATTCTAGTGCAGATAAAAGGTATTATGAACATGTTATCTATTTTCTTCATATGTTTGGGGGGAAAGTAGTTATAGTAATAAATAACTTAATTGTTATTTAGTAATAAATTTTAATAGTTATTGTAGATCATAATTTGCTCTAGTAGTTGATTTTCCCTAACCTTTTTATGTGCTAAACTTAAATTTTGTATTTTTAAATAAATACTTAATTCTAATGGATTAATAATTGTATTCTCTGTAAATCACATCAAGAATGCTTGAGAATGCTGTTTAGGAATCTAGAGGAATGCTGTGTAGATGTGCTTTCCTTGCACAAAACAAAAAATCTGATGTGGGCATCACATGACTTCCTTGTATGCCTATTCAGTTATGTATACACATTTTTTTAAAATGAAACATACATAAAATTTTATTTCATTAGTAACTTCTGATATTTTTTATTTTTTTATTATTGAATTATTATATATTGTAAAACATTTTTACAATTGGAGGTTAATAATTATTAATAAATCAATATATTTAAATTAAAAAAAAAAAGTTAAAAAAAAGGAGATGAAGATTTGAACCGATATGCTTTCCCCTTCTAAAATCCAAACATTTTATTTGGCTATAACTGGAACCAGTGAAAAAAGTCCAAAATCCAGGTTTTTTGTTGATTTTGGGCTTTTTTGGACACTTTTGGTTCAGTTGATTACAATCAAAAAGGGAGGTGGACAACTAGATGTTACAACAGTCCTAAATCCAAAATTTCAACATCCTATGGCTAATAGTTTTTGAGTTATGCAAGATACATATGTACGGTACGTATGTACAGACATCACACAGAAACTAGTCAAAATGGATTCAGGGATGTTCAAAATGGATATTTCCATTGAAATCTGAAAACCAAAATTGTTTGTGGTCACAATACTTCCTTTACTTCGTACAAGGAAGTAAAAAGAATCTTCACAGACTTTGCCTGTGTTGATCAATGGAAACCATGGTAAAACCTTGATCAGTTCACTGTTACTAAATATACAAAGGGGTCCAAAAAAATGTGCTCACTGTTTATAATTAAATAATATCTAAACAAAAAAACTTCACTCACTAATCTAATGTGTAGTGTAGTCTAAGGTATTAAATTTGTTGTGGTAGGTGGACCTGGCAATTTATACTGTGCTGGTGGTTGGTGGTGAAACAAGCCAGTCATACTAACTAATGCAGCAGAAGACAGTCGAGTAGCAACAATGACTGAGGTTCATTTATAGTTGTTGAATGCAAGGCTGTACTGATGGTACTGGAAGTTCGAGAACATTCACGAGGTACAACGGCAGTGACAGAGAGAGTTTGGAACAAGGGAAGATTTGGCCAACCGCGAACAGCTGCAAGTCCAGCATCCATTGGTGCAGTGTTGCAACATTTTACTCGATCACTGCAAAAATCAGTGAACCAGGGAGCATGTGGAAAATGGGGTTAGCCGGTCAAGTGTAATATGCATTCTAAAGAGTGGAAAGTGTGCATTCAAAAACTGCTACATGCGATGAATGAGGACAACCCAGATCGAAGGATGGAGTACTGTGAATGGTTTCAGCACGTGGTTGGCAAGGATGAGGAATTTGCAGGGAAGTTTGTGTGAACTAATGAGGTGCAATTCAAACTTAATGGTACCATGAACTGCCACAATTGTGTCTACTGGGCGTTTGAAAATTCTCACGCTTATCTGGACAGGGCAGTGAATCTACTGAAGGTTGCTGTGTGTAGTGTGGTCTATTATATCAGTGCATGATTTGATTGGTTTCTTTTTCTTTGAGGGTACCATAACTGGTGAGGCGTATCTTGATATGCTACAGACAAGGGTTTTGTCTGCCATCCAGAACTTGTATGGTGATGAACTTTTTTATGTGTAACAAGACAGAGCCTCACCTCACTACCATCAAGATGTCAAAACTCTGAACTTGATAAAACTCCAACTTAATAAAATAAAACTCTGTTTGGACAGTGGGTAGGTCAAAGAGATGTTGTTGAGTACCCACCTCAGTCCACCTGTAGGGGACCGTCAAGAATGACATGTATCGACAAAAACCAGCAACAGTCGACAAGCTACGTGAAATAATTGTAGAGTCAAATGTTGACATTATGACAGATACACTATCAGCTGTAGTTCAATGTGCAGTTCAGCACCATGGGCGTATAGAAGCTGCTGGTGGCGATTTCAAACACATACCATAACCCTTTCTCAGTGCCAAAAATTGTCACATCAAGTCAAATTTGTTACAAGATATGGACTAGCAAACAGTGAGTACAATTTTTGTGAACACCTCTGTATGTAAAGTTACATGTCCATCTGGTCTGTATATCTTTCTACCTTATATATTTTCTTTATAAAAAACACCAGGTTTTCTTAAATATAATTTTTGCCAATGTCTGATTTTTACCACCATCAGTGTCATGTGTTACACCATGTTTTAGAGAATTCTTCATCAGGTATAATAAAGTAACAGGAACAAAAAGATAGTAAACAAACCTCATTATGAAAAGCTGCAAGTGACATGGGGTTTAGATATTTAAATTGTCTTTTACCCTAAGTATGTTGTGTGTGTATGTTGTGTGTGTATGTGTCTGTGAAAAAATTGTGAATACATCTGGTCACAAGATTTGAATAAGTACAAAATATTTATATTAAAATATAAATATTTTGTACTTATTGGTGATGAAGTAAACATGGCTTCTTCAGTCTGTTTACCTAAGTATATCTTTACATCAATGTGTGACACATAAAATTAAATTATGAAATTGAGAACCGAGGATGTAGGCAAGAACTAGAAAAATGCATTATTATTTAGCTATTTTTTCATAGATAAGAGAATAATCCAGGGATATTTTATTCTGTTTAAATTTTGCGGTACCGCTGAATCACTTGTACCTATGAACCAATAAACCTGCAGTATTGTAAGTAGAGTCTTGTTGATATGGAAATTCATGTAGCTCGATTTTTTATCAACTGCTAATTTATATATTTGTTGTTTATAATAGTTTGCATTATTTTTTTAAAAGTAAATATATCTAAAAAAATATAACCTTTCGCTTAACTAAATAAAATGAATTATTAAATTCTGCTGCCTTAGTTATGATGTGAAATCTGACATAAAAAAAAGAAGTTTAAAAACAGATGCCATTTGAATTATTATATTTATTAATCTAATTACTGATCTAACTTAGCATATTGTTAAAGAAAAAGGTCAATAGATCTGCAAGTAAGGATGTTTACTTGTAAGAGTAAAATCTCTCTTTCTCTTTTATCTTTTCTACGGTTAAGTGTTATAATTACATGTCTGTATAGTTACCATGTTTTTTATTAAGTAATAATCCAGTTCCTTATAGATTCCCACCTCCTGATATTATGTAGTAACAGTATAAGGTATATGAATAATGCATCTGTACTTAACGCTTTCTTTTTGTAATTTTTATAGGAATCGTCAAATCGTATCAGCCAATAGTAGCAGAGTTACTGAAGAAAATTGGGATGATGACATTAAAAAAGAAAGTTATCATCTTTTTCCATTACCCGAGGAATTCATACATGTTATTGATAATGAACATAAATTAAGGTGGATGCTAGATGACGAACTGAATGGTGTAGAAATGATAGGTTTTGATGCTGAATGGAAACCAGCATTCGGTGCTGTAACAACAAGTCTTGCATTACTACAGATCGCTACTCTTGATAAAGTCTATATACTTGATTTAATAGCAATAAAAGGAAATTCACATTGGTGGTATAAATTTGGCTCTCATATATTTGGAAATGAAAACATTATAAAGCTCGGTAATTATTTCTTTGTAACTTTGAATATGTCATTACTTTTTATAAGTCACTATACATCAATTTTTTTAATTATAAAATATTTATTTTGGCAATATTTTAAGTAATATAAAAGTACTGGTGTATGTTCATCACTATAAATTCACAGTTATAGAAAAGTCCTACAACTGTGTTGTCAGCTTTTTTTTTTCATTGCCAGCCAGCCATGAACCACAAAAGATAACAATTTTTTTTTTGTTTTTGTTCTGTTTATTTCTTCTTCAGTGATCTCTCATATGTTCAGAGGAGTTTTTCCTTCCTCGTGACCCATTTATTCCCTTTAGTTGTTCTTTGGGGTTTTTTATCCTGAAAACATTTAAATTCCTTAATTTTCTTTTGTCAAATATTAAGCCTTGCCGAATTTCTATTTTTTTTTTTTTTACATATTTTCTGGGTTGTCCTTTCCAACATTTACCTACTTTTTCCTACTTTCAAAAAAGTAATCAATAATAAAAAGTGATTGCTATTTTATTATTATTATTATCGTTATGTAATTATTGTTTTATGAATCATTTTGAAATGGTTAAAATCAGTGTAAATAGTGGTATTTTATAAATACCGTAAGTATCATTGTATAAAGTTCCACTTGCCAAAAATTTTCAGATATATTTACAAGTACTTTTGGAGATGCTACTCCATGATTAGAGATTTCTTATAAGATGTTAATTCAAAATTCATATGTCATACGTATAATTATATTTAAATTAAAATTTTTACGACTGACTATTAGGAATATAACAGTTTTAATTTAAATATAATTATACATATAAATTTTGAACTAACATCTTATAAGAAATTCCTGATGATGGACTAGTATCTTCGAAAGTACTTAGAAGTATTTTGAAAATTGTTGGTAAGTGGAACTTTAATTTATACAATTGTATTAATACCAATGGTGCCAAATGCTTCGAAAAATAAATCTAAGTAGTAAGTACTGTTTATAGTGACATCGGATATAATGACATATCAGATATAGTGACCAAAAATTTGTTTCTTGGTTGGTTTGGTATGCTGTTAATACATAAATACAGTATGTGTATTGGTTATAATTACATCAGCTGTTATGACATATCGGTTATTATGACTAATTTTTTCAACTGCAAATGCATCATTTTATCGCTTATAATGAAGAATGAAAGTGACTCATCAGTAACGTAGTATACTTTTCATTGTAGCTACAGAAATATTTTGATGATTAAAATGAGTCACCTTTTCTTTTTTACCTGCATATGTACTATAATAGTTCTTGTTTCTCTTATCTTCTTCCTGTACGAGATTATGTAAATGTAGCAGCCACTTTCAGTTGTTATTAATCTTTTGCTGTGAGCGTATCATATTGTGTGGGTACAGTATTTTATTTTACATATCCTGTGTAATTCATTTAATAATAATTTAATTATTACTTTGCGAACATTCATGAAAGAGGAAAAGGCGCCCATTATCTGGCGGTTACAGAATGCTGAAATTAATAAGGACATTGCCCAAGAATTAGGCATAGGTCATTCAACAGTATTGGTTATATGGAAGAACTGTGAAAAAATTAAGAAAAATTTTGAAATAAATTTTATGAATTCAAAAAAAATTACAGCGTAGTCAACATAATGATGTAGACCAAGCACTGTTAAAATGGGTTTAGTACTAGAGGGCTAGTGATATCTCTATTAGCAGCCCTTTATTGCAAATTAAGGTGAATGATTTTTCAGAAAAATTCAGTAAACCACTTGAAATAACTTCAGCTTGGATGCAATGGTTCCATCAGCGTCATGATATTGTGTCGGGGAAAATAAAGCGGCGAGGCCGCATCAGCTACAACCGGTGTGTCAGAAAAATGACTAGAAACCATTTGGCCAAAATTAAAAAAGGGCTATTTGCATGAAAAAAATTATAATGCTGATGAATCCAGTTTTTTTTTTAACTGTCACTAGAAAGAACCCTTCAGTTTAAAGGTGAGACATGTTTGGGGAAAAATTATGAAAAGAAAGACTAGTACCAATTCTTACAAGTATGACTGGAACTGACAAAAAAAGCCTTCTTGTTATATGGAAAAGTGCTAAACCTTGATGTTATAAAATTTTGAAATCGCTTCCTGTTATGTACGAAAGTAACAAGAAAGCTTGAATGACAAGTGATATCTTTATATCTTGGTTATGAAAATGGGGCTGTGAATTAAAGATTGAAAAGGACAAAATACTGCTGCTCACTGACAGCTGTCTGGCTCATCCACACGTTGAAAATATTTTGTGTATAAAGTAAGTGTTCTTACCACCGAAAACAACAGCAGTCTTACACCCTTAGATCAAGTCATGATCAAGTTGGTAAAAGTTGATTATAAAAAACACCTGATTTTGCAAATGATACAGGATTTAGTTTAAAAAAAGGAAACACAAATAACTATTCCGGATGCTACAATTATGTAGAAATATCATGGAATGAGGCTTCTCCGCTGACTGTAAAATTTTGCTTTCAACATGCAGGATTTTTATTACAGTCTGGCAAAATTACTGACATTGCATGTGAAGAAGAGTCTTTAGCAGAATGGGGAAATAGACTCCAAAACTAATCATTCTCAAATGCATTGTTTGAAGATTATCAAGAGGTTGACAAGGATTTAGGAATGCATGAAACTGTAATAGATGATGGTGTAGTGGATTTAGTACTGTCAGAAATAGACGGGGATGTAGATAATGATAACGAAGGTAACAATAGCGATAATGATGAAGATATCAACCCACCAAATCTTCCTGAAGTTTTAGCAGCAATGAAAACCATTTGCCGGTTTCTCAGTCTTAGAGAAATTGCTAATGAAGAAACAAAGAGTGTTTGTTTCGATTTAGAAAAGAACATTCAAAAACACATATTCGAAACAAAGCAAAATAACCAACTTTTTGCAGAAAAAGTAATTTTTACAATTTTTCTGTCTTCTTTTACTCTACTGTATTTGTATTTGTTATTGAATATATATATTTTTTTATATTAAAAGTAAATAATTATTATTAATAATATACAGAAATTATTATTATTTTACTGTATTACAGTACCTGTGAATATGGCATATTAAAGTAGTACCACTAACCTACCTAAACATCTGTTATTGTGACTATCAGTTATAATGACCTAAAATTGTCTGCTCCTAGTCACTATAAACGATATTTACTGTAAACCTATATACAATACCTCAGTTACACAATCACTTATTAGATACTAACTGAGCCCACAATTGTATTCAATTAATACGAAAAAATTACTTTATTTAATCATTTAAATATATTTATTTATTATCCTATTAACTACTGGCTGATATCCAATTAGTTTCACTTTTTTTATGATAGAAATAAGTTTTTTAAAACTCATGAAATATGAAGTATGAAATATGAAATATGAAGATATAGATTGAAGGGAAACACTCACTACTATTCTGCAGTCAGCAATAGCGATAAAACAATAATATTAAAAGCTGTTCTGTTCACACTTATTTCATTAAAAATCATATGATAGTAATAATACATAAATATGAAGTCATATTATTTATAAACTAGCCTGGACCCCTAGGGCTGCAGAGCTTGCTTTGCTCACTGTCCTCCTTGAACAGTGGGTTCCACTCCTTGAACCACAAAGTGCTTGCTTCACTCGTCATTCCCCTCTAACCTAAGGGCTCCACCCCCTAGACCCCCAGCATTGTTTGTTCCTAATATTTATGAGATTAATACTGATAAATAACAACATATTCATACTTTATAGAAACCTGAAAAAGAAACTAAATTACAAAAGACTGAATAGGACTAACTAAGGTAACTAAAGTACACGGACTTTTGATGAGGAAAATTCCACAACCTATTTCAGTTGCCGTGGTGACAGAAATATAATAATGAATTAAATGGATTATTTTTTTTTTTTTAATGAATATCTTTAATTCACAACTTCACCCCCCCCTCCCACCATTGGGGATAAGCCTCAATCTATATCTTAATATCTACTCTGGGACAACATAAATGAATGTATTTTGCAAATTTGAAAGGGACCAGCTGGTTGATTCTTGTGTGATAGAGTTATAAGATAGAGTTATTCTTCAAAGTGATGTAATGTAAATTGCTGGAACAGCTCTAAAGCAGAAAATTACCCCCCAAAAATGTGAAAAATTTAATGTTTTATTATATATTGTTATGGTCAAAATCTTAAGCATTTATACTAACAAATATAAATTTCTGATATCGAATGAATTATTGTCATCAAGTGATGAAATAAATGTTACCTCAATTTTTTTATAAATTCAGCCTGTATACAATAAATTTCAGAAATTTAAATATGCACACAGTACTTGCAAATATGAATTCCAAAACATTAAAAGATACCTACTAATGTCTTAGGTAGGAAGTTGAAGACAAAGGTTAAACCAGTCCCTACTTTCATCCAAATAGGAGGTTCTATTAATTTTTAGAAGATATAAGATTACCAACAAGACAATTTAAGTAAATATTTATCTAATCTTAAGGAGAATTTTATGTTATTTTTTATCGTTTTGCAAATTTAATTAAAGTAGGTTTACCCATTCAACCCCCCAGATTGCTCTATTGGTGAACACATCTTCCCAAATCAGCTGATTTGGTAGTCGAGAGTTCCAGCAATCAAGTCCTAGTGGCAGTTACTTTTATACTTTTATACGGATCTGAATACTAGATCGTGGATATCGGTGTTCTTAGATGGTTGGGTTTCAATTATCCACATATCTCAGGAATGGTCGAACTGAGACTGTACAAGACTACACTTCATTTACATTCATACACATTATCCTCATTCATCCTCTGAAGTAATACCAGAACGGTAATTCCCGGAGCCTAAACAGGAAAAAGAAAAAAAAAAGCTTTACCCATTTGTGAGAAATAATTTTTTATGTTGAAAATCACAAAATGGTGTTCAAAAAGAAATCAAAGCAAAATAGGACTTATATCATTAGGAACATTTTTGCTCATTTTGGTGTCCTGAATTGGTACTTAAAGTTCAGAAAAGTCCTACAACTTGGGTTTATTCTGATGCATGGCTTTCACACATACACAGACAACTTAATTTAAAATCTGTATCATTTTATTTAAATATAATATTTTTCATTTCAGCAAACTGGTGTAGCCTCATGGCTTAATGCACCAGGTACCAAGTCAACCGTGCGATCAAGTTCAAGACCCAGCCAGACCGAGTTACCTTTTTTACACTTTAGATGTTATTCATTTATTTAATTCTATCGCTCACCTGTGATGTCACAACATAGCAGACAACTACAACAGCATTTTTTGGGGAGTGGGTGCAATTCTGCAAATATTGTTATTTTTTAATTGTTAATTAATGTGCCTAAGAAAAATATGACCTTAATTAGGGGAAATCACAAGATTCTGAAGATGACCTTGTTCTACAGCCTCACCCCCTTGACCTTTTAAGTTAAAAATTTAATGGCATCAATGCGGCATATATAGAAGTATTCTGACCAATTTTGGTTAAAATCGGTCCAGTAGTTCTGGAAATATAAGGAGTGCGACACCGAACACAAACGTATATAGGAACATCCGGAAAATTTCTATCCGGTTTTTTGGATTCCTTGGATGTCAAAACGTCAAGATCTGGTGAAAACCGCATATGCCCAAATTGGACCGATTGCAATACTTTCCCTTCTAGAGTTATAGTATAGAGTTGTAGTTATATAGCGCACATCTTAGGTATTAACCATTGACTCAGTTTGGTCAAAATCGTTCCAGTAGTACTGGAGATATAAGGTAATTTAAAGGCCAACCCGAACACACATACATACAAACATTAACATCCAGAAAATTTCCATCTGGTTTTTTGGTTTCCTTAGGTGTCAAAATCCAGTGAAAACTGCTTATGCTCAAATTGGACCGATTACAATACTTTCCCTTCTAGAGCTATAGCACTATCTAGACGGGAAAGTAAAAACAATCAGGAACTAGTGTATTAAATTCATCATGAATTTCAATTTTACTTGTACAACAATGAAAATCAATATTAATTGTATTTATTATAATCCAATTACACAATCCACTGTAAGAACAAAATTACACAGTTATTGACAACACTTATTTTACAACCTTATTATTATTTTTTGATTCTCTTTATAAAGTTTTAATCTCCAGTGGGTTTTTTTTTGTCTGTTCATGGGTTTGGATTTGCCTGTTTGGCTTAGATTATGAAAATAGAAGCTATAAATAAAATCATTAAAAACAACGTCCAAGATAAAATAACAATTATATTAGTAATTCTTAAACTTCATAATAGATAAATAAGTTAGCTTAGTTGGAATTACATGGTTGTTAAATTCTTTAACTGAAGTACAGTTACATTAAAAAATAAATAAAAAATTAGAATGAAAAACTGAATTCAGTCAATTATCAAAAAATAAATACTAAATAGATTTTTTTTACACAATAATTGACTGAATTTTATGTTTTATATATTTACATATTTCTTTTCATATACACATAAACTGTTAATTTGAATAAATCAAGTAAAAAGTGCAACAGTGTGGCAACGATGGTAGATCAAACCATAGTGGATTCGTAATTGCAATAGCAAACATTTTTAGTGGTGTCCTAACTGTTAAATATTTAATATCCTATTTTTCAGTAAATCTAGAATACTGGTAACTTTTTTTGATTTTCTTCATTAGAATAATAACTACTGGATTACTTAATTTAAAGGTTTATTCGTATTTGCAAGATGTTTTATAAACATAAAGTAAACTTGTAAGAGCTCACGCAGTAATGATTTGAAATAAAATATCATTATTTGCAAACTTCTATATAAAATAAGAATTAATTTCTAGGTAAAAGTGTGTAAGAAGTAAAATTATTTCAATTATTTAACAATTTGTTCACTCATAAATATATCTCTTACTATTGTTTCTTAATGATCAAACAATATTTTCAGCTGCCTTCTTACAGAATTAAATTTTGTATATTTAAATTAAACCTTGACAGCTTAAGTTTTTCTTTTAATATTTCAACTGGTTTTTCTTATAAAAGAGATTTTTTGGGGAAAAAATTACATTGTATTTTTGGCATCTGATGTAAAGTGATAACATTCCCTAAGCAATATCAGTATGCTAAGTTAAGTTGCCCAATAACAATAATAGATGAAAACAATCACATTAGTACTTATTAACAAAGTTCTGATTGCTAGGTTGATTTCTCTTTATAGTAATTATAATTATTTTTATTTGCAGGTTTTGGTATTGATTGCGATATTAATATGATGAAGCAGAATCTTTATTTAGGCGATATAAACTTGAGTGGTAAAGGATATATTGATATGGCAGTTTTATGGAGAAAACTTGAAAAGGATTGGTCAATTAAACTTCCATATTCAGGTACGTAATTTATACATGGTTCCAGTTAATATTTTTGTTTGGTGTGATAATTTAATGTAGAAAGTGTTATAATTTAAGGTGCCAAATTTTGTCTGCATTTTAAGGATTTAACTAAAATTTTATATATTCATTTGTCTGTCGGTCTGTCTGATAAAAATTGTAGCTAATCCACCTGACCAAGCAATTTTTTATTTGACCATTTGTGACTGCTTTTGCCATTTGTTCAGAGAGATTACATGCATAGAGATATTTGCATTTATTTGCAGTTCCATTTCTGTGTCGTCAGAGTCAAAACATATTAAAAAATTTTCCCTTCTGTTACATTTCTATCTAAGTAAGACTTTGAAAAGTATTCAATCTGTTCCTTATCAATAGCAATGCATATTAGGATAGCACAGAGATTAGTCATTTACTACATGGAAAATTGATTGACGGCTAGTCATACCAATTTAATTTCATACAATTTATTTTTGTAGTTTCCCAGTCGCTAGTTGTGGCAGTAGTGAGTGTTTTAAAAGATAGTTTCATAAGTATCCTGTAATTTTTTACTGAAAAATCATCCACAGCCAACAAAAATAAACCTTTTTGTTTTTGATTCTTAGTGTTTGAGTAATATTGTGACAATTTATTCTTGTTCTTGTATGTTATTAAAATTTAAAAAAAAAAAAACATTTTAAGTAGCTACTGTTACTAATAAGGTGTTTGTGGGATTGTGAGTGTGCGTTTAAATTTATTTAAATATTAAAAATGTATACATTAAATAAAAATCAGGAGATTTTAAATTGTATTGTCCATATAGTAATGAAAATTTAACATCACTCAATAACATTTTACATATAGGTGAGCTATAAATGAATAGTGAAGTTAAATGCTACTAAAATATTTATTTTTCATTAGAAATTTCTTTTTTATCTTATATTCATAAAAATATGTCATTGTAAGAACATAACCAATATTGTGTATTGGTAAAACTTTTAGTGAGAATTGTTAACTGAAAGTACATGTAATTTCATCGTATGCAGATTACAGTTGGCTTAGTCGATAACTGTGTAATTTATAATGGACTTCTTCAGAAGATTATAAATTATTATTATAAAGGTACATAATGCCATAAACGATTTTTATTTCTCCTCTTGTAATTAGGATGTAATCTTCAGTGTTCATACCTAAAAATTCACTGTTTTTATTAGAAAAATTTACTTGATATAATTTAATGTCAAATGGATATTTATGGATGTAATTTAAAATAACGGTTATCCAATCAAATATTAGATGCAGTCAAGTTCAAGGATAATGTCTTGGAAACAAACCGTAAGAATTTTGTAGAGTATACATAAGGATTTGACCTATATAAATTTTGTGTATGTTGATTGCCTTTAAAAATATCTCAAACCTTTCTTTTTTAAGCAGTTTTTGGGTGAATCTGTGTAAAAAGCCGCCCACTTTTTAGAGGTCTGATTCCAATGGCCTTACTTTGGCTGATTATAATTCATAAAATTGAAAAACCACATTTTTTCAAATTTCATAGCTCTATTCATTATAGTTTATATAATTTATATTTATAATATGATCGACCAAACCTTAAATCATTAAATTTTATAATTTTCCATTTTTTATGAAGATATCTTCTGCAGCTGTTACATATTACATATTTCATATTATCTAAATATTGATTAGATGAAATTATGCATCCTTCAACTCATAAACTTCATACTGACATTCATTTTTAACTTTCTGTTACCAAATTAAAATGTGTGTATAATTAATTGATGGTGCTAACCTAAAATTCAAGGATTCTGCAAAACCTTGTTTGATTAAAGTTAAAATGAACAAATTTTTTATTACAAATTTTAAAATTTATTATTACAGTGTAGACATAGAGAGAAAGGGCGCAACAGTGCTTTATTTCTTTTAGATATAAATGTAAATAAATTGATCACCATCTCTAAATAAATAATACATTTAAAAAAATTGTGAAAAATGCTGCTTACCTTTAGTTTAAAGTTTAAACTAGGTTCATAATAAAGCCAGCACATTGAATCATAAAATCTACAAGTTGTGAAGATATCAATATTGATAAAAAGTGTAAGATAGAAAAGTTTAATACATGCTGATATAAACTTTGGTAGATTCATTTAAATATGAATAGCACTTTTAATTATTAAAAACATATAAAAATCTAAAACATTTTGTTATGAATTTTGTGAATCATAATCAGTCAAATAAAAGACCTTTGGAATCAGGTCTAAAAATGATAGCCTTTTTTGTTTTTTTTTTTTGTTTTCGCCAACCTGTTTTCCAGCTAGTGCTGGGTCTGGATGTGTGTGTGTGTGTGTGTGTGTGTGTATATGTATGTATATATATATATATATATATAGGCAAGTGCAATTACCGCTACCGGCTTGCTAGGTCTGATGTAGCTGCAGACGTAGTGCAATGCAAGTATAAATATACCGGTAAATATGTAGTTAATTGAAACCCAACCGTAAAAAAACACTGGTATACACAGTCTAGCATTCAAATCCATATAGAAGCAACTGCCTTTACAAGGACTTGAACCATACAACTCTCAACTTGGAAAAGTAGCTGATATTACGATGATTTGTAGACCAGTAGACTAAACCGGCGTGTGTAGCCTTTTTTTTTATATATTCACTTTAAAAACTTCTCAAAAGTCCTGAAAATTTTTAGATGGACAACGAATGAAAAATTCAACAGGTATAATTTTTATCATACTTAATGAAAATCTACAGTCCATTTCAAAGATGTAATATTTAATTAACTAGTATGAGTGTTATTTGATTTTACTCATATAACAGAATGAATGGCCTCAGAATGTATATGGCTTCACATGTTGTTGCTATATTTTACCTTAAGATAAGGATTATTTTTTAAATAAAAACTGAAAACTATTGCCTAAGTTCTGGTTTAAAAAAATATTATTTATGTTTATTTTCTATTTTTTTTTTTTTAATTTTGTAATTTAAGAGAAGTTGAAACTACAAACTTACATAAATGCTGATTTTTAATTTACACATATGATGTATATTTAAATGTGTTCAGGGGAAATCAAAATTAAATAGCCTTGAAGGAGGACAGAACAACAAAGATATTCAAGAAAAATTGTTTTTTTTTTAATTTCTCTATGTCTTGATGGCGAATAGATCCTGATGATTACTTTTATACAGCTTTAAAAAGATGTATTAGTTAGCTCTTTGATTTATGCTTCATGTTCTCCTAAATATGCATATTGTTATTTGTTTCAGAGTACAATTATTCATCTCCAGAGAGTCTTTCTCAGTTGGTCTACCATTGTTTTGGAAAGAAACTTAATAAAGATGATCAGTTTTCAGACTGGGAACGAAGACCACTCAGAAAAACCCAAAAGATATATGCAGGTGCATTACACAGTTAGCTTTACTTCAGCTTATTTATTATTAAGAAAAAAAGCAAACACTCAAAAGATATTATTGAAATTACAAATTGTTTATTGTAAAAATATTTAATGAGGGGTGACTGAAATGTAATGCACAATCATTCATTGCTCACAATTAAAAAGAGTCAAAAGAACACATATGGTGTAAAAGTAGATTTTATATTCTACAGAAATTTACATTTATTTTTCCATGTAGTTTCTATTTATTTATAGCTAAACATTTATTTCAACGGTGAATCAGGTTCTTTCTTTGATATACAACCTCACTGACTCCATTTTAGTTCATCATTTCTGCTAAAATAAATACCCTTACTATCCTACTTTAATTACAGAAGTAAGTGAAAATCACAAGTCGGAAATCTGGTGAGTACGTAGGAAATTGAATCGGATTGAATCTCAAGTTCATAATATGTTACAGAATTATCAGCTTCATGGTTTGTCAAACATGACACATGTGTCTCCTAAACTGTTTTAACATCTTTGCGTATTACACAGAATTTACAGTCTACCCATCTTCCCGGCAGTCAGTCATATTAACGTGTTTGGAATCCGAGAACGTTTCAAGAAAATTGTTTTTCCCAAGGGTTGTGTTTTTGGATTTTTTTTATTATTGCAAACCACATATGAGTAATTGCTCTGCAATTTTTCTGCTGGGTTGTAATAATCAATCGTAGTTACAGTACTGAAAAGGAAGTCATCTCCTTCATCAAGATAATGTTTCAGAAGCTGTTTACAATATTCCTTTTGTTTTTTATTTGTTCTTTTCTGTGAATTTGTGTGCCACCCACTGCAAACAGACTTAGAATAGCTCAGTTGTACAATAATGTTTCCTATTCGTTCTTTCAATTTGACAATCTGGGTGAGGATTCATTATTGTATCGGCATCATTTTGAATCAAGTCATCTACCTCCTTTTGGTATTTTTCATCAACCACAGAAATTGGTTGACCACTGAGATTTATCCTCAATTTTCACTTTACCAGCTTATCATACGCAAAATTTTATTACCCATTTACTTACAGTATATAGAAAAATTATAGTAATAGTACATAGTACTACATTATAGTAATTAGAATACGTAATAAATTTACAGTTTCATCACATAAACAGCTAAAATTATGATGATGTATGTTATTAGTATACACTTTTTCTACTGTTAAAAATTCAATTACTGTATGTTTTCAATGAGTTATAGCAGGCATACTTGACTCCTAATAATAGCAGATGACAGAAAATCAATGTGTGTTTTGTTAGTAGTAGGGGAATAAAACTACTTGAGGACAGCACCTTGCACCTTGCACGACATTTAGTTCTCCAGTTACACTCCACTGTGCATTACATTTCAGCCGTCCCTTCTAATTTATTTAAAAAATTATATATTTTATAATGTAGCTTACACTAAACTTATTTATTCATCTAAATACCTGTAGATGAACTAGGGACCCCAGTCAACTACAGATAGCCCCCAGTTACAGTTACCTGTACTACAGATGAATATTTTTAGTGTGTGAAAAATGCCAAGGTTGACTGGGATCACATTTGAAAGTTATCACTTTTATGGTAACAATCAATTTAGCTCAGGATGTAAAATAAGTCTGCCAACATAACAGTTGAAATTTCTCCTCATATTTCATCGATGATTTATTATTTAAAAATGTTAATTTTAATTAAATTTTTAATCAGTCCTATCTTTCCCAACTTGGTCAGTCAATTCAGTTAAGTTGGTAAGTAATTTTCCTATTAATAACTTTAAGTAGTTTCTGTTAATTATTATATTAAAATGATAATTCTAGTTTAAGATACTATTATTAATTGATATTACATTTAATATATATGACAAAATATATTATAAATAACTTTTGCCTAATAGTAACAAACTATGAAAAAATTGATTTTGCTTAGTTATTTTCAGTTGTGAGCTTTGCACTTAAAAATAAAACACTGCAGTTATCATTTAAATTATTTTTATAATCAATTTAATTTAGCTAAAATTATTAGTATTATGAATGAATAGCAAATTAATCATATTGATTTTGTTAAATCTCCATTTATTGTTCTTAAAAACAATTGGTGACTATTTTTGCCACTGAAACACTTTGCTTTGCTTGCCTTATCTCTCCATTTTGTTAATTTTAATACATCATAGTGCATTAGGCTATCACTCCTGACATATCTCAGAGTCAAGAAAATTTTGCCTTTTAACACTGCACTAATATTCCTTTCTGTTCACTTCCTTATTAATCCAGTTTGAACTTATCAATCATCATATCATTTTCTTCTAACAGCAAATCCATCTTTGTCTTTCCTAATTCATATCGTCTCTAACGGCATGGTACCTGTCTCATACTATTTGGTAAATTTGTATTCCAATTCTTCTCTAATAGAGTTTTCTGTTAAATTAAATCACACCATTATAGTGTTCTTATATCTTTTTACAGAATTTGCTAACTTATAGTTGAAATCCCATCTCTTATTATGACTGCTTCTTATGACTCTTTTTAACTGTTTACAAAAAATCATTTAATAATTGATTAAATTAGCACTTACTATAGTTTAATTAAAATTTATAATAATACTGATGTTCATGTACTGCAATATAATGAAGAAAAATCTAATTTTTTTCCTAACTTATAGCCTGTTCCAACAAATTTTCAGTTTCTATTTAATAGTAATTATTTCTTAGATGATTTTTATTTATCATAAAGAATTGTATAAAACTGCTATAGAAAATAAAATGTATATATTTTTTTGTAACACTTGCGTTTTTGTTACAGCATTAGATGCATACTGTTTATTAGAAGTTTATGGAGTATTCAGGGATTGTTGTTTGAAGCAGAATATACCATTTTATGAAATTTGTACTGAGGTGATTGTTAGCTGTGGAAAGAAACCAGTTAAAACTAAACCTTCAAAACAAAGTGTACGTACTTAAAGGGATTTATTTAAAAAAAGTAACAATCCATATTATTTCTTATTATGCCATACATTTTTTTTTTGTTTTCATTCATAACAAATAACAAAAGTACAACTATATATTTTTATTTTGTTTCTTTTAAACTGTAAAGATTTTTTTTAATTGCAGAACAATTTTTGAATTTGAAATAATTTTTATTTTATCACTGTTTGTTTTTTGTTTGTAATTTTTTTTTTTAATATCTTTTACATCATTTTAAACTGTTTTACATAGCCTAAGGGTTACGTATAAATTGATGACTGTGTTATTAATAAAACTATATATATATTTTTAAATGCTTCTATATTCATTTAGAAAAATAATTCAAGTCGACTGTAATATATATATATATAACAAACCTTATGAAATGCAATTAACAATGGATAATATAATAAACATTAAATTAGAACCATACAGTTACATAAGTTGAAGTATTATGTCATCTGTGAAGTAATTTCAGGAAATGGACAATGCAGAGATCTAATGTGAGAATTATAAATTCTCACATTGAAAAATAAATTGAAGAAGAGGAGAGGCAATTACTATATCTTGCATCACCAAAGAGAAACTTTATCTGTGAAGAGTAATAATATCTTATAAACACCACTTAATGAAAAAAAATTGAATATAATATTATTTTAAAACCTTGTTCTTTTTTTCATTATTGTTGAGAATCTTAGTTTATTTGAAGAAAACTATATGAATTATGGCAAATTAATGCATAAGAAGAAGTACCTCTGTTTTTACCTCTGTCGCAGTTGTATGCTTTCAATGTTTCATAATTTTGATGGTAAATTATAAGGAAAATTGTATTCAAATATATATAAGAACTGAATTATAGATCTTAGTAGTACAATTTATGCATTTATTTATTTTTATTTTTCTGATTATTGGTGTCAATGTGATAGTCATTATAAAAAAAAGGTGCTGTTTCACTTTTCAGTGTAGGAAGGATTTTTTTTTACCTGAACCTTGCATTTTATCAAAATTTTTAACATTAAATAAATACCAATAAAAAACAACAAATTAAACTTTAATTTTTCAAATATAATTATCAAATATTGATAACTGAAATTACACTACTGGAAAAAAGAAGAAAAAACATATAGAACTTATATGTAGTAATTCATGTAGGTTTTCTTCAAATAAATTTAAACTATCAAGTGTACAATAGAATAACTTGTTTCTTAAAGGCAAGATTTTTTCTGATAAATAATATAGTAGTAACTTTATCGCTTTATGTTTTGTTTACGTATTTTAAAGTAAATGAAGAAAAATGTTAAAAAATTCACCAACATAATAGTGAAGACTTTAGAAAGAACTGGAGATTTTTAACTCCCATTACTGATAATTTGGAATATTTGTAAAATAATTGATACAACTGTTTGTTATTCTTTTGTTCAGAGATAAGATTACAATTAGTGTATTTTATATAATGCATTTTCATTAGTAAAAGCATTCTTATCACTCCAAACTCATTACAGCTGATCACCGCAGTGAAGTTTATTTTGATGAAGCGTAAGAGAACTTTATTTTATTATAGTTCAGTACATATTTAAATAATATGATTTTAGATTGAAGATGTTTTTGTTTTACCTTTTATTACAGCCAGTCTGCTAGTGATGATGATTTGCATTGCTAAATGAGTAGTTCTTGAAATGGATAAAAATATTTCCCCCAAAAAAATATATATTTATTTGCTATAAATGAAATTATGAAACAAATTATATGCAAGAGCATATTATGCTGTTGAAGGTGATATATATATATACATTATTCTCCTAAATCTATATATGTTATATGAAATATAAACCATGAAAAGCAATTAATTAGAATAGTTAGACTTACCATATTAATTTCCAGTAACCTGTTTTTAGATTATCCTCTACTTCAGTTGATATTAAATTCTATATTTGTTACTTAAAACATATTCTTTTAATATTTTATCATTTCTGGACAGAAAAATTTAAATGTACACTCATAATATCATTCAATATTTCAAAATAGAAAACATAATTTTGAATAAAATAACAAAGTACATTTAAAGTACGTGCAAAAGTACTTTCATGGAAAATTAAGGTAAGATATGTACTATATTCTCCACTAGGTGGTTTAGTTAATAGAATTAAACTATAATTTAACAACCCCACCGGGTTGGTTTGGTGGTGAACGCATCTTTGTAAATCAGCTGATTTTGAAGTTGAGAGTTCCAACATTCAAATCCTAGTAAAGGCAGTTACTTTTATACAGATTTGAATACTAGATCGGAGATACCAGTATTCTTCAGTGGTTGGGTTTCAATTAACCACATCTCAGAAATGGTCGACCTGAGACTGTATAAGACTACACTATACTTACACTCATACATATCATCCTCTGAAGTAATACCTGATGATGATTCCCAGAGGCTAAACAGGAAAAAAATTAATTAATTAATTTAACGATACAGAGGAATAATATTAATCATATAAGATTAATTTCAGTAAAATATATATATATATATATATAACTTTATATTAATTGTTGTGGTTCGCTTCATATATAATAGTCTCAAATCTTTTAGAGCATCTTGGTCTCAGATGCATCTGAGACCAGTAGCTCTAAAAGCCACAAAAGAAGTTGTAGATAATAGCAATTTTTTTTTTTTTGTGTGAATTATTTATTTAATACTTTTTATATCTTATTCACAGAATGAACGGCTGGAAATGCCACCAAAGCCAAATCCAAATGCAGTACCTGTTAGTTGGCTTCGAGTTGTTTGTCAAAGTGGATTAGAAGGATTAGGTAAACAGTTGCGTATGTGTGGAATTGACACAATGCTATTGCCACATATGTCAAACCATGATGATTGTTTAAAAGTGGCACGTCAAGATGGTCGTGTTATTCTTAGCAAAGGAAGTGTATATAATAAGGTATTGTCACATGTTTTACATAAAAAATAACAAATATGTATATATATATATTTTTTTTAAATCTAATAATTAGTAAAATATTTGAAGTACAAAAATAAACTGCATTGGCTTACAATTTGATATTTCTGTACACTTAGAATGTCTTTTGTGTAGCAGCTTAAAAATCAAAGTTGTATGCTCGGGAAAAATGTTTAATTCAGTGGCTGAAGCCACATTTAATAACTAATATCTGTAGGTCACTAAAGTTAAACAGCAGCATGCAGCAGTGGCATTTCTTAATGATTAAAACCATAAAATTGATTCCACTTATAAAAGTGGACAAGAGGTTCTCCTTTTAGGAGAATTGTGTTGGAAGTGTCTCTTAAATTCTGTTGTGACTGTGTGAATTTATCACATAATTATTTTTATATATCTTTCTCTTTTGATATCCAACTATAAATGGAAATGAGAAGACATTTATTTACTGATTCTTAGATATATATTTTTTTTAATGTGCATTTAAAAATTGTTGAATTTTCTGTAAATTTCTTATAATCAAGCAAATTAAAGTTAATAAAAAACTTTATTTAAGACACGGAACGTAAATACATTTCAATTAACATTTATATAAAAAGAAATCTATATCTTGTGGTGAGGGTACAAAATTAATTACTTTTATTACTCAGGAAAATGTTTTAACAAATTAAGAAAAAACTTGATTCTCAAGTTATTCTTCTTAAGCCGAAGAAAATATGGAATTCCTAGATACCAAAACAAATTTGTTGTAAAATGATTGAATATGGGTTAATAGAATTGTTAAGACTCTGGTTTCATTTCCTCCTTTTTTATTTGTAAAAATAAAAATGTTTACTTTTTTCTTACTCTTATTAAATGAATTTGTCCAATGCTCTGTTGTTAGTCTTGTACCACCCTTCAAAGACTCAACATGTGTTTATTACGAATGTATTAATTAATACAATAATGTTATATATGTATGAATTACAAGTTCAAAGATTATAATAAAAATAATTTACATTATAAACGAAATAAAGACTTTTATTTATTTGAATGAATCTGCGAATAATAAAATATTTAGAATAATTAAACTTAACTGAGGTATTGAACCAAGATGGCAAATTATTCGACAAATATTACAGTTAAGTAGAATATCTCTTAAATAAAAGTTATTTGATCCCAAAGAAAATTATAGTAGATATTAGAAACGGTAGACTACCTGCAGTATTTGAAATAGTTCAAAGTATTTATGAAAAACAATAACACAAGCGGTTTATTTAAAACAATTACACTTGATATTAGTAATTCTTAAAATATAATAAAAATGAAGAATTTATAGAGATTGAAAAATATTTTTTTATTTTTAAATTATGATATTAATTTATTATTTTGTTACAGTTATATAAAAATGTTCCTCTGGGACATTGCTTTAGAGTAGATTCTGAAACGCCTGAAAAACAACTAATCGAGGTGCTGGATTATTTTAATGTGGTTGTTAAAGAAAGCGATATTTTTAGTAGATGTATGGTAAGTAAAAACCTCCTAAAATTAATTATAAGATACTTATTTAATACACTGGGATAACCGATTCAGTTTTTATTTACAGGAAGTTGATTCAAGATATAACATTGTCATATCCCTGTTTCATACTGTACTGCAAGAACCCATAGGTTTTACAGTATCATCACTTTTGGTTTAGATGGTAGTTTAGTTTATGCTAATTGATCTACATCAATACTAAAGGATATACAGTATGACATAGTATATCATGTCAGTAATCAATTTCTAATTATTTTTTCTACAGAATTTTATATATATTTAGATTTTGTTACATTTTTGTAGTTGTTTAAAATTATAGTAATGCTTCTGTGTATTTTATCTATTTTTAATATTTTAGCACGTACATTTATGAAATATAGTTTTTTCAATTCTCTATGCTAATTTCATTTGAAAGAAATAGAACTTTTATCACAGATAAACATCTGTGATAAAAACTTTATTCCACCACTAACTTTCTTTTGTTTCAGATTTTTTTTTATTGTATTTGTTTTTTAATCACTTCTGGATTGATTTACTCAGTGTAACTTATTTTAGAATATTTACAGTAGTTATGAACATCTTTTGTCAATATTTCTAAAAATTATTTTTAAAATCTGATTCCAGTCATCCAGTTCTGATATTTCTACATATCAATTTAACTGAGATTAATGGTAATGATATTTAATTATATTATTCTCGTGAAATTTTCAGATTTTAATCTTTTCAGAAATCTTTTAAAATCACTTTTAAAAACAACCAAATGTAACACTAATTGTGTTGCATATTATTGGAAATATTTTAAGTTCAATAACAATATAGATCCAGTGTGTATGATTATGGAGGACATAGCTATTGGGCTTCATAGAAAAAATGTTGATTATGAAGAGCCTCATTAAAGTCATTATTATTTGGGAGTTCCCATTGTGAAACACTATAACATTTTTTTTCCATTATAATTTTTTATTGTTCATATTTATAAAAAAATATTGGATTGTGTAAATGGAAAAATGTCATAACAGATATAACCAAATGTAGTTTTATAATACTACTTTAGAACGAATAAATACTATAAAAGATGTTTGAATTTATAAAAATTTGATAATTTTAATAATTTAACTAGCACCTGTAATTCTTTTTAATTTATTTTTCATTACATAGAAAAATTAACTGCAGGAATTTCCAGATTTATCACTGACAGAGATAAAATATTAGCAAATATCAGGAAAGTTCAGCAACAAAATTACCACCTTTTTAATATGTATTTGTACTGAATAAGTTTGTAAGTATTATTCCCTTGTTCTGATAAATCCTATAGGTCATTTACATGTTCTTAATTTATCTGAAAAATAAACTTATCCAATCTACAATATTAATTATAATTAATCTTCGTTTGTGAATACTTAATTAATATTTATGCTTTTTTAAACTTCAAAATATTTGAAACAAATATTATTTTTTTTTTTATAACTAGTATACGATTGGTTGTAAAGTTCTTTTTAATCCAGTCTTTCCTGTTACAAATTACATCATAAAATATTCTTATTATTGTAAAAGGAGTTTCACGACATCTAACTCAGAGATATGTTCGTCCACATACGATTATTCAAGGAGTGGTGGAGCAGTGCATGTGCAGGTGTAATTTGGAGCAAAAAGTTCATATTAACTTAGATCTGAAACTTTTTTTGTTTCGTTTAATATCTGTTGTATTTTAATTCTAATTCAAATTTCTTAAGTGTATATTTGTTTTTTTATTGATGTTACATCAATTTTCTCATAAGTAAATTAAAAAAATGTTTCGCTAAGCATTATTTATATATTGGTAGTTAACAAGGTTAACCAAAAAAAGAAAGCTTTTTGAGCTTAGAAAACTACTGAATATACATATCTGGGACCCACTTGTTTTTACATCAAAAAACATATTAATAGCTACTAATTTTTTCCGCATAATATATATCCTAAAATTTTAGTATTGTATTATTTTACTTTTAAAGCGTGAGTAGGGGTGAAAAGGTAATAAAGATTTTAAAATAGTGCTTGTAAACCTATTTTTTTTATGAACGTTTCCCTCATAATACTCTCAGGAATGTGCCCCATGTGTGGGATGAGCTTTGTTTGCACGATATTAATTATAAAAAATTGTGAATTTTGGTATGAAGGTTTCCTGTATGAATTTGGTATGGCAGGATGGTGATCCTGCCAGATGCAAAACCTTTTTTTTTTTATCGTCTTACTTTTATATGGTTTTTTTAATTATTTCAGGTGTGTAATGGAGACAATTTCATTAAAGTTGAACCCACTGTTATTAAAGAATTGGTTGTCTCAAATGCAAATATCCGTGATCTCCCTGTTAGACGAAACTATCAACAGCATTCAAATTATGTTGATAATGCTACATTAGATATGGAAAATAGATTTTTATCTGACGAAGATGATGATGATATCGAAAACGGTGATTTTCCCGGACCTCCTATTGATAAACCTTCATATTATAATCCACGATTCAGTGATGCTATTCAAGTTGATAATTGTGGAACGCTTAATGGAGTTCATATAAAGGTATTAATTCTTCATTTTTTTGTTTTAAACTAACAGCATAAAATATTATTTTTGTGGTGTTATCTAATACATTAATCATTCACTTTTGTAATACTGAAATATTATACTTCCCAATATTGAAATACATATACGAGGGACATTCAATAATTGATGTAGAGAAAAAATAGTTCATTCAGTAATAACACATTTAATTAGCTCTTCCATCACAATTAATTTAAACATAACCTCTTCTGTTGATTTCAGTATGTCAGCTCTGCTTAAAACGTGTGTGCTGGAAGAGCAACACTCAGTAATAAGATTTTTGCTCTCAGAAGGTGTGAAACCAGCGGAAGTTTACTCAAGAATGTTGAAACAGTATGGTGAAAAGTGTTTAAACCACAGTAACATGTATAAGTAGGGGAATAGTTTAATTCTTGTAGAACAAATGTGACTCCATCGCTCTGGATGGCCAGTTGATGTTTTGACTATTGTGCTGCAAAATTGCATAAATGGCCTTATTTGCAAAGACAGGAGAGTCAGAATTTCCCAAACTGCTTGTTTGTATAATGTTAGTGTTGGAACTGTGCATTCAATTATTCTTGACGTGCTGAATTATCGAAAAACATATTCGAGATGGATTCCAAGGCAGTTGACTGAAATCCATAAAGATACCTGGATTCACATTTGTTCTGAGCTCAAAGAACGGTTTAAAGCAGAAGGTATTTCCCTTTCTAGATCGTTTAATAACCTCTGGTAAAATGTGGATACACCACTTCAAGCCCGAATCCAAACGGCAAAGTCTTGAGTGGAAACATATCAAAACATATTCACATATCAAAAAAAATTCAAAGCTCACATATCAGCCAGTGAAGTGATGTTACGGCCTTCTGGGACTCCCCAGGCCCAATTTTTAGTGACTATTTAGAAGAACAATGTATCGTGAACAGTGAGTACTATTCTTACACGCTCCAACAGAAAGTGATATCTGTGATAAGGCAAAAATGCCAGGGCACTTTCTCAAAAGGTATGATTGTCGCATGACAACATGCAAGGCGTGTGATGTGGGAGGCCCACATCGCTCAGAGAATGGGAGAAGCGCTCAAGAAGTTGCGTTGGGAGGTATTGCCATATCCGATTTTTATTTGTTCAGCCCACTCAAAGACTTTTTACGTGACAAGAAGGTCAACATCAAAGCGGTGATAAAAGCGGTACACAAATAATTCAAACAGCAAGGTAAATACTTACACTGTGAAAATTAGAAAGCTCACAGAATGGTTGGATGAGTATCTAAATGTTGCTGGATACTAGGTTGAAAAGTAGTGTAAGTTTCATTGTCATTGAAAAAATTGTTTTTTTCTAATCAATTTATCTCATTAATTATTGAAAAAGCCCCTCGTATAAATAAGTGACAATTGTATGATTTGTTTTTTAGTATTGATGTAAAATGTTATTTACTTAAATAGTAAATTTAAAAAAATAATTTATCTTGTTTACATTGTGCATTTTTACTTTTAGTTGGGATTCATTTTTTTGCTTTTGAGGGACTTGAGCGGTAGGCTACCTGCCATGAAACAGCAGTAGTATTGAAAATGTTATATCCATTCTCAAGAATAATTAGGTTTACTAAGAAAAAATGTTAAAGTGATTACTTCTTTGATGAGCTGAATTTTCTTTGATGTACACATACAGAACACATTGAAAAGAGCCCTAAAAGTGACACTTTTGCTTTGTTCACGATCAAAAGTTGTCTTTATCTTGAACACTTTTCCTCTCAAATGCAAGTCAGACTATTGCCACTTTTACCTATAATTATCTCCATTCATCACAGTTATTACAAAGACTAGGGCATGTATTGCAAAGGAACAGATTAATGTACCCTTTTCTATTGATATCTTCTCTTTTTTATCAAAAACATTTTTTACAGCTTACAGCAGAGGTGCACTAGAGCTCATTTTAAAAAGGTTATGGCTAATTCATGGGTAATATCCCACCAAGGAACTGAAATATGTTTTTCATATAAATTCACATACAAGTAGTAAAAAAAAAGTAACTTTTTTAATCTGAGGCTTTTACCATTCAAGCCACATAATTTATTCCTTTCATCCAATTAACATGAAAACAATTTAATTTATATTTGTTAGAAGTGAAAATGATTATTACCAAAGAATAAATTCTTAACTTTTTTTTCCTTTTACATTATTTATTGCACTTTTGTGGTTGTGACAATTTTATGTGTTAAAAGGGTAATATAAAATGTACATTGTTGATGTATGAATTGTTTGTAATGTTGTTGAATTAATGTGGTCTTTCATGAAATTCATTGAAGTTGGATAAGAAATAACCTGAAAATCACAATTTACAGTAGTCAAACAGCAGAAAGTAGAATTTTGGAATTTTCAGCCCTAAGATCAAATAGTATCTGTATGTGTCATTGGATTTTTTTTAGATTGTTTGATTCTACGTCTAAGATTTTATAACATTTTTATAATTTTCATATTTTGTAAGATAAATTTTCAATTTAATTTCTGTTACAATTGTTATTATATGTATTTTCTTTCTGTAGGTTGAAGACATTCCTGCTGAAGTCATAGATCGCTTTAATATATTCTATATTTGTGAAACGTGTGGAAAGTGTTACTGGGATGGAAGTCATTTTGAAAATGTTTTGAAAGGACGTCTTCAGAAAATTATTGACTCATCAGGTTCATAATTAATATTTTTAGATGAACCCTGTATTTTACATAAAGATTATATGTAAATGGAAATAAAAAGAAAGTTTATTATTCAAATTTTAAAAAATGACTATCATATATATTTTTATATATTTTACTTCTTAAGTCCAATTCTTTATTTTCATTTTTTAATTTACTATAATCTTTGATATGATTACTTTGAGAAAAGGAATTAAAAACTTTTTTTAACACAATCACTGAAAAAAAATTTTGTTGTCAACATAAATGTAGTATTTACAGTATAAACATAATAATAACACTATGTAATTTTTTGGTATGTAATAATATTGCTATGTTAACACATGCAAAGTAAGTAAATAATAAATATTAAATACTTGTAAAATCAATATTTTAATGAAAACCTGCCCAGTTATCTTAGCTATTATAGTAGATAATATACTTTACATTCATTATTTGCAATCTTAATAGTTATATTTTTTACCCTATATACATTTAAAATTCTACTTTTTTGCCAGTAATGGTGTTAAGTTACCTTCCTTTATGTACCATCATTCTAGAAAAGGTATTAAATAACAATTCAAAAATCTAACAAGCCAAAAATTTTTTTTGGCTTGTTAGATTAACCTTGAAGGTGACCTAGACAGTCCTTATACACCTTCAATAGAAGTGCTGTTGAAGCCGCTTCACTCGTTTGATCAAGTGAAGCGGCTAATTCTCTTCCTACATGTGATATCAGGCTCTGTAACACTAGTACAAGAACCCAGCAATCAAGATATGGAAGAGAGAAGAGCAAGATATAAAACTGAATGTCTAGGTTATCATCAGTTTAATGAATAGTAGCAAAGGCTAAAATTAAGGCTTACTTCAACTTGTATAGTTACAAGTTATCATCTCTTCATATGTTAACTTGCTAGAACTGAAATACATTTAAATTTAAAATGATACTTAATTAAATCAAATTAAACTATAACATAATTATACATTTGCATCACTCTTGATTTGCCAACAAAACAAAACAGTTATTACGTACAAGTAATTTAGTAAATTAGGTATTTACTTAATAACTACTTTGTTTTGCTGGCAAATCAGAGTGATGCAAATCTATAATTATGTTATAGTTTAATTTATTTAAATAATTCTGTAAGGGACACCTTCCAGCATCATCGATCAAAACTCTTGCTCCACTGCCATTATGTGTCCTCTTTGTGGCCTTTCTTTGTTAGTAGCTAAAGCCTATTCAATTTAGTTTAACAGATGACCAACATAAACAGACTGCTTGCTGTATATCTCAGCAGCGAACGTGTTAATGTAAGGTTTTGTTGTTCAAATCAATATTTTTTACTAATCATACAATTACATATTTTAAATCATACAATTATGTATTAAGAAGTATGTGTGTTAATATAGTATGAAGTATTTTTAATACATAATATTATATTGTATCTTGTTCTGAATTTTTATTCAAAGCGTAACATTTTGTCTGCAAAGAGCATAATAATAAAATTATTATTTTTATGCCTCATTATCATTAGTATGAGACATTTTTAAAAAGTAAGGGCTGAAGAATAAGAGCAATAAAAGTAATAACAGAATTTCAGAAATTGGAATTAGTGTTTAATTTCATTAACTGAATAGTTTTATGTTTTATTATATTAAATAATATATTTCATTAGTATAAATTTATGAGATACAAGAATTCAGTTAATTTCAATAATGCAATATTTGTCTTTCTGTGTCAGATTAATTTTAAAACTACATGATAGATTTTTATGTGATTTTTTATAGCAAAAATTTATTGTTGTGCTTTCATGTTAGTGAACTGAGCAGTGATTAAAAAAAATACTAAGCAAATTCTGCTTTTATATATAACTTGAAGTCCAGTAAAAACTGTTTTATAAAAAGTTGTTTGTTTAAATGGAAAATGTTTGTTTAAAAAAAAATGTCAACAAAAAATGTTTATAAAAACTGAAACATAAAAAAAATCTATAACATATTTATTTTGGATCTAAATTTTTCTTTATTATAAATTTTGTTATCTTATTTTGGAAGAGAATAAACATTTTAATTGCTAATGTACATAGTACTTATTTTCTTAAAATGTCTCATTCACGGATTATGTTCATGAGAAAGACTATTTTAATTTTATTTTACTTTCTTTGTTATAAAACACATACTCATCATCAAGTTGGACTTTGTTTTAAGACTGGTGTGTAATTTAGGAAGTAATTTTCAGAACGTGTTTTGTCACAGTAATCCCACTTTTCAGGAATAACAAAAAACTGATATTTCAATTATGCTCTTACCTATTTAAGAAGAAAAATTCCTACAAAACCTTATAATTACTCAAAAACAACATTTTAATACGGCTCAGAGATATTTTTCTTTCTACAAATTTATAATTTTCAATTTAAATTAGAACAAAACACGTTTTGAAGCGACCGGATGGACAAAACATACTTTGTTTGAAATGGCCATGTTTTATTTGCTAAAAATAATAATCGACATGTTTCTGAAAATAAAAGGTTTTACATTCTCATTGTCATTGTCATTGTCATTTGTCATTGTTATATTTTAATAACTAGTAGGTTTTATACTAATATTTGACAAAACTAATACTTTTAATGTTTTTAAATGTGCATTTCACTTCGTTCATTTTCCAAACAGTCACAAGTTTTCTCTTCTTCCGCTTCATTTTCAGCTGTTAAATTGTCATAATGAACACTTTTCTACCATTCTAACTGTTGCTCATTGTTCTCGTTGAAGGTTAACATTACCTTTTCAAAACATTTTCCAAACAGTCACAAGTTTTCTCTCCTTCCGCTTCATTTTCAGCTGTTAAATTGTCATAATGAACACTTTTCTACCATTCTAACTGTTGCTCATTGTTCTCGTTGAAGGTTAACATTACCTTTTTTCCTTAATAAAATGAACTTCTCATTGTCTGACTCAAATCTGTTGTTTATCAAACCCTTAACAATAATAGATTTTTCTTCAATATTGTTTCTAAGGGTACTGGTATTTTTCTTCTTTTTGGGTTTCTTTTCATTTTCCAAAACATCTCCCTTCTCCTTTGCTTTTATTACAGTGCATTTTAAATCACTAATGCTTTCAATTTTTTTAAGAAGTATTAAGACTTTTGGTGTTCAACAAGTGCCAATTTTCACTTAAGATCTTAATTTTAATTATTTGGTCGATGCTACCATAACATATATTCAAGTGTTACCAAGTTATTCAACCAAGTGTTATTCAAGTGCTAACCTCATATCATGAGGAAGGAAGAATATTCACTCTTCCTTCCTCCCTCATGATATGAGGTTTTTCCTTAACATTTTCTCTGCTCTGTTAAACACGCTATCCGCAGGCAAAAAACTATGCCCAAAAACTGGTAAAACACAATGGTTTTGTAAATAGAAGTCTCTGTTGTTTGGAGGAAACGAATAAGAGTTCTTAAAACAATATTGTTTTTGTTTTGCGATATACACTCGTCACAGAACAGACGAAGAACATTATTTCCTTGAAAATGAGTAGTTTTAAGGTGGGCAAAATGTGCTGAGGAAACTTCAAACTTCCTTTACCAGTTTGCTCCTCTGTCCCTCGGTAAAAATTTAGGGTTTTGTAGCCAGATTTGTGATACATAAGTTATAAAAATTGATTTGTCTGGCGTAGTAAGCTTCCTGACTAGGACAGTTTGGCATTGGTTGGATCTGCTGTAAATCAAAATAGTAACCGGTAGAATTAAGGTACATCATCTTTTGTGTTTGTGTGTAAAAAGTTTTGGCTCTTTGTGAGTGTACTCTTTTTTTCTACCATTAGCTGCATTCTTTCCTGGGAACCCGAAAAAGCATTTTTAATCTTTTCTTTTAACAAACTGCTAGTATCTGATGCAGGGGAATTTGAAAACAATGTTGAATTCAGTAACAAATACCTTTCAAAACATGTTGCATTTTACATGCAATTCTTCGTTACCCTGCTGACTGTACATGCATGTTACTTCCTAATACTGAAATCAGATCTCACGTATATTCGTTTAGACTTTACTCTATTGTAGTGAGATTCAGTTACTCAAAGTTCTTGATAAAGTCCCTTACAATTTCCTTTTTTGCTACCGTCTGACAACTTTTACATCTCTTTCCCATCTTTCTTCTACAGCCTGTCCAGAGTGTACTTTGTGAATAATATTATCTAATCTTATTCAACAAAGTCCTGTTACAAAAAAAAAGCTTTTTGCAAACAGACACCTTTTGATTATTTACTGCATGTAAACAGTAAGTAACACTGAAAGCATGTTCACTACCTGGCTTTTGTTTTTTGCTTTAGATAACAGGCCTAGGCCTATGACGTTTTACTTAGTTTGCCTGAAAAGTTAGCAATAATGTTATCTTGCCTTGTTTTATCTGACTTTTTATAATAATTTTTTTCAAAGTTTTTTAAATGTCTATGTCTAAAGCTAACGGAAGAAGATTTTTTTGTGTTGTGAAGACAAGGGTTAAACACTAAGACCCTTCTGGGTTGAGAATATCTCAGTTTCTTCTTCCTTTTTTTATCCTTCTGTACCTTTCCTTTTCCTCTTCCTACTTCCACTACTAAAATCACCAACACTAACACTTCCTAAGTGGACAGAACACTGTTTGAAATAAACACAGAACATGGACAAAACATTATTTGTTCAAAACCCTAGTTTTGTTTACTTGTTTAGGTTGGACTAATTTTTTTTTAGAAGCAAACAATATACTACATGCTATAGGAATTATAAAGAAGGGACCAGTGATACCAATAACTCACTTTTTTATTTTTTGTGACAAAACATGTTTTGAAAGTTACCTCCTCAATAGTTTATTTAAAATATGTTTTTTGTTATGTTGTTAATAAATTGTGATGAATATTGTTAACCCTTGAATGCGAGCAATAGCAATAAAATATAATATACACCAGATTATGTCAAGACTTACTTTCTTATCCTGTTTAGCCTCCGGTAACTACCTTCAGATAATACTTCAGAGGATGATATGTATGAGTGTAAATGAAGTGTAGTCTTGAACACCAGTATCCACGATCTAGTATTCAAGTCCATGTAAAAATAACTGGCTTTACTAGGACTTGAATGCTGGAACTCTCGACTTCCAAATTTGGGAAGACGCGTTCACCACTAGACCAACCCGGTGGGCTATGTCAAGACTTAGGTTACTGTTTCATCACTACTTTAATCCACTGCCTGTATTCAACTGTCATCAACTGAGAAGTATTACAAAATAAAAAATTGTGTATTTTTATTATTTTGAAAGGTATCAGAATAATTTCAAAGCAATGCCTGTAATTTTTTTAGCTTTTAATGTTAAAAAAAAAAATTTGAGTGCAAAATGTTTGACCTAACTTGTATTTTTATAAGCCATATATATATTGGCACATTAATTAATTTCCAAACCATCTGTAACTAAAAAAATTTCTATACAAATTTGTTTAAAAATTTATATAAGAAATTTATAACAGGAATTTAAATTTTTATAAAAATAACTATTAAAGAAAACCCTGCAACAACAAATTATAACAAAATCCATAATGTTTCACAATATCTGGAATTATATGTATATTTGTAAATTGACATTAGTCAATTACAAATGTCAATTTGTCATTAGTAATTTTTACATTAGTAAATTTTTTTGGTTAAAATCAAAGGTGAAATAAAATTATGAATTATTTATATTCCGTAACATAATTTATTACAAAATATGAATAATTTCATAAAATATTTAGTATAATTATATAGTGTTCATTTTATTTATAATTTTATTTCACCATTTGTATTAAACATTTCGGGGAGAAGACAAAAACTATTGTTACAATCCTGAATTAACAAATTAACCTGTTTAACAAAAACTATTGTTACAATATCATGAATAGCCTTTAGTGCTACATACATATATTTTTTTTTAATAAAAAGTTCTCTTTATTATTATACTATAACAAATAAAGATGGCTATATTTCAAAAAAAATTTTGATTTTTTTTTAAATTACTGTTTGTCGGTTGTAGAATTCAAGATATTTAGGATTGTATTTGAGTTCTCATTAGTTGATATTATTGGACAGAAATAAAATGAAATTTTAACATATAATTAAAATTAAGTTAAAAATAATAAATAAATAAAACATTAGCAGGTTGTTGTATTTATCTAAATTTATTTAGTTGGAATAAATTTGTAAAAATTAACATTACTTTGAAATCATTAAATTATTGATTTTTTTAAGTAAAGCTAAATTACTATTGTTATAAAGTAAATTACTATTGTTATAAATTTGTAATTTATTTTTATTATTGTTGATTACATTTTTAAATATACAGTCAAATTACTGTGAGAGAGCAAACTAGTTTTGCTTCATACTGGTATGAAAAAGATTAAAAATCAAACAAAAATATTTAATGCAAATTGTTATAAAATTAAGAAACTTCAGTAAAAAGAAAATGTTACATTAATCTAACCTAGTTTTGTTTCTCAAGCTATCAGCTAAATTAGTGAATTAAATTACTATTTTTCAGAACTCCATACAATAAAAAACTTCTGAAACTAAAATTGTACAATAACGTATAATCTGAATGAAGTATGTTACAATATACTCAGTATACCCATCATAAGCAGACATTTTATTATTATCTGTTACCAAACGGTTAACTAGGTATTACCCATTTTTTGTTTTAGTATTGTGTTAACACAACATTTGGTCATATGTATCTAATTGTTGATTAAAATTTATTAATAAAATCTAGCTAAAAACATAAATAAATAAATACAAATTTTTTACCTTACATGCTGTCTTTTTCTTTTCCCGTTTATTATTGAAGCATTTTCATAATGTACACAATTTCATCAGTAGATTCAGCCATCACTGTTGAGTGATGGCTAAGTCAGAATGGATGGTGATGGTCACTGGGAAAGAAGTGATAAATATGATTATCTCATGCTAGTAGGAAATCGGTTTTCAGCTTTCACCCAAGAAGATTCAATTGGTCGCAGTCTCGGGTAGGATTTTGTTCAGGGTTGGAACCACGGTCTCCTACCCTTTCCCTACAGTGAAGTATCTCAGCATATGAATAGATAAAAACCACACCATACCATTTGTTATACAGGTAATATAGCGCAATGGGCTATGCTACCTGTGCTGTGGTTGTACTTGCTCCCCAGACCTCCTCAATCAGAAGATAGAGGTGATGAATAGAGGGCAGGTAAGGTGGATACAGAGGCATCAGTTGTTTGTAGGTGATAAGAGAGATGGGATCAGTCGATGAAGAGTAGATGGACATATTGTGGATACCAATGTTCTTTGGTGGTTGGGTTTCAATTTACTGCACATCTCAGGATTACTCAACCTGACACTGTACAAGACTACACTTCATTTAAATTCATACATATCATCCTCTGAAATAATACTGCAGCGGTTCTGGAGGCTAAACAGAAAAAAGAAAAAATATTGACCTACAAACTGATCCTGAACTTCTGGAAATGGCTGGACTGCCAGCCTGGGGAACTGGGTGTGAGTTAAACTAATTCCTGTTGGGTCATGGTTGCTTTAAAGCATACCTGTGCAAGTGGGCATTGAGACCCTCCATAGTGTGCGACTATTGCAGAAGAAAGAGTACTGCAGAATTCATGATGTTCAAATGCGACCAGAGATTTTGGCCTGCTTATCCCACATAACATTATGATGCAGCATTAGGCATTATGATGCAGCCTGTACAGGCGTGGCACAGTGCCACAATTGTTGGTCAGAATTAACTGCTTAAAGATGGCAAAAGAAGTAGAGGGGTTAACAGTTCCCTCTGATTTTCCAATGGGACTGTGAACATACTCAAAGGAGAAATAATCAACAAGAAAAGATACATGTTGAAGTTAAAAAGTATAATAAAAACAAACATTCTATGTGCATTATACTAAATAAATTATGAATTGAATGTTGAATGTTAATTCAACATATTCTCTGAATCTATTCTCATTATCAAATTTTAATGACTCATTATATTATTTTCTAATTTTTATTTTACATACTTTTATGGAATATTTGAGTTTTATTTTTGTTAATTTCTTATATTAAAATGTCTTCATTATTAAAAAAAAAAAAAACAGTTTATTAGTGTAGTATAATATTTTACAAGTTTTGAAAAGATGTGATTTTTTTAGAATAGTAAAGAAAAATAGTGCTAATTTGATATGACATTTAAGCACAGATGTTATTTAATGAAAAGTAACTTTATTTTAAAAAAACATCATACCTCTACAATTTGTGAATATCTAGTAATAAATATGTCTAATCTTAATCATTTCACATCATGATTTGGCATCAATTCACACACAAGTGCACTACACATTTTTTTTTTTATTCTTCATGAAACCAAACCAATATTATTGGTTTAATGAGTTAATTTTTTATGGTACATTCATTTTTGAGTCGTTTTTGACTATTATCTAAAGATTTTTAATTGGGTTTAAATCTGGGGAGTTGCCTGGCCTCAGGAGCACTAATTTTTTGATCTTCAAAAGTTTTTCCAGTTTTTTGGCAATTCGCATGGCACCAAATCCAGTTAGAACACTGTTGCCTTGTGGGAATTTGTTTTGAAGTTATGTCAAACACTTTCCACAATGTACGTCAAATAATGTCCGCGATCATGCCCAATATTCTAAATACTGTAATCCATAGAGTAACTTCCGTTAAACAAAATGCACTGATTCACTTATTCAAATAATTATTTTATGTTTATTTGTTTACTCTATCGCATATTTAATTGTATTATATTTTTATATTCATTACAGTGTTTTGTTGTATTTTATAATAAATGAGATGAGATGAACAAGTTTGTGTGAAGTGAATCTGAGTGAGCAATACAATAATATTAATAAAATGCACATAATAACATCAACTGTACTTAGGCTAACTAGATATACAGCTGTAAAAAAGAAGAAAACAAGACAGTACCAAAATATATCATAAGAAATATCAAGTAAATAACATATGGAGCTGAATAATAACATACTGCCCGCAAAAAAATCAATGATTCTTTCTTAATGTTATAGTAAAATATCATAAGTAATAACACAATGGTAACATTAATGGTTTTTGATCTCTAATTTCAAAATTGTACATGAAAAATAAATAATTTAATATTACATTGACATATGTTAATAGTACATAAATTACAGTCTTACAAGAGAATATGTAATTATACAATCATAAATATTAAATATAAATATTAATACAGTATTTATAAAAATAATTATTTATATGTTACAAAAAGATAGTAATGCACATAAGGTCATTGTAATACAAATGAATGCTAGACCAATTCAAACAATTATAACGTATTGAGTTATTGTTCTGAGTTAGGATTCAGCAGTACATATAATAATTAAATAGAGCATAACATATTGTATGAACATAAATAATAATAATGTATTATATGCCTTTAGAGTCATAGATCATTTTGATTCATGACTACAGAGATTGATCTATGACTATATCCTTAATAAATATAGGATATGTCTTAAGTGTTGTGTTGTTAGTGCATCCAATGGCCCGAGCAATCATGATGCCATTGGATATTTTGTGCCCAACATTACTGTGGATGCATAAACCTGGAACTTCTTCAAAGTGTTCCTGGGGCTCAACTAGACTGAAGATGAATTCAATGGCCAGACTAAGCTTAATGCCATTGACACTATACCTAGGATCATGTGGATCTAGGATTTCTTTTAAAAGTGTTGTTCCTGGGGCTCAACTAGAGTGAAGATGAATTCAATGGCCAGACTAAGCATAATGCCATTGATAAATATAAAAGTGTACGAGTTCTTAGGTACCTATTCCAAGACTAAATAAATATAATTTTATAATAAACATATATATCATCTTACAATTGAAAACAATTGTCTAATAGTTGTCAAGTGTACATCTGTTCACTGGCTGCTAATTCTCGATTTAAATCCATAGCAGTTAATTTTTCACAATACAACACTACAGTAACTGCGAAGCGCACAGTTCCATACAAAAACTTTTGTATCTTTCATAAACTGGGGGATTGCTACTGAAGTTAAGGTTAAGGCTTGTATATTGTACAATTATAAAGAAAGAATTTAAAAAAAAAGAATTCATTATATTAAATGTTATCGATAATATCAAGTGGAAATAGCGGGTGCTGCAGTTTCACAGTGCCTATACACAAGCCGCCACTGTCTTATTTTTGGGATTCTTTTAGAGAAAATAGAATCAACCAAGCTTACCCACATTGTTATTCGATTTATTTTCAATCAAAAACACACGGGACTTTTAGCCTACTTGACCGGTCTGGCGAAAGAAATCGAAGCATCTAAAAAGTTATTCACTATAACTTTTTTCACTAATTCTCCATGAAGTAGCTGATGCTATGGATAGAACAAGAGTGTTCTCTTGTATTTTTCGTGATAATACTTATCTACTGAGTGACTGGCTCAGGATCTCTCCTGAGCCAGTCAGTCTCCTCTTGCATGACTGCAGGGCTCCGTGTACCAGGAATTTGCCACCCAATGGAAATGACAATTTCCATGCGCATACCTCAGCTTGCACATGTGCGCTGCATCTGTTCTTAATTTGCTTCATTGTTAACTCAATTATTATTCCCTTAAAACTAATTTACTTCTTTTCGCTCCATGCTATTACACTACTTTCCTCTTTAGAAAAAGTGTTGTATATACGTCACTTGGATTACTAAATCACCCTCAATTCTCCTTATGTATGCAACAATTTGGCACTATAACACAGGTTGGGAAGCACTGATGTAATGTAAGGTTGTTTACTCTGAGAATAATAGCTACCTAACAGACATACATGAAATTTTGTAGTATATGAAAACTTTGGTCCTTCTGATGCATCCAAATTTTTTGTTGCATTGAACTTGTATTTGGCTATAATTTGAGCTAGTGGTTGAGTGTGTACCATACTAATGTTTGACTGTTTGTAGATTAATATTTCTGCAACATTTGCTCTTAATAGAACATGACTCATTATTTAGCTTTCTTTACAGAATTTGGTACTCTGTTAGATTTGACAAGCACCTGCCTCATCAGGGGCCCCTCAAATCTTATTTGTTCCGGTTCTGGAAACGACTGCTAGTAACAACTAGCACAATGGATACTAACAAGTATCCTTATAAGCGAGCGTTTGGCCTAGTTAATTCTAGTAGTTGCTGAGTGACAGGGAGCTTTATAGGCCGCTGGCTGTCCATACTTGCTGCGAGCAGTCGTCATGTTTGTAGGCATGCTCATACATTTAGCAGTAGCTAATGCTCATACATTAGCATGCTTATACATTTAGCTACTGCTAAATGTATGAGCATGCCTAAAGATTTAGATAAATACATAAAGATTTAGATAATCTGACTTTGTAGAGTATTCTGGTGGAAAGTGTCGGAAGCCAATGATTAGAGGAAACAGCCCAAGCTTAAACGGGGTAGTTCTGTTGAAGTGACGGAGGTAAGAATTAATGCTTCCTCAGGAGAAGAAGATCAAGCAGTGGCCGGTGTTTCCACCTGAGTTCCACAAGATAATCTGTTTGATGAGTTTTTTTTAGGGGAAATGGGAGGGCAGGTAGCTCTGTCAACTTGGTTAGGTACTTTGAGAATCAGTATGATCAATATTTCAGAAGAATTCCCCCCCCCCCACCACCACCAAAGAACACTTAATTTTTTAACCAATCAGCCAAAAATCTATTTATTTTTAATATCCAATAAGAATTAGGTGGGAATTGCATGTTTCAAAACAGCAGGAAATATTGATATTAACAATAACCGGATTGGAGAAATAACACACTAACATGCTCTTTTATACTGGTCGTTTTAAACATTATCCATATTAACATATTTTACATATTAAAAATATAAGCATTATTGCTTATAATTATAGGAAGCGAGCGTAGGTTAAGTTTGGTTAGATTATATTCATAAACCCACCGGATTGGTGTACTGGTGAATGCGTCTTTGCAAATTAGCTGATTTGGAAGTCGAGAGTTCAAGTCCTAGTAAGGCAGTTTTACTTTATAAAATTACTTTTATACAGATTTGAAAACTAGATCGTAGATACCGGTGTTCTTTGGTGGTTGGGTTTTAATTAACCATACATCTCAGGAATGGTTGAACTGAGACTGTAAAAGACTACACTTCACTTACACTCATACATATCATCCTCTGAAGTAATTAAAGGTGATTCTCAGAAGCTAAACAGGAAAAAGGAAGGAAATTATATTTATAAAATAAAAAAATATAAATGGTAATAAAGGGGGGGAAATACCAATTGAGCAATAATCAGATTAAACAGAATACAAAATAATGAACTATGCAATCTTGTTTAGATATATGAGTGTCAACAAGGACAAGTTCATGAAACTTTTATTTGTTATATTATTGTCATGTTTGTGAAACAGATTCATAATATTGGTGTGTACATCTTTGATTATTCATATTTTAGATCAACATTTTATCTTGTTTACTATCATGTCATAGATTTTAAATTACGTATATATAAAGATTTTATAGAAAATTTTAAATTTAATAAATAAATTATTACACTTTAATTAAAACAGGTGACCCGTAAGTCTCCTAACCCACCAGGTTGGTCTAGTGGTGAACGCGTCTTCACAAATCAGCTGATTTGGAAGTCGAGAGTTCCAGCATTCAAGTCCTAGTAAAGGCAGTTACTTTTATAAGGATTTGAATACTAGATTGTAGATACCGGTGTTCTTTGGTGGTTTACACTCATACATATCATCCTCATTCATTCTCTGAAGTAATACCTGAACAGTAATTCCCGGAGGCTAAACAGGAAAAAGAAATGAGACCCTTAAGTCTCCTAGCACCCTTAAGGGAATGGTAGCACTTAATTTAGCGATAACAGCAATTCAATTCATAATCATTTCTAACAACAAATTTTATGTTACATATTAAAAGTTAATAAACAGGGTATATATTCCATTTTAATTCAACAAATGGTCAGTGCATCACTATTTTTGATTTTAATAATATTTGGTATTTTTTCTATATTTAAAAAAAATTTTTTCTTGAATGATAGAGTATTTTTTAATTTGCCGGCATGTAAAAACAGCCATTTTCGTCACTTTTTCCATGAACATTCTTATTTTACAATGCACAGAGGGTCAAAAAGGGTTTTTTGGAAAGTGTAAAGATGGAACTTCATCTTAATGTACTCAAAATTCATTTTGTTACATAAACAAATCTTATAATGTTTACTGAAGTTACATTTACAAACTTTTTTTTTTTTTTAATTTTGGGTCCAATATAAATAATGAAGGACTTAGGGTAACAGGCCTGTTTTTTACCTTTTAACTCAGGTACTAGTAGTACTTATAAAAAAAATTGGACTGTTACTGAGTGTCCTTCATTAAAAAAAATGGCCACCAAATCCTTTGAAAATGTCTCATTTTTTGGGTACAAAAACCACATGTGCGGCAGGTGGCAAAAATCTGAAATGTTTAGAACAATAACTACTTTTTATGTATGTACTTTAAAACCATATAAAACTTATTTTGTTACACAAAGGGGTTAAGGAGTAATGAAGCCAACAAAACTCCAAAACACCATTACTTCTAATCGTAAACAATGTATAAAAAAAAATCCCTTTTGGCACGCCGGAAGGCAGATGTAGATTTCACTAGTGCTAAGTAGGGAATAAAAAACATTTCCACCTTAAATTAAGAAAAACTTCAGGTTTAGTCGATATGACAAAAGTTGCAAATGAAAAAGGGTTTCACATGTTTAGCATACGACAACCTTCATCTTCTTACAATTCCAGCAATATTTTGGTCAGCCCTTGCCGAATTGGTCATATCAAAAATTGTTTCAGACAAAAGTTTTAGCTAATGTTTACAGGACTAATGACCTCTTAAACAAATTCAGTACTGTGCCTATTAAGGAAGGTATGATTCATTTTTGTTTTCGAAACCCAACTTTTTCCACCCCTGGGCCAATGGTTGGTGATATAAAAAAAATTTACTTAGTAAACTTTTAGGCCCTTATCCAAAGAAGTAGGAACTTTAAACAAATTCAATATTTTACTTAATAAGAAAGTAATAGCGTTATTTTGTTTTTTTGATAAAGGCCCCTCCCCCTTTTCCCCACCATGGTCTGATTTTGGCCATTAAAGAACTCAACCGAGATTTTGGGTTGACTTATTTTGAAGGAAAAATTTGAAAGTGATTGGTGTAAAATGACGGCAGTTACCGTGTCCACAAGAAAGTGAAATATATATAACTTTTGAGCTTACAGTAGTTTTGGGTTGTGAAACGCAAAGATATGTCAAAATGTTCTGGAAGTCAAACCATAGTATCCAACGCTTTCTTATGATCTACCTAATACTGATGTTATGTATTTTTTCAGATTATAAAAATACAACTAAACTCATTAGAATGAATAAATTGATAATTAATAAATAGTCAATTACAAAATGATAAACAATTCAAATACATTAACAAGTTGTTTAATTCACGTTTACTTTATTTTACTCTTGCTACTGGAAGTTATGAAAAAATTTTGCACTTTTTGATAACAAACTTAACTAACATAAAGAAGTGCTCCTACAATGTTTTTACAGTTGAACTGATAACTACTCATTCATCTTTGGTGTAATGTTGTGCCCTCTTCCAGTAGTTGATAGAAAAAGCTCTGAAGGCATGAAAATTTTAAAAATATTTTCCAGTTGAACCCATGTTTGATTATCCCTCAATGATTTCTTTAATGAGTACCAGGACTGTGTGGATGGAAAAAGTGTATGCGATATTCCTCTTCTTGAAGTCACTGGTGTGAAATAAATACCAAACTTCATGAATGATTTTAAACTGTTCTAAAAGCCAAATACTCTTGCATATGTCCATGTGCAAATACACACACAGAATTGTACATAACATAAAGTAATGTTTATTTTTTATTTCTATCACATTTTTACTCTGTTATGGGTTTTGAAAATTATTGTCTTACTCTACCTTCAGGCATCCAATAAGTTAGATTAAATACTATATAAAACATATATTAAATAATATATAAAACATTTAAATGTTTTATATACAAAGTTTTATCTTTTACCTTAAACTGCACATAAAAATGAGTTAACTTATACAAATATTGAAATGTGTATGTTACATAAACTGCAATCAAACCAATAAAATAATTTTAAAAACAAGGCTAAAGTATGATTTAGCTGACTGATGAGTTCACTAGGGTACTGTACTAATACACTGAAAACCAAAATACTAATAAAATGTTTTGTAATGATTAATAATGGCTATCAGACCAAAAGCACAAAAAGCTGATTCTATGCTCAAATACAAATTGGACTGGCATCTGTCCAAATCTAATAATCTATCATAATAATCTAATATCTACACATTCTTTAATAGTAGAAATACCAGCAATCATTGTTTAATTCGTTCATCAAAGTGAATGATAATTTTTTTATTGATGAAAGCAAATCTGCTTTCATCAATATCATCCAGTCTTCCTTCATTTAGTTTTTAACACAAATCTTGATCTGCATTAAATGGTAATTTCATTAAACATTTTTCCCAAGAACAATTCTCAGCATCGGTATCTGGACCAGAATCAATCAACAATTAAATAACGTCGATATCATCACCGCTAAAAAAATTACTTACTGCTAGCAGTAAGTAATATTGAATTTCCTACATGGTCATATGTTACATTAACATCTGCACCCATTTCTAATATTTATTTTATGAAATTTAAATTTCTTTTACTCTTCATAAATTTTAATGATAGTGAAACATATCTTACATTTGTAGTCCCAAAATTGTTAAACTTAAAATAGTATCTATATAAAATTGTCTCGCATGACTCCATCATATTTATAGCATGGAAAATAGGTACAATTGGAAGAAAATTTCCTATATGAAGTAGAATTACTTTCAAACTGGCCTTGGAAGCATCTATAAACAATCGCCATTGTTTTGGTTTATGTTCAGATTTCATAATTCCATCAATGTCTGTGGCAAAGGTCATATTAAACTTTGAAGAAACGAATGTAGTAAATGTTTTTCACAATTGCGATAAACAGATGTTTTGACATTTTCCTGCAATAGATGCCTTTCCAGTAGTTTGGAAGGTAGGAGCTCTGCTTTTTTTTCAGTTCCATCTGAGAAATTAGATGGGTGGCAAAGAGTCCTCTGCTCCCAACCGGTCAAACCGTGAATTCTAATTTGTATTTGGAAGTAATGAAACGCCTCATGGGTCGCATTTGTCAAATCCGACCCCAGTACCAGGATCTGGGCAGTTGGACTCTTGCACGATAATGCCCCGGTACAAATGGCAACAGTTACTATGTCGCAAATCAAATCACCGTCTTATCCCACCAGACTTTGCTTGAGCAGACTATTTTCTGTTCCCAAAACTCATGCTGAAGATGAAGGCTGCTTTTTCGACGACATTCCGCCCATGCAAAGGGCTTGCACCGAACAGTTGAAGGCGATCCCACAAATTGATTTCTCCAGAGCATTTGATGGGCTCTACCGGTATTGCAACGAGTGTATAACTACAGAAGGGTTCTATGTAGAAGGCTGTTGTGAGTAAATCTTTTTATCTTTAAATCTGTATTTTTATTTAATATAGTTTGGGAACTTTCCAGGCATACTGTGTGGGCACAGCAAAAGGCATTGAGCTTCTTTTTCCAGTATGCTAAGCTCTAAGGTCAGTTGCATAAGTTGAACAACACATATGTGGAGCCCGTGGTTTGTCTTGACTTCTAACTGAGCAACCAAAATAAAGTTTATAAGCTTTCTAAATTAATGAAGTCACTGACCTCCTCTGAGATTTCAACATAAATTGTTCACAAAAATAACAAAAAACATTGCTGTTATTCACACACTTTCAAGAAGACATGTTGAAGCACTGACAATAGTTATTAACATTCACATCTGAAGAAGCTGTTTTTTATACATCAATCCAGAAGATGAGAAAAGTAGAATTAACAATATTGCTTTTTATTATTTATTTGCAACATTTTGTGAAACATCACTGCTCATCACAGATATGAATTACAAAAACCAAAACCGTATAAAAATGTATTTCTTGAAAATTGAGGGTGATGGGAATAAAATTTAAGGATTTTTGGCATTTGGCGGTTATGTTTTATTTATTTCAGTTGTAGTTTTACAGGAAGCAAAATTATTGTTCCACAGTGTTATCGATAAGAAAAATAGATCAAGATGAAGTTGGTTTATAAATGCAACATTTTATTAAAAATAATAATAGTTTTTACTAATTAGTGAGTTTAACCTCCTCTATGAATCATGAGACCTTGCCGTTGGTGAGGGGGCTTGAGTGCTCAGGGATACAGAGTAGCTGGACCGAAGGTGCAACCATATCGGAGAGGTATCTGTTGAGAGCCAGACTAAGGAATGATTCCTGAAAGAGGGCAGCAGCTCTTTCAGTAGTTGTTAGGGGCGTGAGTCAGGACGACTTAAACGGCCGTATCAACATCACTCAGTCCTCTGAGTACTGCGCAGCTGAAAGCAATGGAAAACTACAGCTGCTTTTTTTCCAAGAAAATGTGGCTCTCTGCATTTTCACATAGCAATAATGGAGGCGCCTTCCTTGGTAAAATATTCCGGAGGTAAAATAGTCCCCCTTTCGGATCTCCGGGTGGGGACTACTAAGGAAGGGGTCACCAGAAAATTAAAAAATAACATTCTACGAGTCGGAGTGTGGAATGTTAGAAGCTTAAAAAAGATTGGTAGGCTAGAAAATTTAAAAAAGGAAATGGGTAGGACAAATGTGGATATAGTAGGAATTAGTGAGGTTCGGTGGGAAGAGGAAGGCGACTTTTGGTCAGGTGATTTTAGAGTAATTAACTCAGCGTCAAATAATGGGCAGGCAGGAGTAGGTTTCGTGATGAACAAGAAGATAGGGAGGAGAGTGGAGTATTTCAAAACGCATAGCGATAGAATCATTGTAATAAGGATAAAATCAAAACCTAAACCGACAACGATTGTTAACGTCTATATGCCTACAAGCGCCCATGATGATGATGAGGTAGAGTGTGTATACGAAGAGATTGATGAAGCAATTAAACACGTAAAAGGAGATGAAAATTTAATAATAGTTGGAGATTGGTATGCAAGCATTGGAGAAGGCAAGGAAGGAAATATACTGGGCAAAAGGAATGAAAGAGGGGACCGACTTATAGAGTTTTGCACGAAGTATAATTTAGTAATTGCCAACACCCAATTTAAAAATCATAATAGAAGAATATACACTTGGAAAAAGCCAGGCGATACTGCAAGGTATCAGATAGATTATATCATGGGTAAGCAAAGATTTAGAAATCAACTCGTTGACTGCAAAACTTACCCTGGAGCAGACATTGATAGCGACCATAATTTGGTGATAATGAAATGTAGATTGGGGTTTAAAAACCTGAAGAAAAGGTGTCAGATGAATCGGTGGAATTTAGAGAAGCTTGAGGAAGAGGAGGTAAAGAAGAATTTTGAGGAGGACATCGCAAGAGGTCTGAGTAAAAAAGATAAGGTAGAAAATGTAGAAGAAGAATGGGAGAATGTTAAAAAGGAAATTCTTAAATCAGCAGAAGCAAACTTAGGCGGAATAAAGAGAACTGGTAGAAAACCTTGGGTTTCAGACGATATATTGCAGCTGATGGATGAACGTAGAAAATATAAGAATGCTAGTGATGAAGACAGTAAAAGGAACTATCGGCAATTAAGAAATGCTATAAGTAGGAAGTGCAGACTAGCGAGAGAAGAGTGGATTAAAGAAAAGTGTTCAGAAGTGGAAAGAGAAATGAACATTGGTAAAATAGACGGAGCATACAGGAAAGTTAAGGAAAATTTTGGGGTACATAAATTAAAATCTAATAATGTGTTAAACAAAGATGGTACACCAATATATAATACGAAAGGTAAAGTCGATAGATGGGTGGAGTATATTGAAGAGTTATACGGAGGAAATGAATTAGAAAATGGTGTTATAGAGGAAGAAGAGGAAGTTGAGGAGGATGAAATGGGAGAAACAATACTGAGATCTGAATTTAAGAGAGCATTAAAAGATTTAAATGGCAGAAAGGCTCCTGGAATAGACGGAATACCTGTAGAATTACTGCGCAGTGCAGGTGAAGAAGCGATTGATAGATTATACAAACTGGTGTGTAATATTTATGAAAATGGGGAATTTCCATCAGACTTCAAAAAAAGTGTTATAGTTATGATACCAAAGAAAGCAGGGGCAGATAAATGTGAAGAATACAGAACAATTAGTTTAACTAGTCATGCATAAAAAATCTTAACTAGAATTTTATACAGAAGAATTGAGAGGAGAATGGAAGAAGTGTTAGGAGAAGACCAATTTGGTTTCAGGAAAAGTATAGGGACAAGGGAAGCAATTTTAGGCCTCAGATTAATAGTAGAAGGAAGATTAAAGAAAAACAAACCAACATACTTGGCGTTTATAGACCTAGAAAAGGCTTTCGATAACGTAGACTGGAATAAAATGTTCAGGATTTAAAAAAAATTAGGGTTCAAATACAGAGATAGAAGAACAATTGCTAACATGTACAGGAACCAAACAGCAACAATAACAATTGAAGAACATAAGAAAGAAGCCCTAATAAGAAAGGGAGTCCGACAAGGATGTTCCCTATCGCCGTTACTTTTTAATCTTTACATGGAACTAGCAGTTAATGATGTTAAAGAACAATTTAGATTCGGAGTAACAGTACAAGGTGAAAAGATAAAGATGCTACGATTTGCTGATGATATAGTAATTCTAGCCGAGAGTAAAAAGGATTTAGAAGAAACAATGAACGGCATAGATGAAGTCCTACGCAAAAACTATCGCATGAAAATAAACAAGAACAAAACAAAAGTAATGAAATGTAGTAGAAATAACAAAGATGGACCACTGAATGTGAAAATAGGAGGAGAAAAGATTATGGAGGTAGAAGAATTTTGTTATTTGGGAAGTAAAATTACTAAAGATGGACGAAGCAGGAGCGATATAAAATGCCGAATAGCACAAACGAAACGAGCCTTCAGTAAGAAATATAAGTTGTTTACATCAAAAATTAATTTAAATGCCAGGAAAAGATTTTTGAAAGTGTATGTTTGGAGTGTCGCTTAATATGGAAGTGAAACTTGGACAATCGGAGTATCTGAGAAGAAAAGGTTAGAAGCTTTTGAAATGTGGTGCTATAGGAGAATGTTAAAAATCAGATGGGTGGATAAAGTGACAAATGAGGAGGTATTGCGGCAAATAGATGAAGAAAGAAGCATTTGGAAAAACATAGTTAAAAGAAGAGACAGACTTATAGGCCACATACTAAGGCATCCTGGAATAGTCGCTTTAATTTTGGAAGGACAGGTAGAAGGGAAAAATTGTGTAGGCAGGCCACGTTTGGAGTATGTAAAACAAATTGTTGGGGATGTAGGATGTAGAGGGTATACTGAAATGAAACGACTAGCACTAGATAGGGAATCTTGGAGAGCTGCATCAAACCAGTCAAATGACTGAAGACAAAAAAAAAAAATGTAGTATTTAATGACAATTTACGTTTAAAATATATATTTTATTATTTTATTTTTATTGCACAAAAAATAAATAGAAATCAAATGAAAATTTTACGTTTTACCTTTTTTCCCAAAAACTAAACCTTAATTTTCAGGTGCCCATTATATGCAAGGACGCAAAAGACAAGGGTGTATGCAAGTTACAGTAATTAAATATGTAATTTTTCAAATAAATTACACCAATGTTTTTAACTTTTATTTTTTATAAAATAAATTAATTTTATATATATATACAAAGGCTTCCCAATATAACTATCAGTAGGACTCACATTTCCAAACAATGATATCAAGAGATAGTGATATAGGAATGTAGTACAACTCATAGAGTGGACTATGAAGTAGTTTAGATGGAGAGAGAATTCTCAGTGTTATGTACATTTGAAAAAGTACATACACTTAACTACACTGTTGTATATTTACAACAATTATTCAATACACAAATCACTCTCATTACCTTTCACCGCTTGACTGCAGAAGAAATTCTGGACTTAAAAGAGTTAAGGAAGAGGTTAGCCAACTACTATATAAGGAGTGTCTTGTTGGGAGTAAAACACAGATGATGAGAAAGGACTGATTTAAGCTTTTGAGATGTGAATATGGAGAACGATGGGGAAAAAAATATGAACAAATAAAATGGTGACTGATAAAATAATGAACAGGGTTAAAGAAGAAAGAGCACTAATGCAAGAAGAGTACAAAAGAAAAGAAAATGGTTAGGACATGTGGTTAGAAGAAGTGGAATCTTGACAATGCTTTGAAAGAGTTAGTAAAGAGAGAAAGGAAGCAAGAAAGAAGAAGGATGAAGATAATAAACAAGGTGAACTAGAAGCTACAAAGTGATGAAGGAGAAGGTGATCAAGGACAGAAATGGATGAAGACAATGATGGTGTAAGGATCCTGCCACAGAACACCAGTTGATGATGATGATGATGAAACACATTTTTAGACTCTTTCTAAACTGGAAACCACTGACTGGGATACTAATAAAGTGGTTTACAGAATTAAAAGCAGATAAATGTCTGCTTTCACAGTTTTTCATATTAAAGGGGAACTTCTTTAATATAGATGGGATTGGGGAAAACAATTACTTATTACAGGGCTCAATTAGTTTTTCAGTAGATATCACAAATTAAGTATTAAATAAGACTGTAATGAACTTAAGATTTTGATGATGATAATTAAAAAATAATCCAGTTTCATCATTGCTGTTCTTTGTGTTGTAGATATGGGTCCATGGGGAAAAAACTATCCAAACTTTATACACATAGTAGCTAATAACTTAAGCAATAATCATAACTGATTAATACATAATACCTTAATCATACCTTAATACTAATACCTAAATCATTATTGATTATTTTTAAAATATTAATCAAGGTGACTTCATATCAATATAATGCTGAGTTCTTGCTACAACACTCCACTGCAAAATATTAAAAATTTGTTTAAAATTATTACATTAGTGGATACATGACTTAATGATGTGTAATGAGTGAAGGATAAGTTAGACAATGGTGTAATACTTTAAAAATGGCTGTCCAAATGTGCATGACGAAGAGTAGAGTGGAGAGCCCAGTATTCAGATCGACAAAAATCATTGAACAAGTGAACCGAAAATTGCAATGTGATCGGTGATTGATGATTAGCTGATCGATTTCCGCATGTTAGAAGCACCTCTAACTACAAGATTTCACAGAAAAGCTTGAATATCACAAATTATGTACAAGATGGGCACTGAAAATGCTCACCAACCAAAAGAGCAAAGAATGTGCAGTAGATGAGCATTTTGGACCACTATTGACAAGATAGAGATGATTTTTTTCCCACACTGTTATGGGCGACGAGACATGGATATTCTACACCAACACAGAATCTAAACAACAGTCAATGCAGTGGCGCCATTCAAGTTCCCCAAAACCGAAGAAGTTTAAGCTATCTCCGTATTTAGTTGAAAAATGTTTGCTACTGCTTTTTGGGACAAAAAGGGCAATTTTGGACGAAATCAACCAATTTTGGTTGATTTCATGGAATATGGATCAACAATTACAGCTGATGTTTACTGCAAAATATTCTCACCAAACTGAAACGTGCAATCCAAAATTGATGATATGGAAACTATAGTCCAGCATAGTTCTCCTTTACGATCCTCCTTCACGACTAACATGTGTCCTCACACCGCTACTTTAACCAAGAAGAAGATTCAAGATTTTCATTGGGAATTTTTTTAACCACCCTCCATATAGTCCTGACCTTCAACCTAGTGACTACTTCCTCTTCTATATGTGGCTTGGTGGACAACGGTTTGAAAACAACGAGGAACTCAAGACTGCCATTTTCAGCTGGTTCAATTTCAGGTGGCGAACTTCTATGCAGAGTAGTTAAATGAACTGGTGCAGTGTTACGAAAAGTGTTTAGAACTGAATGGCGATTATGTGGAAAAGTATAACAGATATATAGTAAAATAAAGTGTAAGTAAAAATTTTTCTCACAAGTTATCTCTTTTAATGACCAACCTTTTACTTTATGAATGTGCCTCGTATATTATGCAAACATGACGGACATCCCTTGATGTTCCTAAAATTCTCACATAAGTTCATCACAAAATTGAAAAGTACATTTCCTTTTATAATTTTGTTTTTTAACATAATTAAATATGTATAATTTGTTCCCTTGGAAAAATGAATAGTGTTGATTGTCTATAATTGACTTGAAGGAAAGAAAGCCTATTGAGAAATTAATTGCTCAATATTAATTTTATTCTGGTTGGCAATCCATAACTAATACTGACTGATGATAACAATAGATGAATTTTTTTGTAGCGTGTGAAAAATGCCATGCCAGGACTTGAAACAAATACTTCTGGATGAAAGACAAATCACTCCACTACAGAGATCAGCCCTTTTATGAATGAAATATTTTGTGATTAAGTTATTTAAAAATAATAATTATTTCCAAAATACAGTTAGTTTTGATACGATACCTGGTATAACATCTCTAAAATCACTGGAATCACTGGTTGAAATTTCACTCCATGATCTTGTTTCATTCAATGCCATTTCTGCTTCCATTATAGATACAACTGGCTGATAGAAGTCTTTTTTGTTTTCCAGAACTGCACATACATTTCTATCTAGAGAGAAGAAAATATGTTTACAAATCATAAATAAAAATAAACTCAGTACAAATGCATGATTAAAACGTTATTATAAGCACCACACCTATTAAGAGAAATAACAGTTCAATTATGTCTTTATATAAAAAAAGACCAGTCTGGCCTCTCTTCACCAAACTCTTGTCTTTACAGTTCTGATACTAAAAGGACTGCAGGTGGTTCCACTTTCATCTGTCTTACAATCTTTTATTTATGCTGGAAATAGAGGTAAATATGATTTTGGGTAACAACTCATCATAATAATTGCCTAAATTAAAATGTATGAAAGAGATTAAAAGAGAGTTTAATCTCTTCATTTCGTTTCCACAAATGAAGAGTAGTATTTGAAAACTTGGAATTACTATGAAAATAAACTAGGAGAAAAGAAAAAAGAGAAGAGCCAAAATGGGTGTACAGATTTTAGAGTTAAAACAGAAAATATTTTAAAACAGACACGAAAATTGGGAAGAAGGTAATAGATGTAATGATGGCAAAAGATTTAGATATTATGGAGTTGAATAAAGTTAAGTAACAGGCAAGAGCCAACAGAGAAGTAAAAATTAGATATAGATCACTATGAAGTGATAGAAGATATTGTAGAAATCAGAATGGGTTTAATTGTATAAAGGAGTAAACAAGGTTTGAGTATGAAATAACAAAAGAGATTTGTTTCAACTAGGAGAGAAGAAATTTTCAACAGAAAGATTGGATGAGATAGGTAGCCAAAGTAAAAGAGGACAAAGGTATGATTCAAAAGTTTTTCAGGAGTACATCAACGGATAATTGATTGATTAGTAAATAAGAATCACATCAACAATTAAATTTATGCTATTATTACATAACATTCACATACATGTGGCAGCAGCTATCTATACTTTTCTGCTTTCTACTAAATTCTACTTTCAAAATAATTCCTTAACTAAAAAAAGTATATACATTTAATTTCAAAATATTTCTTAAGGACTACTTAATTTCATTAATATTTAAACTATCCTCATATCCTGTCTATAAGTTTTGTATATAGTATTATATCTCCTAATGACAGAAATAACAAAACCAGATATTACTGCTTCATTTTTAAATAAGTGCTCTTTAAGAACTAAGATTAAAGTTAGTTTATAATATGAGGCATGTTCAAAAACTATTCCAAAAACAAGCCGTAAGTTGAAAACTTTGAACTGAGGTGAATAGACAGTACATGCATTACAGCACATTCATGATTTTCCAGTCTCATCAATTAAGACACTTCTCACAAGTATGTGATTGATTGTTAACATTTGCATGTTACTATATCCCTTGAATCTATGTTAAAATCATAAAAGACAAAAGGTATTCATTTGGAGTTGGTCAATCCACAAAATTAAGTGCTATTTTGTCTTAGAAAGAATAAGAACTAAATAGAAAATTTTTAATCTTTATTAATCAAACTTATCAATCTATGCATTTATTAGTACTGATAAATTTTTTTATATCATAGACAGATTTGAGAAATAAAATTTGCAGTCAGAAAACTAGCAGTAATAAAAGTATTACGAGCTATTTATTAACAAGATTCAAAAAAAGTATTATATACAGTTAGCAATGTAATAACCTTATCTATGAAACCAAAAAAGGTATCCTAAAGGGATTTAAATGTAAACTACATTTAAATTTAAGACATTCGTTTCATTTTTAAAATCCCATGAAAATACAGAAAATAACTGTATGTATGAGTGTATTGTGTGTGTACGCGCGTGCACATGAGTTTATGAGTGAGTGAGCACGTGTGCACACATGCTTGAGTGAGAGGGGGGAGAGTGAGCAATAAACACTATTGTTTTATCATAGAGTTTGAGAGAAAAATAACACCTTTACCCTGTTTTGAAGTTAATCTATGGCTATTACCAAGTACTTGACTAATAATTTTATTTTGATGTAGAAACACTGGTTAAAAGCAAAAACTGGACAAAACTATTTTTTATTTTCCTAAAGTGTACGTTGCAATCTGTTCAACTATTGAACAATTAGCCAAGTCCCAATGAGATCAGGATGGTAAGTATGACATAAATGAGGAGTAGTGTTCTACAGACTTAGGCCGACCTTTCCTGAGATGTGCGATTATTAATTGAACCCAACCACCAAAACACACTGGTATCCACCCTATTTTACTAGGATTACTAGGAAATTTTACTAAGATTTGAACCTTAGAACCTTTGACTTGAAAATCTGCTATTAAACAACTGATTTGCAATGAAGAATTTACCATTAAACTGGTGGAAATAACTATAACAATTAGTTATCATTCTCATTTAAAAAAAAAAATATTTTTTTGGTTGAACAACAAATGACAGATGTAGCACATAAAGTTGCAGACTTATTCTTTTATGAATTCATGAAATGGATGAAACATTTAAATGGAAAACTAAAAACTCAATATAATAGAATTCCAGATGTTTAAATACGACTTTCAGATGACAGTGACTAATGTAATGTAGGTTTTCAGACACAAAATCCAGAGGTTCACTCGCCTTCTGTTTTTCTGTTGCAGTGTGAATAGGATGGCCAGATCAGTCTTTATCAACAACTATTGAGTGCTCTTGCGAGAATTTATCAATTCAACTGTGTACTGTTTTACAACGCAATTCACAATTTATAAAATAACTGTGAGGTAAATTTACACTGAACATTACTATAAGCGTAAGTGAATCAATTTTAATATCACTAAACTATTTTAGAACTACTATCATTAGATAGTACATTACCTCTTCTGCAACCTAATGATTCGGCAACAATTAGAACCTCTTGACAATATCTATTTGTTTCTAGTATCCTGGAAACTGAAAAATATGAGTAAGTCTAAAGTGCCAACATTAAAAGCCTTGTTTAATAAACAAATTACCTTAGATGAGAAGAATTTTTATATTACTAACCTCTGGGAAATTAGCCAATTTTGCTACAGTTGGTTTACCGATTGAAATTACATAACATTTTTTCCCTTTTCTTCTTATAAGAGTAGAAACTCTTCTGATTGCTTCTAAAAACCCATTTACACCAAGCGTTCCTACAATTATACCGACAGTTTTTGCATCTCTTAATTTCTCAATAAAATACCAACAACGCTGCAAAGTTTTTCCAATATCAACAGGTTCCAACTGGCCATTTCCAGAGTAACAACACATATTTCCTGTAAAATAAAACAAAATAACACAAATATATCACTTGCAATAGTTTCACTTTATATTAAGATAAAATTCCTTGAACCATGTGATGGCAAGTAATGCATGGTGGAAATAAATTAATTCTATCACACTACCTGTGCCCCAAAACGCATAGACCATTTCCTGGTAGAGTAAGCTTCTGCAAAAAAAAAGCACTAAAGGAACTAGTCAAGTGCCCGATAAATTGCTGGATTAATTCACCAGAAAAACTATTCTCATAATAGGATATTCAAGGCTCATATGATATATTTCAAATTATACCTACTTAAAAAAATCAGAAAAGTTCATATGAATACATGAACAAAATGTAATAAGTACAACTGAGAATAGGTTGATCTGAATTTTTAGAAATAATAATAGAATTTAAGAAAAGGGTTATAGAGGTAAGAATTTTAGAGGTAACTCTAATTATTAGGTGAGAAGTAAGGCTTAAACTAACAATGTATTACATTTTACAGAGTAATTTTTCATAAGTGATATTTTGAGTCGCTGACTAAAACATATTCAGAAAGATAAGACGTGGTTCCAAGAATAACATTAATAAAGTTAACTTCATAGATCTTTACTTTTTAGATCAAATTATATTTTAATATTTGATTTACCAAAATCAAATGAACTGTTCTCAGAACATCAGCAATTAAATAAATAATTATACTCATAATTTTATTGGGAAAATGAGTGGTAAATTTTTTTGTACTGTTGTCTTCTATAATTTCCTAAAATTGCATTTTATTTACAAAATTTTTTTTGCATTTCACGCAAAACTGAAGCAAAAGCATGATGTTTCAATTTGTAAACATTATCAAGTTAGCCCATTACCTCAATTTGGGTCTGTTTGTATAGGATTATGGTTGGGCAATAACTTTGTTTACAAAAAAAAACTTGAAAAATAGAGCAGGTTAGCTCAAATTAAAATCAAATTTTTACCAATGGTCTGACCTCTTTTGATGACATACACAAAACAAGCCAGTAGCACAGAAAGGTCCAGTTTTGAAAGTACAGTGTTTAGAAAAGTAATGACATATTCATTGGTTTAGCTAATACTGGAAAAAGGTAGGTAGTTTGCATTACTTAATTCATCATTTATATTTAAATAATTTCTTTTTCAATTGGATATTAATTAGAGAAATAATATAACATTATTAATATCTTATTACAATAAAATAAGAGAAACATTTATTAGCTGCAAAATGCCAATTTGAAATAAACTCATAGGCTTAGTACAATTTGATTGTAATTCTATGTGAAACAATATAATGATTTTTAAACAATATATTAATTTATACCTAATATAAATACAGACACATGTTTGGATGACATACTTAAGGTCTATATATGTTTTTCCTTAACATATCTGAACATTTTATTCATATTTCAAAATTTTATGGTAAGTGGTATGTAAATGAGATCTCAAAAACAATTTTGATCATTTCTTCAACTGAAAACAAACAATAATTAGAAAAAATTACAATACCTATAACAATACAAACATTTTCTTTAGTTAGTAACTGTTTGAAAATGTTGAACACATATTATGGAACATGAAAATGAAAAGTAATCTGTTTAAATTAATAGTAATTATTAATTTAAATTTTTAAATAATGTAATAACATTGAATGAAAGAGGGCTATTCAAAATGGTGACATCACTCCAACAAAAATGTGATGAGAGAGTATGTTGATTACTGAATGAAAATTTATTTCAGAAGCAACAAAAAGACTGTTGTGTGTAAGAGTGTCTACATAGTACCAGTCCATTCTTAAGCAATTTTTCTTAATTATTTGTCACACATTATACAATGTAGCAAAAAAAAAAAAAATTAAGAAATTATCGTATTAACAATGACAGCTATGAAATAAAATAAGAATAACTCTTGGATAGATAACAACTAAATATAGACAACAAAAACAAGGTAATGGTGAAGTAGCGAATAAGACATGAATGTTATAAGATGAACTGATTCAAACTGTTTAGAATTAAAGAAGCAGCAACTTCACCAAGTACTGCCTCCACATTCTCACAGAACCTATCCAGAAGAAATGGGATCAAAGATAAGAAAAGGAAGAACGAAAAAGGAGAGGATTATCAACCTGGAGAGGAATACAAGTACCACCAGGAAATTGTCCTTTCCAGGATCAAACAGTAAAATAATATAGGATCCTTAGCAATAAAATAAAATTACACTTACCGCTTAGCGATATGCGAAAATTATAAAGTAATCGTGATTCTTTTGGCCCAATAAACACGATATCTTTTGACTCATTACTATTATCTAGACAATAACCACGTCCTAATTTATAAATAGAATGTTCTGTACCACCACTTAAAAGGCAGCATGTCTTTGAGCATGCGCAACTGTGATTTTTATTTTTAATAGGTTCAGCCATAACAACATCACAGTCAGATAATCCATCACGAATAAATTCTAAACAAGCAAAAACAAACACGCTTATTAAAATAAAATACTCTTTCACATGTAGCAAAAGACCTGGTAGTCCAAGTTAATCAGTCGTATAACAAGACAAAATCATATACCAGGTGTACAAAAAAAATGTGTAAGGGTTTTAATTTTTTACACAATATCTTTTGGACGAGGTGTAGAATGTTGATTTAAGACTAGAATAAAAGAGAAAAAATATAAATTTTAGCTCCTACCTTTCCAGTTCACAGTACCACTACCAAAGATTGTGACTCTGAACAGAATCCCTATTCTGTGTTTTGCAGTTTGCTAAATGTAAACCCAGTTACAGTTCAACATGGATTTATAGAAAGTTTAATTGTGAGCCTTCAAGTGACAATAACATTCATTGATGGTATAATCTGTATGAAACAACCAGATGTTTATGTAAAAGGAAGAGTACAGGAGGACTGAAGGTGTCTGAAGAAAATGTTGAATATATTGGGAAGTCTTTCCTGAAGAAAATGTTGAATATATTGGGAAGTCTTTCCTGAAGAAAATGTTGAATATATTGGGAAGTCTTTCCTGGTAGTTATAAAAAATCTGTTAGGAAGACCGGCCATGAACTAGCAATGCCAGTGATGAAACTGTGGAATGTTTTAAGGAAACACTTACATATGCATCCAAACTGTTTATAACAGTTTTGAAGCAACCTGACTGCAAGCTTTGAAGCCTACAGACTACAATGTGTACAGTGACTTCGTAACTGAATGTTACAGTATGAAGATCGTCTTCTGTTTAATAATGAGTCAACATTTCATCTTAGTAGAAAAATTAACACATATAATGACCATATCTGGAGATCAGAAAATCCCGATGTACTCCTACAATATGAAAAGGACTTTCCAAAATTAAGTTTACAAACCGACCTTTTTTTAGCTGAAGCAAGTAACTTGCTTACTTGGATATCTACGTATGTGGCTCTTTCCTGGCAACAAGATGATGCACCTCCTCACTAGCACTGTGAACAGGATCGGTCAGCATGGATCCAATGACAAAGCTTGTTTGTGAACCTCCACGGTCACCTGATCTGATCACATGTGATTACTTTATTAGGATCTTGTGTACATGCCTCTATTACCTACAATCTACCCGATTTGAGGAAAGGATTGAACCAGCTGTCATTTCCATTACTCCAGACATGCTAGTTAAAATATGGGAAAACTCTTCTATGAGCTGGGCATGTGTCCCATATGACGAAAGTGCTCACATTGATCAAATGAAGGGAAAAACTGTGAAAGAATTACTCTCATTTTATTTGCAATTCATTATTGTAGTTTAAGTTAAGAGATATTAAATAGCTTTAAAATCATTGATATTCTTTTCATACACTCCATACATACTATAGTTACTGTTACAAAAACACACTGTTATGTTGATTAACAAACATGAAAAGGAGGAATTCCATTTTTTTTGGAATCCAGTGGCAATTCTCAGTATTTAACTTTTCTTAACTTGTCCTGGTGTTTCAAAAAATTATCGATTGTCACATCAAAAAGTCATTTAGAATAAATTATTCATTCCATTACTTTGGTAACATATCTTCATAATTTGTAGTTTACAAACTTCAATTGGTCCATAAGGTATTAAAGGTAATGTTGTTTCTACTCAAAATTTCAATGTAAAGAGTAACAGAACTTAAAATTATGGAGAAATTGGAATAAGGCCTTTTTTCCATTACAATTGTGATTTATCTAGTATACAGTAAACTAAATGTTTTTTTAATTTATTTTTGCATATAAAGGTGGATCAGGAAAAACAAGAAATTTTGAAATAACTACCACCAATGATAAATATTTTTGCAAGTTTTATTGTTGAAAATTAAAACAATATATACCCCATTAAGGCTGAAATAACAATTTTCAATTTTTGAAAATAATGTCGAGTAGGTGGTGTCCTCCACTGTATGCATTCAAAGAATCAAACGTGAAGATTTTGCACAGCACTATATAAATATAGCATCAATGTGGAAATCTTGCAAATTTTCTCTTGAGTTCTGGTTTTCAGCTAAGCAATTGTACCTTGTCAAGGGCTGTACACTTTGTTCAAGGCAGCCCCAAACAGAAGTCGCACATTGTTAAGTCCAGCGATCTTGAATGTCAACAAACCGTGAGATTACATGGTTACCAAAGAACTGTCGAATGGTTATCACTGATGTTCTTGCAGTATGGGCCACGGCACCATCTTGCTGGAACCACAGATATCCGTTTCAGGGAAGTTTTTGAGTTGTTCTGGCACAAAAAATTCAAGTATTTAAACATACTTTGTATGTTTAAATACTGTGGGAGGATATTCACAGTCATTGAATATTCTCTCATCTTTAAAGAAATATGAACCCCATCAAGCCGCATCAGATAAAACACACCAAATGGTAACCTTAAAGCTATGTAAAGACTTATGAGCTACGTAATGTAATTTAAGATTATTAGGGGATCAATATCATTTTTGTTTGTTGACATATCCATTAACATGGAAATGCACTTTGTCCCACATCTACAAATTTTCAATGAAACTAGGGTAGTCATTGATCTTTTTCATCATTTTTTCACAAAACTGCAGTCACACCAAAAGGTCCATTGGTTTTAACTGTGCCACAATTTGCATTTTGTATGGAACTGTAAGTCCTGATGGAGTCTTCATGGAGTGGTTGTCTTGTCAAGGTACAAAGCTGATAATGTTTATGAGCAAAACATTGAGACTTATTGTGAACGAAATCCAAACAGCTTCAATATTCTCTGAAGTTCTCAGAGTTTATGGAGCTCCTAATGGTTTCTTCTTTAAAGTTGAACCAGTCTCCTCAAAATTCTCAACCTCTGTATTAATCGTATGGCAAGACAGAGCACAATCATGACTTTCTAAATTGTAGTGATACTGAAATTCCCTGTAAGCAGCGTGTGCTGTCACCGTTTTTATAATATGCTTTCATGGCAAATGCACATTGGAAACCAGTCTACCGATCCAAGGCAAGGTTGTTCACCCTGCCTCAACAACACAGTCATGAAATGCTGCCATTTTACATGGCTGGCTTTACAAACCTTACTCTGTTATAAATATATCTAAAAAATTTATAAAAAAAATTTGTGAACCTTTTGGACAACCTCATCATAATTATCCAAAAAACTATAAAACACACGTAAAGTCAAATGTTTTTTTCATTTATAATTTCATTAAAAATTGAAAAATAAACACCAATACCCTTGAGAGAAATTATTATAAATAAATTTATAAATTTACTATAATCTATTTCTCAAGTGTCTTAATATTTCATTATATCAAACAGATATTTCTATTAAAATATGAAGACTAATCGCACACAAAATTAATAAAAAAAAACTTACTCATATGATGGCTATAACCAACATCAAAGACTAAAACTAAAACAAACGGAGATTCCACAGCAGAACAATGTTGTCTTATAATCGATACACATTTTGTAACATCAAGAGAATATTTTGGAAATACATAAAACACTGGTAATCGAACTGTAGGACTTAAACAAGTATGTCCAAAATGTATAATACCATCTGCATTTATATGTTCAGCTGCTACTTCATCAACACAACAACTGCAAAGAAACAAAAATGATTATCAATTAGAAAATAATTACACAACTTCAATTACACAACATTCTCAACTGGAGTCCACAATGATGTATGTTGAAAATAAATTACGTTATATCACTATAAGTAGCACAGTCTTTAAAAATTAGCTATATGAAAAATATACAATAAAAATAAGATGGGGAAATCAAAAATTTAATCGCATTTATCATAATTACTTGATCATAAGAGATATTAAACAGCAAAATCACATCCCCTTTCAAGGAATATAATTTTATTTGCCCAATATTTTATTTGCTTGTATAGTTATCATAAAAGTAGCATGTTCAATAAAAAAAAGTAGCAACCAATTTGAAAGTCTTGTTTTTTATGGCCAAAAGATTTAACCCCCATTAGAAATTAATTCCCATTTACTTGAAATATATAGTGACATCATAACTAATTATAAGTCATGATTGCAAACTGATGAGTTCCATTCAATAGTAGGCACATTGACATTGACAACAATGCACATGGAAGTGCAAACTACACCACCCATGATTATCTTCAATACTGAGATGAGTGTTTTAATTAGCAACATAGCTTATTGCCAACTTAACACAAATAACAATATTTTTAAGCAGTTTTTTTTATATTGGTATGGCAAAAAAATATCATGATGAAAACAATCACCTCCATCAATGTAGGTTATTGCTGGATTAATCATTTCTTATTAAAAATGAAATGAAATTCAGTTGATATATTATTCCCATCTTCATATGAAAGAGTGTTGAACAATTTCCTCTGTCAGAAAGATGTTGCAGAACAATTTTCTTTTATAACTAAGATGGTATATGCACTAAATACGGACTCACTGACAATGAAATTAATGCAGTAGTATATCTGAAAATGGTGAAGAGACTCTCAGAAGAAAGTCAATTTAAGATGGATGGCCAGCTAAAGGCATTGTATTTTTAAGTGTCAATAAATACCTATCATAGATTTTCAAATGGATGTGATATAGCACATATAGTGGCAGTTGATGTGGTATAGCAGCATCTCTCTAGCAATCTCATCTGGCACCTCGCAAACTTCATTTTTTCAACCTCATGAAAGAGGGCTATTCAAAATGGTGATAACACTCCAACAAAAATGTGATGAGAGGGTATGTTGATTACTGAATGAGAATTTATTTCAGAAGGCAACAAAAATACTGTGTTAAAATCAAGGGGGCATTTACACATCTATTTCCTGTGTAAGAGTGTCTACATAGTACCAGTCTATTCTTAAGCAATTTTTCTTAATTATTTGTCACACCTTATACAATATAGCAAAAAAAAAAAAAAAAAAAAAATTAAGAAATTATTGTATTAACAATGACAGCTATGAAATAAAATAAGAAAAATATAAATCATGTCCACAGAATAATAGCCAGATAGCTAAATATACATTATTATTAACATCTACACACACTACATATATTTACTTGGTAAACTTAGTCGCCATTACACACCAGTTGCTAGAACAAAATAATGGATGAAAGAGGCTGGTTCAACATCTGGATAGTGCTCACTATTTTTTATTGTTTATAATTAATTTTAGGTACTTACGTATTAACGCCACCGCAGCTACAGCTTTATTTAAAAACAAAGTAGTCAATCGGATTTCGGTGTAAAATGGGCCAATATAGAGTTTAACATAGATTCAAAACAGTCTCTTTATTAATTTGAATAAATGGTTATTTATATTTATTTATTTTATAAATATAATTTAACCAAACTTAACCTACGCTCGCTAACCTTGACTAATTAACAGGAGTGTTTTGATTAAAATAATACATAATTGCAATAATTACTGAATTTATTAAATAAATACTCAAAAAATTACGGTGTTAATTAGTCAAAGTTGGCGAGCGAAACGAGCGTAGGTTAAATTTGGTTAAATTATATTTATAAAATAAATAAATATAAATAACCATTTATTAAAATTAATAAAGAGACTGTTCATTTTTCACTGAAATCCGACTGACTACTTTGTTTTTAAATAAAGCTGTAGCTGCAGTGGTGTTAATACGTAAGTACCTAATTTTACTTTGTACACACAAAGTTATTAAAATGTGATGAGACTACCACAATAGAAATATAAAATTGCTTGACAGAAATGAACATTTAGCTTAACATAATATTAGCTTGATATGATACACATTTCAACTAAACAATAAAAATCATTAATAGTCAAGAGAAAGTAAACTGTTTTGCCACAGAGTTAAAGAACTCCCAGTAGAATGACTATTAGATAGCATTTTTAAACAAGAAGTAAATTTTGGAAAAATTACAAAGGGCTTTACACTTATTTTGAGTTCTATTATTTATTCATAAAATTATAGAAAACTCATACAATTTTTTTTTTATATAAATCACTAACTCTGCAATTAATTAAGAATTTATATGTACAATGTTCAAATTATTGGGAATGTTAACAATTATGAATGACTTAAAACACTAGATTACAAACATCTACGGAAAATTTCATTTTGATAAATATTTTAGCAAAAAAGTTTATTGTATTATATTTAGAACACTCAGCATCATTATAATATTTTTTTAATAAATTTACCTGCCATATGAAGTATCACCTAAGATATACAACTTCCTGCAGATTTGTTTTTCAAGCCATAAAGACACTTCAACAGAATCACAAAGAAGAGAATCAGGAAACTGTAAAGATACCTGTTCAAAAAGTGAAAATTAACTAAAAGGTTGTAGTTATTAATTGCTTTATAAAAAAAAATAAAAAAAGGTATTATTTAGAAATCCTCACTATCAGATGAATACTAATCAACTGAAATGCCTGTTTATAGTATCCCGTATCATCTCAACACAAGTTCAATTTTATCACAGTACACTTGGAAAAGATTTAATTAACTAGTTTTACAGTGCAAAAAGCATAAAAGTGCAAAGTAAAAAATGTACGTGACCATAAGTGGAATTCAGGCTAATACAAATTAAATTTTTTTATCACAGAACTTTAAATGGAACTCATTTTTAAAACCATTCTCTGATTTGGTGTACTAAGAAGAAAACAAATTAATGTAAAGATGTAAAAGTATAAGGGCCAGACTGTTACAGTGATAGTTCAAAAAGCACATAAACATTGGAGAGTTTAAGACTGTAACTTCTAGGGTTAAAACATAAAAAATTTAAACAATAAATCTACATCTACAACACTGTGTGATGCATGTACATGTGTTTGCTATACCAAATAAGGAGCTCGTGTTTCTATATCTTAAAGAAAGCATAGTAGCTGCGAGCTCTTTGGCAGAGAACTTGAACACTTTTGAACCTGCATGGTAAACATCTACACTATCTGCCACTTTTGATTTATTTATCATCATTTAGTGCAACTGCGTATGTTGTGTGCTGAAATAATGCTACATATAAAAGTTGATTAATGCATTTGTTCATACTTAATATACCATAGTAGATATAATTAGGGTCAAAAATACAAGATCTAAATGTCAGAAAGCGGGTTTTAACAGCAGGTGACCCATGCAAGATTAAAGTTTGTACTCTATCATCAATACTATAGACAATTAACTATAAGTTTTGTGAGTTATGGAGACCTGTTCAGTTGCTACTCCATTCTGTGGAAAGAAGTTAAGTTTAAGGTAAGAGTTAAGGTTACACCTTTTGTGGGAGGAGTTTAGGGATAAATTACCAAGGTTTGGCAATACTTAACACCATCTTGTAGGGCACCTAACCGAATTTATGTTTAGGACATTTGAGCGAATTTATGTTTAAATGGAAATGTGGTCACTACAGAGAGAGACTATACTACATGTTCCATTCATGCTAGTAGTCATATGATGACAGTCACCTTACAACCATTAACAGGTGACTCTTGAATCCAACTCTGAGTCTACTAAGGTTAGTTTATAGTTTATTCCTCTCTCCACAAAACTCCAACCTTAACCTTAACCCTAATCTCTCTCCATAGAACCGGATTAGCATCTCAACACATTACTATAACTCAAAAACTAATTACTAATTAACTAGAGTACTGATAAAACTGCAAATTTATTTTCTAAAATTTAGATCTTCTGTTTTTCTGATTCTAAGCATATCTAGAATTTAACTTCAACAAATACTCAATGTGTAATCTGATTGATAGATATTTTAATCTGATCTATTAAGGTACAGAAGTGGCACTATTAATTTTAAATCACTTGAAACACAACATTAAATAGTATACATGAGAAAGTTTGCAGTATATCAAATGATATGAATACTAACCAACTGTAGCAACTGCAGCTGAACTTATTGACAGAAAAAAAAATTAAATAACAGAATCTAAATGCTAATAGAATTCACATCCATTGATTACAGATGGAAAAATAATTTAAATCCACCTACCTTTTCTAAATTGTTATCCGTTATCCACTTAACACATTCATCTAAATCATACTTTTCTATTAACTCATTTTCCGAACTACAAATGTCTGGCAACATAACATCCACTTTTCTTTCAATCGCCTCTTCGCTTCTAGTACTAAATCCGGACATGTTAAAAAAATAAAAACAGTAATTCAGTGAATAGTTAAAACACACTTTTCAATACATTAACTTATTACTGTTAAAAAGTTTTAAGACGTAATGAGAAAAACACAATTTTGCCGTGAATCTAACACAGATTTTATTATTAAAATAACAAAAGTACATAAAATTACAGCAACAAAATTCGGTGCTTGCTTTCAATATGCAAGAACTAATAAATTTGATTCTTATCACCAAGTGGAAGCCATTATGCCAATAAAAAAAAATTACACAAGAATTATAACAATAATCTATAATTAAAGATAAACATTATTTTCGAGTAAATACTAATAACTATGAATAATTTCCCAAAATGTTTTTATGTTCAAGAATTATAAATCGAAACTACTCAAACACACGTAACCACTTTTCAACAAGATTTATATTAACTGTGCTGTTCACAATCTACCAGATTTAAACGATCTACTAAGCAACATCAATAAATAGTTCAGTTCTCCAAGATCAGTGGCTTAACCAAGAAACTCAGGACGGACTATTCTTGTAAAACTTCTGACTGTACATTCCAGTTAATTCAGTGATAAATAACTAAATATCGTATCTATAATTATTTGTTGTGCTACAGGGTAGATGGCCATTAGAAAAAACATACGCATTGTGTAGAGCCTGCAGTACGCTCCTATAATATTCGGTACGAAAGTAAAGCTTGTATTTGAATAATCTTACAAACCACTTGACGGAAAGAATGAGTTTTACATCATTGTGGAGTTTTACTTCCACTTTCCTTGCTCACTTATGTTTTATTCTTAAGAGTTTCAATTTATTTCAAGATATAAAGGATTTTGGAAAATTATAGATAAAATATATCCTATTTCTCTCATATTTCCATAAAATCCAACTTTCAGATTAGAAAAAAACTAATGCTTACTAATAGTTCAAAGCACAGTTTGACCTGTAGTTTAAATAAGTTTTTTTTTCGACCAACGGTTTCAATATGACAGCCATTTAAAGCAAAAAATAATTATTTGGTTCTCCGTAAAGTAGGTATTTTTCAGTCGAACTGTGTCAACAGTATTTTTTCACGGTTCGTACAAATTTTCATAGTTTTAATTCACAATGTGATTGAAAAAAGATTATGGAGATTGATGTAATTACATCCCAATTGTTGGTAATCCCAATCATCTGTAAAAATAGCGTACAATAGGTTTACAGTGTTCTTTACCAAAACATAACTAACCAGTGCAAGGTGTTTAATGTAAGCCTCGACCTTTAAAAACAGCTGTTGAAATTCCCATCACCTTTACTAGAAAATCTTTCTTTCACAATTCTTTAATAAATTAAAATTATGAAAACATGGTTGTAGCGCACATTAGTATTTTTTATTTTTTTTCCGTCTTGTATATTAAAAAAAATTGGACTGGCCATCTGGTCGTTCTAGTAGACGGATTGGGCTAATTTTTTTTTTTATTCTGTTCAGAATGACCCACATATTCGTCATCGGACCTCAAACTAGAGTCTTCTCTGAGAATCTTAAAAAAATCCTAATTTATTCCTTAATTGAGGAAATTTTCAAGGTTATTACTCGCTTGAAGACTTATGTGATCGGTTCATTCAGAGCAGAATAAAAAAAAATCACCCGATCCGTACAATAAAACATCTGGACGGAATGGAAATAGATTTTCAGCACGCATTTTACCTGTAGTAGAAAGGAAAAAGAAAAACTTGGGGGTTGGGCGAGACGTTGTAAAAGTAACAGGTTTTTCGATGATTTTTTAAATACATAATATTACTTTGTAATAATAATGCTGCGGACCAGCAAGAGGCGGCTACTAACCTTTGACCAACAGCCTAAATAGTTATTTCATTAATAATAGACTTACTGAAACTGTCCATCACAAAAACAAAACATAATTTTGAGTACTTCAAACTTGTGTTCTTAAAAAATGTTATTTATAAAGGTGGCTTATAGTGAGACTGATGTCCCATCACACTTTACAATATACTTTGAATTATTCACTTCCAAAACTATAATCGAGTTTTTAGAGGTATTGATTAAATATGAACATATAACTCATGTTACACTACAATCAAGAATGATAATCAGCTATTGTGCTACAAATATGTAAGCCTACCTCATTCATTTATCTGATACATTTGATTTATTGAAATGAATGTATTTGTGATTAATACAAATTTAAGGGAGCCTTTTTTTTTAGCACCTATAGTGTAGATGTAGCCAGAATGCATGGACAGTATCCAAACTGAATAGAATATTACTATCTTTCTACAAAATCCATGAAAACATTTCTCCAACCCTACTGATCACAAGAGAATTTTTCCACCTCCTGGGAAACTGAAACGATTCTTTTCAAACTAATTATAGGTTGAAATTTGGCCTCAGCTGCCACTTTGAACAGCCAACTTATTAAATAGTTGCTCGTTTCAATATTCAAGTGCCTCTTTACAAATTCGACATAACTGAGACTCGTATAGTATAACTCTAAATCTGATTAACTTGCACATTCACAACTGAACTTAAGAATGGAAATTGAATTTCTTTTCTGTCATTGTTGAAGATAATGAAAAAACAGTGTGGGAAGATCATGCTTTGCTTCCTCTCTCCTAAACAGAGTGAAATTTGAGGAGACATTTGTGTTGACATTCTTAAAAACATTTAAAATGATAATTTTTTAATACAGTTCAGAAATTAAATTAAAGCGACAGTCCATCCAGGTAGCAGAGTCCCAATTCACAAAGAAAAAAGAAAGCACGAAAAGCAATCTAAATTCAAAGTAATGCCTTTTTTTTTATTTCTGAGGACTTGTTCACATTGATTGGGTGTCTGATCATCAAACTCTTAAGTCTATGTAAGGCTTATGAACCTCTGTACACAGGTGAGAAGAAAAGACCTGAAATGTGGAAGAGTACTCATGGTTTCACTAAGTCACTACTGTGTCTGTAAAGATTTTTTTGTCTAAATATATGAGAGAACTAACGTTTTATGGTTTATGTAGCCCATTGAAAGTAAATGGCTGAAATCATCATCTTGTATTTAAAAATGAGTTTTATAGTAACTTATCTTCAACAAAGAAAAGATATTGGGGCAAGGAAAAATTTCACTAACTATATTTTCTGACTTTCTGTCACGTGAGGAGAAAAGGTAAACAAAATTATTAATTAAACCATACGCATCTCATTTTATTTACAACCAAAAATTTAACAGAAGGATAAATCAAAACAATAACATAATAATAAACATCATCAGCTTTAGTTTCGTAAACGTCGATAATTCTGTACATAATGATGGCTTAAACATACTCATTCATATATTATATATATTTATTTATAAGACACCGCATTTTTATTTCTTACAAGGAAGGAGTTGTAGGGATAGTTACATAACACAATGTTAAAACTTAACAAACTAGCCAATCAGTTACAGCTCACAGCAACGGTTTGAAAATATCAAATTTATTATATCATATATAATATATTTATTGGCTTAGTATATGACAATTATTATTTTAATTAAATTATTATATTTAGTAATAATACAACAATTAGGGAAAAGTAATAAATATTAAGTATATATTTTTTCATTTAGATAGTTCAAGAAAAATAATTTAAAAAAAAAACAACACAAAAAAAATGTTATACATTAATTTACCATAAAAATATTGTTACACATAAAAAATTAACCGCAAATCAAATTTAAAAATGCATTGTTTAATATTTAAAAATAATAAAATGAAATCATATAAAAAAATCTATAATGAATTTATTAACAGTTTGTATGAAGTTTAACACTGTGTAAAAAAACCCTTTGAAAGGTGTAGCAATACGTTACATTACACTATCATATGAATATAAAATATAAATAACATTATTATTATTATTATTATTACATATTTCTAATAATAGATACAAAATACATAAGATTTTACAATAAATGGACAATTATCATTATCATCATTGTTATTATAATATTATTATTAATGCCATTATTATGCACTATAGCCTATAAAATTCATTTTGACTGAAGTCATTATTTTATAATAATTATGCATAAAAAAATATACATTACACATACTGAACTGATTTGTTAGTAAATAAAGAAAAACAGATCAAAGAAAATTATTATTTCATACATACTCCTGGAAACTCCCTCAAACAAAAAAGTAATTTAGGGCATTCCTTATTTAGTTCATTCATTAGAACTATGTCAGTCTTTTCTAATTGATAGTAATGATAATAATAACAGAAATAATACCCTAAATAATTTAGATATGAGGGCATAATATAAAAATAAGTTTTTTAATTAACAATTAAAATTTATAAAATAAAATTATACGTTACTGTACAAAATGAAATTAATTGTAAATCAATATTTTTTCCAATTAATTTTGCAAATACATATAATTATTTAATTAGAACGGTAAATATTTACTTATAACTAACATATAGGGGTCTCTAGAAATACAAGTTTAGTTTTAATTGCTGATATACATATACATACTCGCATACATAATTTTTAAAACCTCACTAATTCTGACCGAACGAGTTAAAACCCTACTTCAAATTATAATACATATGAATTTCAAACACTCTACTTTGTACCTGTAATTAAGGGGAATAAATGTGAGACTATTAGTCCATTATAATACTAAGAGAGCAGCCCCCTTGGTTAATCCGTACCTATGAGAATCAGATATATATATCTCATATCTACATGCTTATCAATGTCTCCTTTCTTTCTTTTTAATTTTAATCTTCAAAATAATATATCACTTAATTAAATATAACAAATAATGCAAGTTATAATAAATTATTCCATTCTATAATACATCGCTGTGCAATTTATCATAACAAAAATTTGTAGGTAAAACTTTTGAAAAAAGTAATAAAATATTTGGTGTCTGGATACATTGAAATAATTAAATTAATTTATCTTCTTTCAGAATGATCCATCAAAACATGAATTATCTAGGGAAAATAGGGATTTTGGATATTATGAATCTGTTTGTAGTAAATGATTTCCATATAAATAAATAAAAGGGAGTGTGGATGTGGATAATTAGATTATCTGTTTCATTTTAATTGGTAAAATGAGATTTTAGGACTCAATATCACTGAAGATAATCAACAGGCTGTAAATAGCCACACCAGAGTTAACTAAAATCACTGGTATTCTGTAAGTCCTGGTCATTAAATCATTCCTTTAATAATTACCATTTTCTTTTCAACTTGTTTAAAAATTTTCTGTTTTCAAGACGTTATTGGGATTAATGCAAGAATGATCTTTATAAAATAAGACAGTAACGTGGAGTTTTTGACCGAAATGCTTTGACTTTCTTTACCCATAACTTATGCTCAGCAGATAAATTTAAATATGACAAGACTCAGGTTCAATACTGTGAGCTTTTATAAAGATGTTTAGACTCTATTGAATTAATTAATTAAAGAAGTACAGGAACATCACATAGCTAAACAGTTATCTCTGAATATTTAGCTAGGAATGATCCTACCCCATATTAAAAAAAAAATATGAAAAGAATCATAAAGATTAATAATTTCTAATAATCTTCATTGTTATTCATCAGTAACTATAAAGTATAAAGAATACAAAGGATTAGCAATTGTCTTCCTGTGCTTGTCCCAGGAGGTTGACAGCTTGAGGTCCAACTAGACTGATCATATTTTTATGCTAACTGTTTTTTTTTTTGTTTTTTTTTATTGGCGATGTCCCCTAGCCCAGATTCTGATAACAAATCCTGCCTTTCTGATCCCGAACTATTTCAAGTTATAAATATGCTTACTAATTTACAATGGTTTACAAAATAAATACTCTGAATTGAGAAAGTAGCTCAAAATAACTAGAGACTTCTAAATTATAAAAATTAATAAATCATCTACTCATAAAATTGTTTCTTTATATGGTGTCACACAAGTTAATTTCTATGTGGCATATACACTGTTGTTATAGTATGTAATTTGTACCTTCCCTGTTGTTTTATGTCACAGTTGTGTTATTAGCTGAATGCATTGAATAAAATGCATCACAATATAGCTTCAATGACTCAAAACGTGAAAATAAAACACTAACTATTTTCTAATATTACATTATGTACATTTTTTCTTTACAGAAATACCAATGTTATTGTTATTAAATGTAATTAGGAAGATCATGTTTGTACAGTACTGAAAAGACTAATTAAATATTTTATAAAAAGCTTCAACAAAAAGATGAATTTATCAGATACATAATTTTTTTCTAAAAGTACAATGTGTGTAATGACATTAGCTTATTAGTATTAATTTTAAAGTAATTTTATAGCACAGTATGTATAGCAGTGTCTAAGTGATAAAAGCTATGATGATACTTCATGGCACTAATCTTAGACCTATAAAAAAATAATGAAAAACAAGAAATCAGGGTATATTCATTTATAATAATTCCAAGAATATAAATCTGAAATTAGAAAATTCTTATAAACTTCAAAGAAGAAAAGCAATTTTGGTCTCGGGAATCCATATGTAAGCAATGCAGAAATGACATAAGATTTAGTAGCTTCTTATTAAAAATGTTAGGACATGTATTTGTTAAAACAAAACTAGAAACACCCATAAATTAATAAAGTTTTACTACATACATTCATCCAAGTAATTATCCACATAGAAATATTAATAATTTTAAAAAAAACATCCACTTCAAACAGCACATGGCACACACATAAACAAATGATGACATATATTATATCTTGAATAAGTAGTTAACACAGGTAATCAATAAATGTTAAAATAAATTATTAATAGAGTAAGTAACCTTATATGTTAGTAACATCTGCTTCTTTTGGTTTTTTTTTTTGGTTTTTTTGTCATTATATGTCTCTAATATCAATGTAATTTACAAATGCATTTATTTCTCATATTAAACAATGGTTATTATTAATATTATTCTAATTACAATATTGTTCTATAACAAAATTATATAGTAAAATAACACTAAATATTGAAATTTACATGTACAAAAATCAAACAACTTAGTTTTGAGAAATATATATAAACAAATAATCATGATTACGAGAAAGAAAAACTGAAGTGTAATATTTTTTATTATAAGGATTAAATAAATATATATAATATTTAAACTTTCATTATATAAAGGCAGATTGTTGATTAAGTATTTTTAAACTGTAACTATTAAATTATATAGAATAGAACAATGGTAAAGAAGTGTATAAGAAATAAGTATATCTGTAATCCTGTTTAGAAATAAAAATGGAAAAATTATCATAATAAAAAATAATTAAATAGTATTCTTTAAACACAGCTGTTATACATTTGAAATTTTATTTTTAATTTATTGGTGGGAGAGGCAATTTCAAAAAAAGTGATGAAAAATTCATATGGACAGCAGTAATATTTAAGATATTTTGCTGATGTAACCCGACAAATAAAATACATTTTTTTATTTATTATTATTTTATATTTAAATTTAATAAGAGGACCTTAATTAGGTAAATAAATAGATTTTTTTGGGTAAGTTATCTGTCTCCAGATTTGAGTTTGTAACAAACCGATTAGGAGAAGGATTGGTGTATAGGAATTATAGTAAAAGATATTGAAGACTGAAGGTTTAAATCATACAACTGTTTACAAAGATGGATGGTGTGGAGACAAACATAAAAAGAAGTTTAGAAGGAAAAATAAATTGAAAGTGAAAAACAGAATCACTAAGCTGTAAACAACTTGCAAAAGAAAGAAAAAAGTGTTACTGGGTAATCAATTCATTAATTTTCCAATAATCCATTATATAATAACAAGCATGATGGATGTGAGCTATCATTTGAATTTTTTCTACATTAGAGTCACTAAACATTTTTACAAGACAAATTTTCAATACAAATGGTTATTTCTATAATTTCATTATAAATTGATCAGGATTTTTTGTTAGTAAAGAATTATATAGAAAGGCAAAACTTATTTTAAACAAAACTTGCTGAAACAAGTTTATTTTACCTCTGTTACCAAGATCTTAACTTTGACTGCAATTCATTTGCTATGTTATGTATTCATCTGAAATATTTATCAGTAGCATGTACCTTTGTGGAAAAATACATTTTTGGTATTTATTCACTCTGGATGCATTTTACAAAAAAAAGAAAGAAAGTAATATAACAAAGAATTAAACCCACTCCACTTTTGGCGAAAAGTTGTTTAATTTGTAGGCTCGGGATACATTTTATAAAAAATTTCAATAAAAAAAATACAGCTTAAAGTAACTTAATTTTGAAAGTTTTCTTTTTTCTTTTCATTAGGAAAATAATATGGGAGATGCATTTAATTTTATTTTTTTTGTATTTGTTTGCACCAAACAATCTTTGTATATGTATACATATAGTTTTTAATCTTGACCAGCTTTCTTTCTGGTAGCAGACTAGAACTGGTATCAGGAGCAACAAGTAATTCAGCTGATTTTAAACATGGAGAAGAAAGAGTATTTAAATGGGGTTGAATAGCAGCAGTCTCTGGGTATGTAAAAATATGTACAAGATTTTTTTTAAAGAAGAAAATGTCCATTAATGTAGTCAGTTAATTTATATAATGTACAAAATGCTGACTTTTTTCTGGTCTTACATTCAATACCTAGCTAGATATGGTAGCATTTTTAAAAATTTCATTATATGATGATAAAAATTCTGAATTGGGCATCACCTGTAGCGAATAAATAAATACTTGATATAAGTCTCAGTAAGTCAAAACATACACAAGCAACAACAAGAGAAATGAATTACTCCCTTCAATCTGGTTGAAAACAATTTCTACTGTTATAATCTTAAAGTAATGCATTAAATCACTATCAGAATTGCAAAAAAATTGTAAAAAACCAATGACATTAATATGCTTTCAAATAATAGATATTACCAAATTTTTTAATTATGAAATTGGTAAATAAAATTCTTTTCTGAATAAATTCATAATGCTACAAATAATGAACAATGTATTTAATATTTTGTACCATAAAAAATATATTTCTCACATTATCATAAAAGCGGTTAATATTTTGAGGTTAACAGCTAAAATAATTTCCCAGAAAAAAGTAAATAAGTTTATTTCAAGTTTAATATAGAGTGAACAAACAGAACATCAAGTAACTGTTGTATTACTTGATATTTTAATGAAGAATACGCAACTAAAATGTTAATTTGCTGTCACATTTATAAAATTTAAGGAGACTATTTTAATGGAACTATAATATGAAACAGTTGATGACAGAACTGGGCAGTGGCAAAGATGTTATGATTTCAAGAAGGAATTTTGTAAAAATTATTGGGACATCAATACATATAAAATTACTATATCATTAGATATAGTCATTTGACAAGCACTGGTAACCAGATCTAGGTGCAAATAACTGTTTGTTTTGTATATACTGTTGTCATCTTAAAAGAAAATTACTTAATGTTATAATGTATACACAAAATTATCAGCATTATTACAATCATGGTTTTGTATCTATGATACAGAATGGCCTACTCTGAAATAATACGAATTTGTTAACTTTTCAACTTTTAATAGAATAAATATATTACAACTTCAATCATAAACACTGCCCTAATGTACATGGTAGGCAGCAGAGTAGGGTACTTTGATCTTTTTTTTTATTTAAAATTTTTCAGTGATCTAATGAGAATTTTTAGAAAGTGCAATAATGGTAATATATGGTGATTATACTGTAAACACACATATTCATTATCAGTCAAGGACAATGAAAAATCAGATTTTATTATAAAAAATATTTCATGTTTACAGTTCAAAAAAATAAGATAAAATATTTTTCCCAAAGTTGAATCTGTTACTGCTTACTACTTTAGATATAAGAAGACACAAACCTATATTTATTGGAATGATAGATAAAAGTACAATGATTTATGCTTTTACTTAATTTAACTTTTTTTTGATAATTTCACTGGTTTCTTACTCATTTTTAAAAAAAATTAAAATTAATTTTCTTATAACTGAATAAAATATCTGAATTACCAAACATTACCTAATGAGGCTAAATAATTTTGGTAATCACTTGGAATACATACTCTACTGTCTTGCCTAAAGTCCTGATTAATTTTTATGTTACAAATTTCTGATACACTATGTCTAAGTAACATGAGAGAAATATACAAGAGAAAAAATGTTTTGATAAATTTCTTATTCTCTTCGAGGCACATAAAACCCATAACACACAATACAGCTCACTATCCTCTCATTAATCAACAATGACCACAGCCAGAAATAAACAGGATTTTAATTTACTGGAAAGTATAAAATAATTTTAGGTGATATATTTTTAAGAAATATAAAATAACAAAAAAGTAACACTGATAACATTGTACATATGCAAATAGAAAATCAGTGTACTGAATCTTCATTTTTAGGCATTATGTGATTATAGAACCTTGATACTGTCCCTAGTTACAATTCTGTTGTTGGATTTTAATTAACAATACTCTTGGCTTGGTAATTTGTGGATGGAATAAGCTGCAATCAAGAAAGCTGCGTAAGACATATATAAAGACCTGCAATATTACATCAGTATATCAAATTTATTATAACAGTCAAAAGAATTTTTATCCTCACTAGTATTAATACCATATTATGATCTATAATCTTCATATATACTTTGAAGTTTGTTTTTTTAACTTTTCTGAAAATCAGCATGCCTTACAAAAGGAAAAATATTTTTTTGGATCCTGAATAACATTCTAAATTATATTTATTTATATACTAGTAGTTTGCAATAACTCGGGAAGTATAACAACAGTTGAAACCAGTGGTTTCTGCAGACAACCATAGTTACTCAACACTGAATGTGGTTTCTGTGTGCTACTGGCATTTATTAGTTAGTGGCTAATAATTATATCCATCTACTACATGACTTATAAAAAAGTTCAAAACAATTTTACTTCACAGCAACCTTCTTTAATGTCTCTTTTTTATTTATGTACAACCCCATGACTTTTGAATAGCCAACATGGCACTCCTGATTATGTATTTATTCTATTTAAAAAATAATTTTTTTCTATGTGTATGTAATGTCACAGTATATATGATATAAAAGTCCTCAAAAAAATTTCTTAATTAGGACAGTTAACGCAATGTATGTTACTATGTATATAGCTTGTAATTTTTTTAAACAATTATATTTTATTACAATATCTAAATCGGCATTTTCACTGTTAAACACATTTAATAAAATTTTTCAAAGCCTTTTACATGTTTAAAAAGGTTTTTTAAAATGTTATATTAATCATAAATAAAAACTAAATACACTAATGCAACAGAATTTTTTTGTTCAGACACTGGTTTTTTTAGTTATTTAGTTTTTTTAACAACAAAATTCATAATACGTTTAAAAAAGTTACATCAAATTCTTCAGTAAAATAATCTTATTTTAAAACATTAATAATAGAATTTAAAAATAATGAATCAGAATATCACAAAAATTGTTATCTACTGGAAATAACTAATAAGTTTGATATAATTTTTTTTTTCAAAAACATCAAGTCATCTCAACAGTGTTTACGTAATATTATCAAATTGTTTTTAATAAACTATATTGTCTTTTTATATTTTTTGAATAAAATTTGAATGTCTAAGAAACATGTAAAGAAGTCAATACTATAATCCAGTCCAGCAAGAAAAAATCAATCAACCAGTTTGCAGCGAGTATCTTTGAATTAACAAGCAGTTTAGTAGCATTATATTAATGCTAATCAATATATAGCAATTAATTAAATATACAGGTTGTTTTAAATATTCCCCATATTAAAATAACAACAACAAGCAGTAATTACTGAATTTATTTTTTAAATAATCAAAACATTACTGTTGAATTGGCGAGTGTAAGTTATATTTGGTTAATTTTGTGATTCTGTGTGTGACAAATCATATGTATATTAATGTAACATTGGAGGCGATTAATCAAATTCACCAGTAATTATGCATAATAAAATTTACATAACATATATATAATGTGAACATTTTTTTAAACAGTTTTCCTTAGACCCTCATGAAAATAACTTCTCACTAATCCATATCAAAGGCAGTCCTTCAATGGATTGATTTTCACCATCCTTTATATTTCTTTCCTTCTTTCAGCAAGTGCCATTGGGGAGTTAATTACCTCAGTAGGATGTTATCATATTAGCACAATAGTATTAGCGGCTCTCCAAGAACTGTTTCCAACCCAAGGGTTGAAAAAAAAAACCGAATTAGTAGTGGAAGTACCTGTTGGGTACAGATAAGCCTCCTGTTCATCATAAATCTATCAATTAAATAACTGCACATCATTTTATATAAGATGATTGTACAATCTAGCAAATAAATCTACCTTTTTTCAGAATCATATGGAGTAACATACATAAAGACATGAATGGATATAAATACATACAACCTAAAGTTTTGAAGTTACAGCAAAAAAAAATGTATTACATATATAGAAGAAAATTACTATAACAAAATTAGAAATATTATCAAAGACACCCTAATACAAAATCAAGAACTAAATTCATGGGAGATCTCAGAAGCCGTTGAAATAGAATAAGGAGTAAGACAAGAAGACGGACTTTCACCATTACTATTTAACTGTGCATTGGAAAAAGTAATTAGAGAATGGTGAAATGAAGTAAAAGCTAAAGGGATAAGATTGGATCCCAAATATAAAATCATAATAGACTACTTAACATTTGTTGATGATATTGCTCTCCTTACAGAATCAATAGAGGAAGCATAAGAACAGTTAACAAAATTAGAACTACAAGCTCAAAAAACTGGATTACAAATATCTTATGTGAATACTAAATTTCTCACAAAATTTCAAAAGTCCAATACTTTAAATAACTAGGGGAATGGATCTCTGATAATCTAAATGAAGAACAAGCAATTAACACAAGAATTAAAAACATGAATTTAATCTTCCATCTAACTTAGGAAACCTACTATTGATAAGAAATCATTATCTTGGATTGTTAGAAAAAGACATTGCCAAACTGTGATCCTTCCAGAAGCTTTATATGGACCATTAACACTTAACTATAAACTAACAGGGTTAGCTGAAAGATTGGACAAGTTAGAAAGAAAAATTGCTAGAAAGATATATCCCAGTTAGAAAGATACAAACCAGTCCTAGGATTGGTTTATCAACAAATTTTTATGCCATAGAATATATATCCTATTCACGTCTCTTGCCGTTTCTTTAATAAGCTTTGTAAACATGGCACCTTATCAATCCTTCGCAAAACGTCTTCAAAATTTTAAATGCATACATGCATTTAAATTTCATTCATTCATTTATATTTGTTGAACATTTATAACAGAACTTTCCAGAGCTTCGTCCCAGCAAAAATAAATAAAATTATAAATCAAAAAGGATTTAATTAGTGGCGTCATTACATTGATAAATAGTTCTTTCAAATGGTCATGATGGGCTTTGGTTATTAAAGTTCAATTAATGATGGACAACATCTCAGGAATGAACAGTTAAGGAATGAATCAATCAACTTCACTAATGTGATTTACCTTTCAGTTACGTAAAAGAGAATATCATAAACAAAATAAGCTAAAAATTCTATAATTTCAGTAAGAAAAGATTTATTGGTAATTACAAAGTAAAGTAGATTTCACGGGAAAAATCAACAAAACTTAAACAGAAATGAGTTCAATATTTTATTTTCAAAAGTTGGACCGATGTAAAATTTTATTTATAAAAGCAAACTCAGCACATTTATAATATTTATGCAGTGTTAATAATAGCAGTTTTATTATTTCTTTAACTATTTTAAGTGATCAGTTGATGTTTTATCATTTACAATAATTATTTTCTAGGATAGAATTTCATTATACCAAATTTTGAAATACTTACATTTACAATATTAAAATTTAGTTTGGTTTTAATGTGTTTTTGTTTAATTTCGTAATATTAATTAAAAATACAATTTGCTCATTATAGACTTTTACAATAAATTAATGTGGCTTGGTCATTATTGGTCAGTTAAATGGAAGCCTACTGTAATTTTGTTTATCACATATATTAGTTTTAAATTAAAAAGGTTTATTTTATTTGTTATCATGTGCTTTATCAACTTGATTAAGATCGCATCAATAACAGAACATATTCTACAGTCTATATTATTGAATCAATTATCACTGTTTCAATTAATTCAGAATATTAGAATTCTAGTATTTTTATTAGGATGATTTATAGAATATGTATAGAGCTGTCCATTAATTATGTAAACAGGCTTAACCAAATCTTACATTGGGAATGAATAATACTCTTAAGTAAAATTGCTGGAAGAAATCTATAAATATCCAACTTTTAGTAGGTAAAAATATAATAAAATTGTGTATATGTGTGTAACATTTATAAACAAATAATCTTGCAAGTTCATGCGTGTATTTACATCAAATTAGATGTAAATTCATTTTTAAATTTTTTTCTTTTGTTAATAACCTTATGAACAATTGAAAAAATTACTACATTTAAGTTTTGTTAAACTTTTTTGTCAATCTTAATGATGAAAATTGTTTTGAAACTGTAAACTTCTGATATTAAAAACCAAACCAAATATTATAAACATGTTCTTAATAACTTCAAAATATTTTCAGTTCCCTTGAGACCATCCTTGGTTTCATCTGATGTTATTGCAGTTTTTTTTTTAAATTTAATTAATTTTTTTTAAGTAGCAAACAAATTTAAGGTGTAAATGAATAAATTTTGGATTTCATTCTTAACTGTTCATTTAATACTAACATATATATATATATATATATTTGTAAAGAGATGATTGTAAGAGCAACTGAAAATATTTCAATCATTAAAAAATGAATAAAAGCTTTAAAAAATTAAATGGTTTATAAAAAAAAAAAAAAAATTGGTAAAGAATTTGCTGTAAACCTCTCTTGGTTGTAGGGAGTCTAAAACCATAATGTTATACTTATGTAATTATAAATAGATAGCCTGCATGAATTATTTTTAAAATAATAAAAAACATTTAAGTATATGCAAGTGTAAAATATTTAAATTACAAATGTCATAAGTGTTAGTATAAGTAGTGTTTTTTATTTATATTTAAAAAAGAGAGAAAATCTTGTAATTTTAAAGAGAAATGATTCTGCTAATGATGCTTCTAAAAAATTAAATAAAAAACAATTCCCTGTTATTATAATACTTTTTTTTTATAACTTTAACAAATAATATAAAATAAAATGATAAAGGCACTTTAAATTTAACAAAGGTTACTTTACAATTAAATTATACTTATTAAACTATAAAAATTATATTTTATTATCCTAATTACCTAATAATAGTAGTAATGATAAATTACCTACACTATCATAATAATACATTATACAATTAATTTTATGTACACGTTAAAATATACCATGCAATGCACAATATTATTAATTTATAAATTAAAAAAAAAGTAATTCAACTAACATATATTACATAAATTTTAGGATACATATATATATGTATACATATAATTATTAAAATACTTTGGTTTTTTAAAAAATATTATTCTTGCCCTCATATCTAAAATTACTGAAAGTATTATAAAGCAATAAAAGTTATACTGACAAACTTATTTTATCTATGTTAATATCATCAAAATCAAAATAAAATTATTCATGCTCAGTAATTAAAATAATACTATCTCAAAGATAATATAAAGTACAATATTATTTAATTTATAATTATTATTACTAATTATTATTATCAGAGAAGTCAAAATCAGCAATAGTTGGTATAAATAAATTAGGCCTGTTTATTGAATTAAGTTTTGTAATACATATGTTTTAAATAATAATCCATAATAATATAATTTATTAGAATATAAGTTTTCTGAAGCCGTACAAAAAGTCACTGATTAATATTTAAGAAATTATTTATATTATTTTCTTAATAATATAACATGGAAATTACACGTTAACTGCCTGTCTTAATGAATATAAAAATAATAACATTTAATTAATAATTGTAATAAAAATGATTCATTCATAGAACTGGATAAACAGAAAGAAGGATAGAAAACAATTCTAGTAACAAAAAATACATATAATTAGATTAACAAAAAATTAATAAAATACATTTTTTTTTCTTTTAATAATACAATTCCATTAATTAAGTCATTAATTTCTACGAATATTTAAACAACTACAAAAAAAATAATATGGCATACGAATAAGGATCTTACAATTCTTCAATCTATATTTTTTTAAATTATCTAAGAATTTATATTAACTTATGATTTTACTTAAAAAAAAAACTATTCATAAAATGAGCTATTAAAAAATAATAGTTACTAATTAGATAAACCTGAATTTTCTGCATCTACTTTTAATGTGAACTTAAATTAATGTTTTAAAAGTTATTTTTTATTGTATTATATTTTTATCAGCATCATTACTCATTAATTTAATTAATATTCTTATGTTAATATAAACGATAACAATTTTTTTTTCTTTAGTAATCCTGCTCTGATCCAAGGTTTTACAAATTCTTGATCTTTGAAGTCAAATGTTGAAGCAGTTCCTTTTTGTCATCCATAAAGTAGCAGATCTACCATATCTGAGATTATCTATATAATACATAAATAAGGTATGAACTGAGTAATGCTAACCTTATTTACTTAACTGTTTAATAAATCAACATGAAATCTTCAGAAGAAAAAATGTCTGTCTGAGCATGTATTCTTTCACCCCCAATACACCTATCCAGAACTTTCAAGGCTTTGACTAATATTTATAATTATTTTAATCATCATTTGGGGTCGTTATATCTTGCTTTTTTGGTTGGTGGGGGGGAGATTGTTATATCTTGCAATAAAAGTCATTTAATGACCTTGGAATTTAAATTTCTTTTAAAACTGAAAAATATTTTTTAACAAAAAATCTTATTCTTGTTAGAAGAATATTGATTTCATAAACATTATTCTGTCTTGGCCAGCAAATCTACAATCGCACACCTTTTAACTTAAAATGATGTTTTTAGATTTTTCTTCAGTGTACAACATATATAGAAAATACTAAAATTGTTTATAATAAAAAAAAAGATAACAAAAAAGAATATCAAGGGTTTTAAAACAGATGTGTAAACAAAATTAATTTATTTGAAATGTAACTCCATCTTTATACCTACTCATTCTGGCAAGAAGTAAGTGATATTTAACACAATTTACACATAATAAATTAATCGCTTCAATATATCTATCAACTGTGAGGGCAATCTTAAAAGAAAACCATTCAGCATTTTTGCTGATAGAGGTAAGCAAACCTGTGGAACAGGTTCACTGGTTTGTTGATTTTTTTGCTATGCCATTGTATAGCTGTTTATATATGAGTTATAGTCTTAAAATTAATAAGAAAGTTGATATTTCTGCTGATTGTGAAATCTAAGTAACAATTGTTTTGGACTGGCTAAAATTCAAGTGCAATTGGTTATTGTGTATGATTTTAACCTAATTATCAAAAGAAATATGTAAAAAAGGTTTTAAAATATTCTGGGGCAGTAGAGTGAATGGAAATGATTTTCAAGAAACCTTGATTGTAATTGTAGCTTGAAAATGAACGTAGATAATAAATTTGTCTCAGTCACCATTTTGCAGAATGGAAAATTGATTTTACTATACGTTTCCAAAGAGTAATTCTTGATAAAATTATTCAACAAAAATTCTATGGATTATATACTGTTACGTTATCTGAAGTCCTCATTTGCTATGCAGAAAGTAATGAATTTCTGTATTGGGTAGTTATCAGAGATGAAACAAGCTGTTTGTATAGTACTCTATAAACAAAATGCTGTGGTGGGAATGAGAATGAAAAGAGCACTGAAGCTAATTATTAAAATAAATGCATCAATGATGGCAGCATACTTTACTGTAGACTATAAGATACATTGTTTTGATACGAAAATGTTTTTAACAGTATTAGTTTGCTAATTAATGATTTATATAAAATTAAACAGTCTACTTAGTAAATAGTAATTATATTTCAAGTGAATGAAAACTAATTGAAGCCCAATGTAATCTTTTCAAATTATTTTCTAAAAGAAGCAAGTAAATACAGAGGGGTAAAAAAAAGTACTCATTATTTGTAATTAAATAATATCTAAACAAAAAGACTTAAACTCTCTAATGTGTGTAGTGTAAGGCATTAAATTTATCATGGTAGGCGGAGCTGGCAACTTATGCTGTGCATGCACAGGTGGTTGGTCATGGAATGAGCCAGTCATATTAGCCAGTGCAGCAGAAGACAGTCAAGTAGCAGTAATCGCTGAGGTTCATTTATCGTTTGTTGAATGCAAGGCTGTACTGAAGTGGTACGTGAAGTACAAGAACATTCATGAGGTACAACAGCAGTGGCATGGGAGTTTGGAACACCGCCACCAACCCATCGAACAATTGCCTGCATTCATGATAAATTCAAAGCCAACGGAACTGTTAAAGATGTGCACAAGGAAAAATCACTGCAAAAATCAGTGAACCAGGGTGAGGTGAGCCGGTCAAGTGTCAGATGCATTCTGAAGAGTGCAAAGGGAAACATTCCAAGACTGCTACATGCGATGAATAAGGATGAACCAGATCAAAGGACCGAATACTGTGAATGGTTTCAGCACACTGTTGTTGAGGATGAGAAATTTGTAGGGAAGTTTGTGTGGACTGACAAGGTGAAATTCAAACTTAACGGTACTGTGAATTGCCACAATAGTGTCTAGTAGGCTCTAGTGTGGTGTGGTCTATCAGTGCGTGGTTTGACTGTTCCCTTCTTCTTCGAGGGTACCATAACTGGTGATAGTATCTTGATATACTTCAGACAAGGATTTTGCCTGCCATCCAAAACCTGTATGGTGATGAACCTTTTTATATGCAACAAGACGGAGTCCCGCCTTACTACCATTGAGATGTCAGGTTGTACCTTGATAAAACTCTACCCGGACGGTGGGTGGGTCGAAGAGGTGCTGTTGAGTAACCACTTTGGTCTCCTGATTTGACTTCTTTGGACTTCTACCTCTAGGGGAATCAAGAATGATGTGTATCGAGAAAAACCAGCAACAATCAATGAGCTACGTGAAAAAATCATAGTCATGTGCTGCCGTAACCCCTAGATACACTAAAAGCCGTAGTTCAGTGTGCACTTTGGCACCATGGGCATTGTTTAGAAGGGCCATTTCGAACACATACCATAACCTTCACTAAGTGCCAAAAATCTTTTTTTTCACATCAAGTCAAATTTGTCACAAGATATGGACTAGCAAATAGCGAGTACATTTTTTTGGACCCCTCTTATAAAGCATTATAGATGATTAATACTGTCCTAAAACACTAATAAATTATTAAAATTAAGTTATCTGTATTTTTATTTAAAATTACTATTTAATTGTAAAAGAACATCAAAAAAAGATCTCCTTTAACAGCAACTATACTCAAATATCTACCATATATTACGAAAAGAACTACAAGGTGGAAAGCAAACTTTTTTTAAATATAACAGTAAAATAAAATATTAATTTTTCTTCTATGTAACAAACAAAAATTAGTAACCTAGAATTATTACATTACAGCATCCTTGAAGTAACATATTTTGGAAGTAAAATGAATATTAATGCTAAAAAAAAAACAACAAAACTTTAAAATGTATACAATACTAAAAACAATCTTAAAACTACATTACATAATTAAAAGTAAAAAAAAATTTTGGAATTTGATTAAAATTAACAAACTACTTTTATATAAATATAGTTAGGATTTTTTTTTTGTAATTCTATACCTTTTTTAATTAGAAATAATAAGTTTCTCATTATAGATAATAAATGATTGTATTCAAATACAGAATAATCTACTACAAATAGTAAAATAAGAAAGATTATTATTAAAAATTAACAAAAACCTAATTATGGAAAAATCCCATACTGCACTAAATCTTAGTAGATTACACAAACACATTTGTTGAAACAGTATTTTTTAATGTGACATGAGGAGGTATGAAATATTATTTTTTTATTGAAATTCTTAAACTGGAAATAGTTATAACAACTTCCAATAAAATTTTTTTCCAAATTAGTAGCCAATGACTGCAAAATAAAAATTACATTATCATTATATAAATACATAATTGCAAAAGAATATGGCATTTTAATACATGTGCAATGAAATATTCAAGTGTCAAAAAAACCTGTTTTTATAAAACATGAGATCTGTCAAGTACAGCAAAATCTCCACAAAATGGAATCTCCTTAAAACATACGGTTTCCCAAGTTCCAATTTATTTTAATAGAAATTAATCTCTTAAAGGCAGAAAACTCTGTTAATACAAAAATTAAGAAACATGGAATTTACTTTTAATTTCACATATTAAGTTTATTCTATAAAGAGGAAAGAAAATAAAAGAATGGAATAGTCCGTAACAAAATAAAGTGATTAAAAAATAGATTGTACACAAACCATAATAAATGTAATAGATGACTAATTGTTGTTTAGTACAAGATACGCTGATATATTTATGGATCCAACTTCTGGCCAATAAAGTACGGTAGCAAGCGACAGCTTATGTAAACAATCAATTTTTTTTTTTACTATGCTCTTGTGACTGAAACTATTATGACATTTATAAAAAAATTCTTGATAATGATAACCAATTATTTCTTAGAATTTCTACTTAATTGAAAATAATTTTATTCAGTGCCATGAACACTGTAAATGGAAGCAGTAATAGTTTCTATTTTGTTGTGAACATTTATCATTGTTCTGGTTTTTCTTTTTAGTTGTTTGTATTTAGTTTAAATACAGTACTTTATATTTAAAAAAAATTTATAAAATTATTTTATTTTAGAATCGGTGTTAGTTCATGTTATGTTTTAGGATGGTGTATTTCTTATTTTTTTAGTGTAACTTTCAAGGAAAATATAATATACTTGAAGATAGAAATAAGTGTTTTACATTTGTGAAATATCTGTGTATTGAAACAGTTCTCACTATCACTTTGGTACGTCAAAATTTATACAGTAAACAATTTAATACGTATTCTTAAAAATAACCTGTTTCAGTTTTTAAAAACTAACAAATAATGTAATCTATACACAGTTAATAAGTTTTTGGAATATTCCAAACATATATTATTATCTAACTTCATTTTATATTGGTATAATTTATTCCACAAATCCTTAGTATAAATTAGCTTGAGTTTTAATGAAACTTTCTTACTCTGTACTGTCAAGATTCTATTTTAGGGAGGTTTTACTGTACCTTTATTGTTGAATATGATCTCTAAAATAAGCTTGCTTACATTTATTTACTAAAGTCAAGTTACTTTACCAACTGATTTATTGAAGCAGGTATGTACATAAATAACATACATAATAAAACAGTATGTAGTAAAAACAGATTTACATTAAAAAATATCAATGTATATTAAAACAAGCTGGCCAATAAACAAATTATTTCATTCCAAATAACATTTAAAAGGCTTTTAGAAAAAAAAAATCAGTGCACAATAGATACCACTGATTATACATTTCACATCCATACATAATATCAAGGTAAATGCAATGAGATGATTTAGATAATATAAATACAATGACTGATTAAACTGAAAGATAAATTAATATATGTATATTTTTATAATTTATGACCCTACTCTGCTTTCTGTTTAAGTACTAAACGCATTATTCTGAGATGTGGTATGGAGTAACCTATATTTTATAAAGCTAATGTCATTTCAGGTAATGTAAAACTTGTTAGTTATTTTGGTTAAATATTTTTATTTAACAAAATTTGTTGTAGACAAACTAGTTTTCTAAAGAAACACCAAATTTTATCTTTTAAACAGGAGTCTGTTAAACACCTTATAGTTCAGTTGAATATGGATACTAAATCATACCACATAATTCTGGGGATAAGCAAGGTTGTTTCTATAGAACTCTTGTTCTATTCCAAATGTTTTTCTCTTAATTTCTGGAGAAAAATCAATTTTGGTGGAAGAATTATTCATCAGTAATGTGCAGCTTTATTATTTTTAAATACACCATTTTAATAGTAATGAGTTTATTAATGTTAAACTAATTATAAAATCAATACAGTTCTTATAAAATAAAAATAAAATATACAATTATGACCATATATATATGTTCATTGAATGTTCATATGAATATATGTTCATTGGATGGGTCAAATAGCTTTATAAAGTAAAAAATAAAACCATTTAATCCTACATGTTATTAACAATAAATAATCATTATTTTTCAAAACACAATTAAGTATTATTATGTTATAATATATATCTGTATATAATACAGGCAATTTAACATATCCCAGTTCTACCCAATCACATAATTTATTAATAAATATTGATTTTCTAAACAAACTCACTTTAATTCCTACAAAGATTGCACATACTGCTACAAAGTGAAATAAATCATCTATTTAGAGGGCCCAAGACTCGCATGGAATAATTGTTTTTAACAGCAATAACGTCTGTGTTTTGAGAACTACAGGAGAATGAATGTTAACTGACAAAATGGAATCTTGGAAATGCTGTGTGGTGGTTACTTGCAAAAAATCTTAACTAATACACATTGTTTTACATAACTAACAATTATAATTCAGATACTAAAATTCAGAAAATATACAGAAACTTGAAAATAGATTTCAAAGATAATTGTTTAGAATTGTCAGAATAATGAAAGGTTTGTGCGAGTTGTAATGAAGTTAAGGGGAGAGTTTAAAATTATTTTCAAACAGGTGGAATCCATCCTTTTCGCTACACCTACCTCAACATAAAAATCTTAAATGGCAATAGTTACATTTAATTGCATTAATTGATAACCCAAAAAAAATAATGAACTTTGGTGAAAAGGAAATTAAAATCTGCCCAACCATTTGCTTGGAAACTAGAAAACAATTAGCGGTAGAATGTTGAAATTTTTGATTTACAACTGTTGTAACATCTAGTTGTTCACCTCAACTTTTGATTGCAAACAACTAAATCAAACGTGTCAAAAAAAAGGCCAAAATCCTAAACATTTGGATTTTGACCGTTTTCTAAAAAAAAACCCTCATTGTGAGCTTTTCAACGATACATAATGGTACTTGTTTTCATCGGTTCCAGAGTTATAGCCAAATAAAGTTTTAATTAATAAAATATTTGGAACTTACAAGCGAAAGGCACATCGGTTCGAATCCGACTTCATGTTCATATATTTATTTTTTCCTAATTTAAATATATTGATTTATTAATAATTATTAACCTCAGATTGTAGAAGATTTACAAAAAATAACAGTTGAATAATAACAATAAAAAACAATAATATGAAAAAATCAGAAGTTATTAGTGGAATAAAATTTTGTATACTTTCCGGTTTTAATTCAAACATTTTTGTGGAGATTAATAATTAATTATTAATAAATCAATACAAGGCTATATTTTAAATGAAATATTTATATAATAAAGAGATAATTCAGTTTTCATAGTTTAGATTTCAAATTCTAAATCTAGAAAGATTGTAGTCGCAAACATGAATAAAACTAGAATTGATAATAAAAATGGGCTTAATTCAAAAGAAATAATGAATAAGCTTTAGTTTTTATCAAATTATTTTATTTACCGGTCTCTAAATAAAGTAGACACTAGTTTTTTTTGGCAGCCAAAGTGACAACACTGCAAAGTTACATGAACAGCTGATTTATATTAGGTATTAATATTTTTGACTATTGTTCTCACATGAGACGTAAACAAACTTTTCGTGAAATGAGTTTTTGTGCGTTACAAAAATGAGTGATACTATAATTATGAGCAACGTTGTGCAATTACGTTTTGTTTTAAACTCGGTGAGACTGCTGCTGAAACTTTTTCAAAATTAAAACGGGCGTATGGAAATGATGCTCTGTCTCAAGCTCAAGTTTTTAAGTGGTTTAAAGCATTTTCAAACTATTACACATATTTGTATGTATAATCACCTACACGTACGTATAATCTCCATTGTTGAAGAATTTAACACATATATAGCGATCTATTAACTATACCGATCATTTTACATATTCTTCATATAACATTCATAAAATATGTATTTAACATTAGTTATAAGAGGGTATTCATAAAATATGTATTTAACATTAGTTATAAGAGGGTATTCATAAAATATGTATTTAACATTAGTTATAAGAGGGGTAGCTTACCTTAGTTATGTTCAGTTAGGTTATGTTGATACAAGGTGTGGCATTTGCACCCCATCTTGTGGTGAACGCGTCTTCCCATATCAACTGATTTGGAAGTCGAGAGTTCCAGCGTTCAAATCCAAGTAAAGTCAGATTAGAATACTAGATCGTGGATACCGGTGTTCTTTGGTGGCTGGGTTTCAATTAACCACACATCTCAGGAATGGTCGAACTGAGACTGTACAAGACTACACTTCATTTGCACTTATACATATCATCCTTTGAAGTATTATCTGGACGGTAATTACCGGAGGCTAAACAGGAAAAAGAAAGGCATGGCATTTTCACACACACAGTCATTTGACTGGTTTGATGCAGCTCTCCAAGATTCCCTATCTAGTGCTAGTCGTTTCATTTCAGTATACCCTCTACATCCTACATCCCCAAAAATTTGTTTTACATACTCCAAACGTGGCCTGCCTACACAATTTTTCCCTTCTACCTGTCCTTCCAATATTAAAGCGACTATTCCAGGATGCCTTAGTATGTGGCCTATAAGTCTGTTTCTTCTTTTAACTATATTTTTCCAAATGCTAGTTTCTTCATCTATTTGCCGCAATACCTCTTCATTTGTCACTTTATCCACCCGTCTGATTTTTAACATTCTCCTATAGCACCACATTTCAAAAGCTTCTAATCTATTCTTCTCAGATACTCCGATTGTCCAAGTTTCACTTCCATATAAAGCAACACTCCAAACATACACTTTCAAAAATCTTTTCCTGACATTTAAATTCATTTTTGATGTAAACAAATTATATTTCTTACTGAAGGCTCGTTTAGCTTGTGCTATTCGGCATTTTATATCGCTCCTGCTTCGTCCATCTTTAGTAATTTTACTTCCCAAATAACAAAATTCTTCTACCTCCATAATCTTTTCTCCTCCTATTTTCACATTCAGTGGTCCATCTTTATTATTTCTACTACATTTCATTACCTTTGTTTTGTTCTTGTTTATTTTCATGTGATAGTTTTTACGTAGGACTTCATCTATGCCGTTCATTGTTTCTTCTAAATCCTTTTTACTCTCGGCTAGAATTACTATATCATCAGCAAATCGTAGCATCTTTATCTTTTCACCTTGTACTGTTACTCCGAATCTAAATTGTTCTTTAACATCATTAACTGCTAGTTCCATGTAAAGATTAAAAAGTAACGGCGATAGGGAACATCCTTGTCGGACTCCCTTTCTTATTAGGGCTTCTTTCTTGTGTTCTTCAATTGTTATTGTTGCTGTTTGGTTCCTGTACATGTTAGCAATTGTTCTTCTATCTCTGTATTTGAACCCTAATTTTTTTAAAATGCTGAACATTTTATTCCAGTCTACCTTATCGAAAGCCTTTTCTAGGTCTATAAACGCCAAGTATGTTGGTTTGTTTTTCTTTAATCTTCCTTCTACTATTAATCTGAGGCCTAAAATTGCTTCCCTTGTCCCTATACTTTTCCTGAAACCAAATTGGTCTTCTCCTAACACTTCTTCCACTCTCCTCTCAATTCTTCTGTATAAAATTCTAGTTAAGATTTTTGATGCATGACTAGTTAAAGTAATTGTTCTGTATTCTTCACATTTATCTGCCCCTGCTTTCTTTGGTATCATAACTATAACACTTTTTTTGAAGTCTGATGGAAATTCCCCATTTTCATAAATATTACACACCAGTTTGTATAATCTATCAATCGCTTCCTCACCTGCACTGCGCAGTAATTCTACAGGTATTCCGTCTATTCCAGGAGCCTTAAATTAAAATCTTTAAAAGAGCCTCTGCCATTTAAATCTTTTAATGCTCTCTTAAATTCAGATCTCAGTATTGTTTCTCCCATTTCATCCTCCTCAACTTCCTCTTCTTCCTCTATAACACCATTTTCTAATTCATTTCCTCCGTATAACTCTTCAATATATTCCACCCATCTATCGACTTTACCTTTCGTATTATATATTGGTGTACCATCTTTGTTTAACACATTATTAGATTTTAATTTATGTACCCCAAAATTTTCCTTAACTTTCCTGTATGCTCCGTCTATTTTACCAATGTTCATTTCTCTTTCCACTTCTGAACACTTTTCTTTAATCCACTCTTCTTTCACCAGTTTGCACTTCCTGTTTATAGCATTTCTTAATTGCCGATAGTTCCTTTTACTTTCTTCATCACTAGCATTCTTATATTTTCTACGTTCATCCATCAGCTGCAATATATCGTCTGAAACCCAAGGTTTTCTACCAGTTCGCTTTATTCCGCCTAAGTTTGCTTCTGCTGATTTAAGAATTTCCTTTTTAACACTCTCCCATTCTTCTTCTACATTTTCTACCTTATCTTTTTTACTCAGACCTCTTGCGATGTCCTCCTCAAAAATCTCCTTTACCACCTCCTCTTCCTCAAGCTTCTCTAAATTCCACCGATTCACCTGACACCTTTTCTTCAGGTTTTTAAACCCCAATCTACATTTCATTATCACCAAATTATGGTCGCTATCAATGTCTGCTCCAGGGTAAGTTTTGCAGTCAACGAGTTGATTTCTAAATCTTTGCTTAACCATGATATAATCTATCTGATACCTTGCAGTATCGCCTGGCTTTTTCCAAGTGTATATTCTTCTATTATGATTTTTAAATTGGGTGTTGGCAATTACTAAATTATACTTCGTGCAAAACTCTATAAGTCGGTCCCCTCTTTCATTCCTTTTCCCCAGCCCGTATTCACCCACTATATTTCCTTCCTTGCCTTCTCCAGTGCTTGCATTCCAATCTCTAACTATTATTAAATTTTCATCTCCTTTTACGTGTTTAATTGCTTCATCAATCTCTTCGTATACACACTCTACCTCATCATCATCATGGGCGCTTGTAGGCATATAGACGTTAACAATCGTTGTCGGTTTAGGTTTTGATTTTATCCTTATTACAATGATTCTATCGCTATGCGTTTTGAAATACTCCACTCTCCTCCCTATCTTCTTGTTCATCACGAAACCTACTCCTACCTGTCCATTATTTGACGCTGAGTTAATTACTCTAAAATCACCTGACCAAAAGTCGCCTTCCTCTTCCCACTGAACCTCACTAATTCCTACTATATCCACATTTGTCCTACCCATTTCCCTTTTTAAATTTTCTAGCCTACCAACCTTTTTTAAGCTTCTAACATTCCACGCTCCGACTCGTAGAATGTTATTTTTTAATTTTCTGGTGACCCCTTCCTTAGTAGTCCCCACCCGGAGATCCGAACGGGGGACTATTTTACCTCCGGAATATTTTACCAAGGAAGGCGCCTCCATTATTGCTATGTGAAAATGCAGAGAGCCACATTTTCTTGGAAAAAAAGCAGCTGTAATTTTACATTGCTTTCAGCTGCGCAGTACTCAGAGGACTGAGTGATGTTGATACGGCCGTTTAAGTCGTCCTGACTCACGCCCCTAACAACTACTGAAAGAGCTGCTGCCCTCTTTCAGGAATCATTCCTTAGTCTGGCTCTCAACAGATACCTCTCCGATATGGTTGCACCTTCGGTCCAGCTACTCTGTATCCCTGAGCACTCAAGCCCCCTCACCAACGGCAAGGTCTCATGATTCATAGAGGAGGAACAAAAGGTTAGGTTGATATAATATATAACCTAGTCGGAGGCGGTCCCTCCGACCCCCTCCCCACAAAAAAATGGTTTGACCCCTTTCTTGGGGGATTTCCCGCAAGCCAGAAATGCAACACTTGCTTATCGCAATCCAAACGCATGCGTTAAAGACAGTTAAAGGGCATTCCAAGAATCTTCATAAAGTTTTCAAGTTCTTTTGCTAGAATCAGCTAGTACTGGAAAAGGGGATGAACTAAAAATCTTAGCGATGTATTATGATAATAAATGTTCTGAATCTTTCCTCCAAGCGGAGTATCTTATTTGATGCGAGGAGATGAAGTTATTAAATTTAAAATACGATCTAGAAATTATTTAAATATTTGATCGTTGCAATAAATAATATTTGCCGAATATCAATTTTCTCTTACAAGTTTTAGCGACTCTTCCGGTAACATGTACTAATGAACGCTCGTTTTCCACAATAGTCAAAACGATTGCGCGCGCACACACACACACACACACATATATATTTTAATTTGAATTCAAAACTTTTCGGGATTGCAGAGAAAGGCGCTACTACCCGCCATGGTGTGTGTGTGTGTGAGTGTGTGTGTGTGTGTGCATGCGTGTGTATTTGAGATCAATGTCAACAATTATTTCATGTTTTTTATTATTTTCTCATTAGGTTTTGTCGTTTAATAAAAAAAAAAGAAAATTCTGAAGCTTAAACTATATACATTAAGACAAAAATAAAGCCTGAAGTTTGCAACAATTTTTGCACGAATTTTTTTTTTTGTACATTTTAATAGAACTCGGTCCTCCATTCTATGTTGGTTAAAAAATAAGTTATCTAACACTGTAACTAACAACTTTGTATTCGCTCGAGTATTCCATTTATTGTATGTTAAATTTTTAATTAATGTAATTATAATATGTAATGTTAAATTACATATTTAATATTCATTTTGCCGAGATATTACCACCGTAATATCTCGGCAACCGCTCGTCCGATTTTCACGATTCAAACGGCGTATGTATCAGCAAATCGAGCGCCAACTGTTTAACGCATCGGATACGCTGTTGATCGACCGGATCTTGTTTATCCGGAAATTAAATCGTTTAGCCCTGCAGCTAGTAAATATATAAGAACGAAGTATATAAATGTCTAAACAAACACAGATTAAACTTCACACATTACTTTATGTTAGTATTAATAAAAAATAGATATCTTTCTCTCTTTCGGTGTGTGGGGTGTGCGCGCGCATTTGTATTGTAGATTTGCAATATACGTAATAGTATACGTAATAATCAGCTAAGTTGATAAATTTAGAAATTGTGTAATCATATCATTACCCCGTTACATATCACCGGTAATATTTTTTATAATCTATAATAATTTATGGTTCAGTTATTTTTCTTTTAAGATGAATAGTTATTGAAGACGTTATAGTCTCGTCGTGGAAAAGATTTCAGATACTAATCTGAACACAAAAACACAAGACCTTTTGGTGTAAGATGTAGCAAGCAAGCACGCTTTCAGTGACTTGGACGGGTGACATTACATGTCTTGTTAATTTCACTATTCGATTTTTTAAATTTCTGCTTTAAATTAAAATAAAAAATTGTAATTTTTGACAAAAAAAAAATTAACAGAAGCGCGCACGCGAATGTGCTTTTATGTTTACGTGCGCGGTTGTAATTATATATATAATACTGAATATTACATAAATACTACGTACTACTTTTCTTAATATAAAATATTATTATTAAAAGAACTTACCCGGTTTACATGTTGAATTATTTTCTGAATGGTCGTTTTTGAATTATTTTCTGAATGGTCGTTTAGATTCATTTAAAATATTCCTAAATATACTGAATAAGTAAACAAAATTTGATACGGCTTCAATAACGACGCTACAGATGGCGTAAAGAAATATTATTTGGTGTATTTGACAACTTTAATCGTTAATAACAGTAATATTAATTTAACAAATTATCAGAAAGAAAAGATTAGATAATATATATATATATATATATATATATAAGTTTGGTTTATTCTATCTACATTGCTTTATATAATGGAACAGGTAATAATAATATTATAAACAAATATAATGTCTCATCAACGTATCACATTTTGACACATGCAGTACTTTTTTGTTGACAAATTATGGCGCGAATCGGATGGATGGACGAGAGTCGGAACATTCCAGAAATATTGCTTTCACGTGTACACTCCCTCACACAATCATCACTACGTACAAAGTTATCACAGGAAGTAAATTTTGTTCATAGCCATCTTTTTATTTTACTAATGTTACTTTTTTATTTATTATTACTTTCTTATATTAATAATACAGATTACTGCATTCATTAGTTTTAATTTTCGAGTTAATAGTTTTTAATTCCTTGTACGAAGTAAAGAAAGTAGATTATGATCACAAAAAATTTCGGTTTTCAGATTTCAATGGAAATATCCGTTTTGGCCATCCCTGAATCCATTTTTACTAGTTTTGGCGTGACGTCTGTACGTATTTATCTCGCATAACTCAAAAACGACTAGCCTTAGATTGTTGAAATTTTGGATTTAGGACTGTTGTAACATCTAGTTGTACACCTCCCCTTTTGATTGCAATCGACTGAACAAAAAGTGCTCAAAATCCAAAAAAATTGGAGTAATAAGCACTCACTGAGGGCTTTTCAACGATATATCATAAGTATATATATATTTCACTTATTTTATATTATGGACACGATAACTGCCGTAATTTTGCGCCAATCACTTTCAAATTGATACATAAAATATAACTACCCAAAATCTCGATCGAGTTCGTTAATGGGAAAAATCGGACTATGGGAGTGAAAATGGGGTGGCTTTTTTTTAGAAAACAAATCATCGCTATAACTTTCTTATTAAGTAAAATATTGAACTTCTGTTCAAGTTCCTACTATTCTTTGGATAAGGGCCTAACATATATGTAAGTAAAGTTTTTTGATATCACCAACTACTGGCCCAGGGGTTGGAAAAAATGGGGTTTTGAAGACAAAAAAATCATACCTCTCTTAATAGGCACAATATCGAATCGGTTTCAAGTGATCGTTAATCCTCTAAACATTACCTAAAACTTTTGTTCGAAACAATATTTGATATGACCAACCCTTACGGCAAGGGACGACCAAAATATTGCCGGAATTGTAAGATGGGCTAAAATTGTCGTACGCTAAACATGTGAAACTTTTTTCACGTGCAATTATTTTTGTTTCGAGTAAATATGAAGTTTTTCTTAACTTTAATCTGGTGGAAATCTTTTTTATCCCCTACTTAGCACCGGTGAAATCTACCTTCGCCTTCCGGCGTGCCGAAAGGTTTTTTATATTATATCACTTTTAAACTACTTTCAATATAATTTATTATAAACGTATTTTTTAACTGTAATCAATAATTAAAAAAAAAAGATGCTTTAAACATTTATTTTCTTTTAGAATTACATTATTATAAATGAATTTTTTTTGTGGTTTTCCGAGAAAAATAAATTACGATTATAAAAAAAAGTAATCAAGTATATTAACTATAACCGGCCTCCGTGACGCGAGTGGTAGCGTCTCGGCCTTTCATCCGGAGATCCCGGGTTCGAATCCCGGTCAGGCATGGCATTTTCACACACGCTACAAATCATTCATCCTATCCTCTGAAAGTAATACCTAACTGTGATCCCGAAGGTTAAAAAAGTAATAATAACTATGTTTCTTTCCAAACCGTTAACTGCCATCCTTATTTCATAATTAAAGAGAAAAAATAACTGGATATTAATGTTGTCAATTGATATTAATAAATTATTTAAGATAAAATAGATTATGAATATTTGTTTATATAGTGCGTGATGAAGATAAAAGTTCCTTGCTGCCCTACCAGCGTTTTGTTGCTGTACATAATTATGTAACCGTTCCTCACTCCAATCACGTACGTTCAAGGTTAACAGAGTCTTATCGCTTTTATATATCCCTTTACCCAGTGGCAGGAAATAAAGTTATTTGTTTTTGAATTTCTTGTCGGGTTAAGAATTATTTTTATGTGCAAATTAAGAAAGAAATATTAAAAAAAAACCAAAAAAAAAAACGTTAATTCAAAGAGCCGAACCCAGTACCTACAGTTTTTTTTAATCGGGTTAACCTTTTTCTTTTTTTTCTGTTTAGCCTCCGGTAATTACCGTTTAGATAATACTTCAGAGGATGATATGTACGAGTGTAAATGAAGTGTAGTCTTGTACAGTCTCAGGCCGACCATTTCTGAGGTCCTATTTTCTAGATGTAACCGGGTATCGAATCTGGAACTTTTAGTCTAGCAGGTAAAGTTAATATACCTCTAATAGCACACGGAAGTCATGTTACATCTAAAAAAGATTAATACTGTTTTTTTTTTAATTCCTGATTTGATATTTAAAAAATATAATAACACTTAATAACAAAATTGTATTGTATTATATATTGAACTTGATTACGTATATAAAATGATTATTACATGCAATTAAATAATAAGTAAAAATCTCGTTATAACCCCTTTGTGTACGGTTGGCTGTGTTGTATATGTCCATTTTTAATTTTTAAGTGAAAATTTATTCTCTTTAATATTTCATCTAATTATAAATGTTGTTGTTTAAAACAAGTGGTTGTGTCTTTCGATGTGTCTATCGATGACGGTTGATTCCGTTGGCTTGGGCGGGTGGGGATGATGGAGAAGCGCATCATGAGTGTAAACTAACGAAATTCACCGAGATGTTTTGTCTTGTAGTTAGTTATTGGCGGGAATTATCGGTAGATAGGCGACTGAATACGTAGTGCAATTGCCTCCAGTTAACATTGTTTCTTAACCTAAGTTGTAACGTCATCCAAATTTCATCTTTTTATTGAGATATTCCTTATTACTGATTTAAGGTGAGTTTTATTTATTTTGTTAATATTATTACATTTTTTAGACAATAATTGGCAGTTGTTTTATTCTGTGTATGTATTATTCAAATTATTTATTAGATTAAAAATGTTAGATTCCAGTTAACGCCGATTGATTTTTACAAAATAAATTAATAAATTTAATAATAATAAATAAATAAAGAGAAACAAGTTATATTGTTGTATTTTAGGTTATTTGGCCATTAACGGTGTATATATTTAACTAAACTGATATAAGCAAAGGGTATTTCGTGAGTGATATATTAGATAGCTCCTGGGTTCGACACCCAAAATAGCTTACCGTTTCTTTACCGATCTCAGTTAATGTCGTTAAATATTCATAAATGAATGTATTCTCGGGAATAACACAAAAATTTGAAAAAAATAATTTTTGATAGGAAAGAAAGCTACAAATAATCATTTTAATAAATTCGTAAAAATATTTTTAGAAATCTATCGGCGTATTTTTTATTTAACATATATATTTAACAATAATTAATCGTAAGAAAAGAAAAAAAACATCGGTAGCGAGTTTGTAGAAGGCGACCGATATTTATAATTTATGTGAGGTTCTGAGTTCGACACCGAGTAATTGTCATATATCTTAATAATTATGCGTACATAGTATTTAAAGCAGAAATTATTCGTAAAAAGTGTACGACATATATACAACAAACAGTCATTACAAATTTTTATATTTAACATTTCCCGTGTTTACTTTATATTTTTTAAGCTAACAATTTATGAAGTAACATAATTTAACGATGTACTCGTATTTTCGAAATAAAATTCTATACGCGTAATTTTTTATTACTACAAACGACGTTGTAACTTTTCTTCTCGTCGGGAAAAATCTTTGGATCAGAGGTTAAATTTTACGTAAATTTTTCATTTACAGTTACCGTTTTTTTGTTATAATTCCGACGAGAAATTTTTTAAAGCTTTTTCACGAACGGAAAGGCATTAATAAATTTAAAAAGCGTCGAAAAACTTAACGGTCAATTTTTTTATTACAAAGTTTTTGTAAAAATGCACTTTGAGTGAGAAAATTGAAAAAAATACAAACATGTTTAAGTAGCCCACCGCATACAGCGAGAGAGATTGACGGGGGGGGAGAGTGAGAGAGTGACTGGGAGAGAGAGGGGTCGAGTGAGAGACAGAGCGGGTAGTGTGAGAGAGCGAGGAGGATGGAGAGAAATTGAGAGAGGGGTTGGTAGGGAGATCATCGATGGAGAGGAAGCGAGACAGAGGGTCTCTCTCTCTCTCTCTCTTACTTCTCTTCTTTTCTAATACTATTATTCTTAATACGGAGTGGAATATATAAACGCAGCTCTAACATTGTGACTACAACAGGTGTTGCCAATTAACCTGACTTTTCCTTCCCCCCTGGCCCTTTGGCAGTCAAGTTTCGGCAATAGGTAAATCACAGCGTTGCGTATTTGACATTTACATAGAATAAACCTTCCAACCTAAACTAGTAAGCAAGATGAATACAAAAAATTATTTTTAATAAAATTTTTATTATTAATTTTTTTTTTTAATTTAATAACGAATCATTATTATTTTACCATTATTTACAAAAAAAAAATTAAAATCGTGTTAAATTCTCTATTTGACAATATTGATATTTATCGTTTATGTATTAGTGTTAAAAACTTAAAAATCATACTTGATAACTTTTTTGTTTATTTTAATTTTGTTAGTAAAATTATTATTATTATTTTAGTTAGTCAAATAATCACTGATCTTATACATCCGACCTCAGTTAACCGAACTTACATATTTTATTTATCCGTAAAATGTACATAAATTATTGCTTGTTTTAAGTACTCGAATTATCAGAGAGATTTTCTTGTTACAAAATTGTGATTCAAATTAAATATAATCTGAGATTAATGTTTATTAAAACGTCGATTATTCGAACCTCCATATCTCAAACATTTTTCGACTAATTGCGGGGCCTTTTATCCGGAGGTCCCGGGTTCGAATTCCGATGAGGCATGGCATTTTCCTCCGCTACAAAATTGCCATCTCATCTCATCCTGTGATGCAATACATAACGGTTGGCGCTGTGGAAATGAAAAAAATTGTACATACTTTGTATGTTGTCAATACGAGTAAAATAAATTAATAAAAAAAAGCTGGTTATTTAGTGTAACATAACTTATATAAATCATACTGCATCATCTGCGGAACTGCTCGGCGACGGCTGTCTACAATCCCGTTGCTACGAGTGGTACCCCCACCCTTCACAACAGCTGTGTTGAAGGTTAAACTGCATAAAGCAATTTTAACAGTATAATAATTAACGAATTTATAATACTGACTAAAATAGAGTCTTTCGGTTCATTTTTTTTTCTCACACCACCCGGCATTTTTATTTATTTATTTTGTATTTTAAATACACGTATAAGCAGCACGGATGTAAGTCAATAATATCGAAACTTAGTTCTTCAATATCCTTTTTCGTTTTTTTTTTAATTAGCTCTAAATAAATAAATTTAACTGTATGGAGACTAAATTGATTCTAGGCGAAATATTTTATAAATATTATAAATGCGATTTTGTTTTGAAAAGGATTATGTTGTGAGAGTCGACCTAGGATCTTCAACTTAGATTTTTTTTAATATTGATACTCGGATATACATTACGAATTGAACTACTTACTATCCAAACCGGGAATTGAACCCGAGACCATTTAGCATATCTCTCGATTTTTTAAATATTGTTTTTTTATCGTTAATAAACAGTATTTTTGAATGAAACTGTGTTAAATAAAGTAAAACTCTGTTTTGGGGGAAGATCAAGTCTATTCTTTAACGTTATGTAATATTTATTTTAACGTTAAGTATGTGATTTTGTGCGGAAACGAAGAATCGAAATCGCGACTTTCAATTTGTCAGTCTTTTTTTTTTTAAATTGAGAATCGAACCTCCAGATTTTCATTATTTAAATTCTTTTTCTTTCGTTTTTAATCTTTTTACGAACTTATTTTTAAAAAAACTTACATCAGAAAAATTGAACTCTGTGGTAATCAAATTGAGTTTAAATTTTTTTTATAACGATTATGCGTGCAATTGATAACAACTCTATAATCGAATCTTCAATTTAATTTTTTTTTTTTAACGCATAAAACTCCCTACAAGTATTACATATATGGAATGATTCCCGAGCTGTAACCGAACCCTAAAAATTAAATATAAATTTAATACAAAAATTTAATCTTCTTTAAAAAAAATTCCAAATTTTTTTTGAATAAAGGACGTTTAAGAAATTATAACGAAACGAACTGGAAATTATATGAGGCTTTAACTCGACAAGTACAAAAACCTGACTCTTTCTGCTCGCGAAAACGATAATACTATTTTAATTCAATAATTTATTGTTATTAAATATTCACCATAATATTAGGTTGGTGGTTGTGTGTAGAAGTACGGTATTTCAATTCTAAAGCGAATTAAAATTTAAAGTCTGACAGGGATATGAACCCGGGACCTTTCGGATAAAAAGGGAAGACATTACTACTCCACCTCGGCGACTGGCGAGGTGATTAGTTGATACGTGCTGAAGTATTAATTACCTGTGACTTTCAGTATAGTCAGTTTCACTATTGCGTTACCGAGGTGACAAATCGATTACAAAAATGCAGTGAGACGCGAAAAATTATAAGTTACTTTGTAATATCTAAGTATAATTTTTGAGATAAATCCATACTAAATGTGTGCTTGCACGTTTGTGTTCGCGCGCTTTTTTGTATTATAGACGGGCTGGGCTCTACTGTGAAATACGGTAGTCGGCTTGCTGAGATAAATTTAGAAATAATCCTTTTATATCATAACCCCCTTATGTACTAATTAATATTTCTTATCTATATTAAAATTAATGATCCTGTTTTTTTTTCTCTGTGATAAGTTACTAAATACGTATGGTCTAAGTTATTGTAAAATTGTGTTCAGATCCTGACAGGGAATCGAACCCGACACCATTGGTGTAGCAGGCAAGCATGCTACTTTATGTGACACTAAAGTGGTGACGTAACATTTTTATTTTTATTTACGCTATTACGTTTTTTTATATTAAAAGAAAATAGCAATATTTAGTAAAAAAGATGAACGGGCGCTCTCTAGTTTTTTTTTTAAATTAAAATAAAATATGCGTGAGTGTAAATTATATCCGTAAATTGAATATTAGGTAAAACGAAATAACTGAAAACCTTAACATTACAGTTTAACGTTGGTTACGTTCCTTTGTTAACTTTGTATACATAGGTTTAAGCGAAAATTTGGTTTCAATTATTATTTTGTAAAATTAAAAGTTTTCAAATCTGTAAAACATTAATGTTATACTGTCGGTTGTTATTATGAGAGGAGAAACAGTACAGTGTAGGCAATACATTTTAGTTGGCGCGCTTCATAATTTATTTTGCAGTGTCACACCTCTTTTTCCCCTTTTCCTTGACTTTTTTTCATTCATAAAAACTATAATTTTTTAATTTATAAAGAAAAAATCATTAACAAACGTATAAAGAAAAGTTTATACTGGATTTACTCGTAAAAATAATACCCATTTTTCAAGCAATAAACTTAAAATGTTTTAATTTGTAACTAGCTAGTTCGATTTTTTTTTACAAAACTGTTGATCATTTTATTAAAAAAAATGATTACGATAACTTTTGTTATTAATTTTGTAAAAGTGCTTTTAAGAAACAATAAATAATATCGGTAGAAAACTATCTGATATAGACTTAATTACTATATTCCACACGGACTGGAGTCTGTGTATAATATATAGTTTCCTGAAAAAAGAATCCATTAATTTGTCGCATTCTTTCTTGTGATTGTGATAAATATAAACGGTCTCTGGTATAGGAGGTACTAATAAGAATTGCGTTCTCTGATAGTAATGATGCTCGGTACGGTACATTTGTACGACTGAACATCATTTCCGTTTCAGTAGGTTAGTACCTTGTTACGCGACAACATATGTTAGCTAAGTAAAGTATTTAACGGGAAACGGCTTCTTCCTAATTCTTCTTAAAGAATTTGCTAGTCGTAACTCGATTACAAACTGTTTTCGGACGTATGTTTGTACGAACCCTTCTTCTTAATTTCAAGCTCTAAAATCGGTTCCCAAATTATTTCTCTTTCCTCCTAAATCATCTTATGTGTGTATACATATATATTTAATTACACAAATTAAAATATAAAGTGTATAGTTTACATTTTATAAAATTATTTTTTTAAAAACATCATTTATGATAAAATAATTTCTTCACTTAAAGTCTATTTAAAGTTTGTAAATTCGATGCGACGATCAACTTGAACGTTTAAAAAATTTAGACGGGATTACTCTCCTTTTACAGTGAGAAGTATAATTTTTGTACTTATGAAATAATTTCATAGAATCGATACACGTACATAAAAAAATATGTCAGAGATTCGAATTAAATTTAATTTGACTATATTTATTCCTTATAATATTTAACATAACAATAAATAAAATAAATATCGTGCTGGTTGGAAATTGAAAGCGCCCTTGAGAAGTTAGATCCGATAACGAAATTATTATCCACTATAGTGCATCTTCGGTAAGAAATTAAATGATCTTTATACCCCTCAAAATTTACGCGCGCACACGCACAGAGAGAGAGAGAGAGAGAGTGTGTGTGAGTGTTAGAGAATTTTCGCGCTGTCTGGGACAGAGTGAGGATTAAGAGACGGGGTGATGATAGTGATTGTGATGTTTTATTACTTTCCAAGAGCGACTCTTATTTTGATAATCGTAATCTCTAAATAAGTATATAATTTCGTACCAAATTCTTACGGTATTTTGTATTTCACTTTTAGTCGTTTCTGAAATATTAAATTTCGTATTTTAAAATGCTTGAAATTTATCGGACACCAGAATTGCAGGTAGACAGAAAGTTCTATGTTCAAATTTCGGTCAGAATTGGTTTTTTTATACGCTTTATTAAAATTTGAAATAAAAGTAAGTGACGAACTGAATGTGGGTCTATTGCCCGTACAAATAAATAAATAGAAAAATGTATTAGGTATTAATACGTGTTAGGAAGAATAGCATTAATAAAGATTACGAGGTCGAATTGTAAATAAAACTGGAAAAATTTTATCTGTTATTATGTAATATTAGAATCTTTTTTTTTGTAAATTACTTTACAAAACTGATAAATTTAATCGTAATATTTTTAAAAAAATTATTAAAATTAAGGGAGATTAATTATTATTTTAAATAAAATGTAATAATAGATATAAAATGATCAACAAATCTTTATTTTACTTAATTATATCGAACGTCTATATAAGAAATATAATAGGGATATTAACTTTGTTATTCGACAGAAATACACACACACGTACGCACATTTACGGTTGTATTTGAATTGTTGTACCATCGCGTGACCAGTACTGTACGTGGGTAGCCAATCAGAGTGAAGTTAGCCACCTGCTGCATTTGTTTCATCCCCCCTCTCACCCCGCACCGTCTTCGCAGTAGTCAGACTGACAAGTTGTTTTTACTTGATGTCATCTCAATAAAATTAAACAAAAAAATAATTACCTCTGACAGCGTATGAACGATACAATTTTATAAATGATTGTTTTATTTTATCATTGCCTATCGAACTATTGTTTTTCTATTAAAGCATTTATTACTTTAAAGAATTTACTTATTACATTTATTTTATTTATATTTAATTTTTTTTATTAAACACTTCGCTTTTATTATAATCTGAATTTTTTAAAATCTAGCACAAATTATGTATTACAGTAAATAAATTTGTACCTTCAAAACTAGATTTAACTAACATACAATCTAGTTTTGAAGGTACAAATTTATTTACAAGAGGTTGTTGATGAAGCTTTCTATTATTTAATAAAATCTAATGTTACAGCTGGATAAAACTATATGTGTATATGTCTTTATCAGTAATGCAAGAGTTCGCACGCACGCACACCCGCGCGCGCAAATGAAGGAATCCGTTACTTCATAATTACAATTTTTAATTTTTATTAAAATATTACATACGTTTACTTCTTAACAAATGTTACCGTTCGTAAATGTAAACATCAGAATTTTTAATTTACTAAATCACACGAATCATTTACCGGTACAAAACAAAAATTCACATATTGCTATATAAATTCATATTTTGATTTAAGCACGTTTTTTCAAAAAAAGGCCTAAAGGATTAATATTTGAATATATGTATAAATAAATATACACTTATACAGACTTTTGAGAAAAATACAAGGTCTTCTGAAGCAGCTTTTTCAATATTGTAATACCGGGCGAGCGACTTAAAATCAAATCTAATCAGCTCGAAATGCAGTTATTTTAGCGTCGCGTTTAACACTGCTATTACTAATAGTCTATTTTTGTCGGTTGTAAACTGTTCCTGCTACAGTGCGATATAGTTTCGTTCTTTACGATCATGTTTATCCTAAAATACAGTATTCCATCGAGGAAAGGGCTGCTATCGAGGAAGCGTTGGATCCTTTCAAGAGAAACGTAAAATATTTTCGCCAAGTTTTCGAACGTCAGTATCCCTCGATAAAGAGTAGTGCACGATTCGGTTAAAAAACGGCGCACAACGGAGTCCGTTTCAAACTCAAAACCAAATAGGCGACCTTTCGTCAGGACTCCGTAGGCCACAGCCCGTATTCAAAAAAGAATATCTGCCGGTCCGAAAAAAATCTATAGGGTAAATTATTGTGTAAAGATTGTGTAAAATACACATCTTGTCGTAAGATTCTTCACGACTTAAATCGAAACCTTATCGTGTAAAAACTAAGCAAAACAGACTAACCGAAACGTCTTAATTTTTAAGGGGGTCATAAAAGGAGTAAACTTGACGGGTTCTTATGATTTTCACCTGAAAACTGGAATAAAGCAGGTCCCAATATTGTATCTCCCATAGATTTTACGATAACCACCGTAAAACAGAAAAATTCAGTGACGAAAAACACGTTTTTTTAGGTTTGAAGTACATTAATTTTGTTAAACGACTGAAAAATGCGTAAATTTTAAGAAAACGTGTAGAGAACTTAATTTTGAGAAAATAGATGAAATGAAGTCTACGAAAAACAAAAAAAAATATCAACTTTTATTATTAAAAACTTATTATTAAAAAAAAAAATAGCAACTGGCCTTTTATTGCTGGTACTTATGTGTGATATTTTAAAATAAACTGAAGTTTTTTTGGAAAAAGGTTCATCAGAGTAAATAATTTTAAATTATAATTCTTTTATTTAAGTATATGCCTTGTTGGATATTTATGTCATCCATTGATCTCTCATCTAAAACCAATTCCTTCATCTCTTCTTCAATCACCCGAAACCTATCTTCCCTCTTGGTTCATATTCCTTAATAATTTTTAGAATTCAGTCTGCATCCATTCTTCTTATGTATAGAGCTGTTGTTATTTATAATCATTAATTTTAGCATTTAAATTAAAAATGTTCAGTACTTGCTTGTATACTCATTACACCTTCTGTTCAACTTTGGATATTCTACAACCGCTTTCAAGAACCTCATCTCTGTGTTTTACAGTGTTTGCCTGTGAGCTGATCTTATTGTCCATGTCTTGGACAATAAACAACCTGGAACTGACATTACCTGATAAATTTCAGTAGGATTTCTCATCTTATTTTATTTTTAAGCATGTTTCACTGCGCTACTCGTTCTGTTGACTCGTTCGGTCTTACTGTTTATTTTAACCTTACCGTGATAAGATTTGTTACATCCAAGAAAGTTAAAACACTTGACTTACTCAATAGAATAATCATCAATTACAATCTTTGATCTAGGGGTCATTGCTCTTTGTCACTGAAAATGTAAATTAAAATCTTAAAAAAAAACATTACAAATTACCAGTTTGCAGACCTGACATGACATGACAACAGTATTGTTATACGAACTACTATGCTATTGTTGAAGTTAATAGACTGTTGAATAACAGTCATAGATGAAATTTAATTTTCTATTTTTTTTATCCATTTATATCTGTTATTTGTGTTATCTATTGTTATTTATTATTATTTTTTATTGTTATTTATTTATTATTATTATTATTATCTATTGTTATTTTTATTATTTCTTATTTGTTATTTGTTATCTATGAGATGCTCTACTTTATGTAGAGCATCTCGGGAATTTTACTGAGTCTCATTCACCTAACCCTAGAAAAGCTTTTGTTAAAAAACAAGAAAATTTCATTGTACCCTAAACCAAAATAGACAAAGGATATCCTGTTAATTGATACTGCCCCATCTCCCAGTGATCAATTTTAACTACATATCGGAAACCTCCTTTTTGTTAAAAAAATTATTTTGTGAATAACCCCTTCCAGTGAATTGTTTTTATTTAGTAGCGATCAATCGTTTTATTGGTTTAAGGTAAATTAATATTTCAGCAGTAATCTATTGAAAATTAGTGCGACTGATTTAAAGGAAATTCATTTTATTATTATAGTCATTAATCAAATTGATGTTAACAACTGAAAACAGTTATTTCCATTCTAACACTTGTGTGAGCTTTATGTCAGTCTTGTCACAATGTGTTAAATTTGTTAATTAATAAATAGATAGTTTTCGCTATTTCTAAACAAAGTTTCTAAAAAGTTTAGCTTTATTAGCAACAAATCCTTCTTTTTTTAATGTACTTGTAATTTAAAACTTTTTAAATGCAGGAAAAGTTTACATTTTATAGCTTTTGTTTTGAACTGTTAATTAGATTTCTGTCTTAAGTTAACTTGTTTATCATTCCTTTTTATTACAATATTATAACTTTTATGTTAGTTATTCTTATCTTTCTTATATACTTTCAACCTCTGTTAATGCCACCTTTTTGTCTCTTTTCTTCACCTTTTTTTGTCATAATATCTCATTACATTCCTTGGAGTTGCAGAATATTTTATTCTCTCCCCTCTTCGTTGGCATCTCCTTATCTTCTCTTATCTCTTTACTTCTCTTTCCACATATTCTATTCAGGTTTTTTTTAAATCCATTCTTTGCCTCTCTTTGTTCACTATTCATCCAGTCTCTTCTTCAGTATTCATTTTGACATACTCGTATCATTCATTCCTTCCATACGCTCATATAATCTAAGTTGTCTGTTTTCTAAGAAGTGAACTAAAATGGAATTCCTCCGGTAACTGGTAGTGCCGGTTGTATAGCTGATGCCAGAATTGTACAACTTGTAACTGTCGTCCTTTTTCAGGAGTTCTAAACTTCTGTGCAGTTAAGAAACAATAAAAATGGAAAGTTCATTTTTGAAGAATACTACCAAAGGTGGTTCTAATCCGTCATGTCTTAAGAATGTGTGACCGGCCATCTCGGATTATGCGGGGTCAGTTACAAAAAAGTCTTGTTTAAGACTTGAGATGTGTTTTGTTCATTAGAGTTCTTAGTTAGTAGTACATCGATGTGAATGTTGCTGTTGGCATTCATATTGGTGGCATCCTGGCCTAGGTTAAGACTGGAAGCTGTCATAACCGAGGTATTAAAAATGACCCCCAGTAAAAGCCCATAAGGGCTAGGTACGGAGGAGGTGGTGTGGCGACTGTAACTGTCACATGGAGGGTGTTGGTCTGTACTAGTTCAGGATGCCCCTCTTAATTTAAATATGGAAAAGAAGCTTTAGTGATTTCAAATAAAGTAATTACTTTAAAAACAAGAAAACTAATGACAATTTATATGTATTTTTTTGTTATGAAAGAGTGGGAATCAAAAATTATGTTCATTAGCCCGATGGAAAGTCGGTAGCGTATGAAAAGACCCTATTCCTGACCGGGATTCAAATCCAGGACCTCCTCATGAAATGCCGAGAAGGGTATTTTTTCAGAACACTGTATGGAACTTCATTTGATATTAACAAAACCTCTGTTAATTAGATGAGCTCCTTAAGGTTCATATTATATTAATTTTATTTTATTTGGATCTATTGCTAAGAGATCAGTTAGATCAATTTTTAATTGTCACTCAAAAATATCAACGTTTTATGAAACCGAACTAGTGTTCTTGGTGGTGATGTATAAAAACCAGCTTAAGCATAGGTTTGGCTATTAAGGCTTTACCCTTTAAAATACTACTCTTTATTTAACTGGCATTGATTGATAAGGTCATTAGTCACTGACTAATTAATTCCAACAACGTGCAGTGGAACTGCACCTAGCATTGTGTTTAACTTTGATTATCTACACACACTAGTTTCGTAAACATAACTTGGTTACTAGTATTTCACCATCTACATTCAGTTACTATTGCTATAAACAGCAGATCTTTTAACATTATACTGTCGCATGTTCATGGCTCGATCAGGATATTGAGAAATTAACAATTTGAGAATGTTTATATAATTACAATTTATTAGTTTAACAGTATAGAACGTAAATAAAATAAGACCAATCAACAATAACAAACATTAATAATAAAAATAATGACAACTGTCAGTAATTGTAATAAACAATGATTACATACAAAATAGAATTTAAAGTAAGATCAGGATTTATTTGCAGGTAGTTAAATATTAAAAACCAGAATTCAGCCCATTGACAAAAGACATTATCATCATGACCACTAATATTTACACCTCTAACAACTGGTTTTGTATTACTATGAAGATAATATTAGCCCAAAGTTCATTCATTCAAATACCTTTCCTGTTCACAAATAAAATTACCCTAATAATTTATAAATGAGTTCAATACTTTATCTCTTTCACTAATTTTCTATAGTCACTCACTGAACAACCTCCTGCGGCCTCCTACTGTCCTCACGGAATGCTTGAGATGTCACTTCACATGGTCAAATATGCACAATCTCACTTCTTCACTGACTTGTGTAATAACTCCTCCCTTTTTCAAAACTGAACTCACCTTGCCTTCCCTGGAGTATTTATACACTTATCCTCTTTACTTACAGAACCAGACCCAAGTTGAAGCATGATAGTGATTTTCAGAGACATCTTCCCATACATTCCCACCCTGGTCTGGTATTTCTTCTCGTGGAACAACATCTGTGGTAGGTGTGTTGTTGGGCGGTATTAAAAAGAACTATTGTTCTTTGTTGTTTGTTTGTTGTAAATGGACCTGTTAGCTTTAGAAAAAGGATCCCTTTTAGTCCCCTTCTGGATTCCTTCCATTATATTTTCTACTACTTTCTTGTTAATCGGCAGGAATCTTTACTCAGGTCTGTTATACCGGACTTTATTGGAAATACCGGAATTTATTTTACTAGTATTGTTATAATTATGTAATACATTTTTTTATTTTTCAGGTTTTACATATGCATATCGCAAGTGAAAAGAAAAGTTGCCATTGACTACATCAGGATCGCCATTACAGTTACGATGTAAAACATTTTTATCCATTACATTTGTTGTTCCTAGAGAACGTGATTGCCATGAAATATATACAACTCTACAACAGTTGTTTCAACCAGGTATTGTTATTATAATTATCATTATTATGTTTACCTTTGAGGTGAAGTGATAGCAACTCTACCTTTCTTCCAGAATATACTTGGTTTTTTCTTCCTAATCATATGTAGCACTTTCATGTGCTACTGAATTCATTTTTTTTTTGTCTTCAGTCATTTGACTGGTTTGATGCAGCTCTCCAAGATTCCCTATCTAGTGCTAATCGTTTCATTTCAGTATAACCTCTACATCCTACATCCCTAAAAATTTGTTTTACATTTTCCAAACGTGGCCTGCCTACACAATTTTTTCCTTCTACCTGCCCTTCTAATATTAAAGCGACTATTCCAGGATGCCTTAGTATGTGGCCTATAAGTCTGTCTCTTCTTTTAACTATATTTTTCCAAATGCTTCTTCTTCATCTATTTGCCGCAATATTTCTTCATTTGTCACTTTATCCACCCATCTGATTTTTAACATTCTCCTACAGCACCGCATTTCAAAAGCTTCTAATCCTTTCTTCTCAGATACTCCGATTGTCCAAGTTTCACTTCCATATAAAGTGACACTCCAAACATATACTTTCAAAAATCTTTTCCTGACATTTAAATTAATGTTTGATGTAAACAAATTATATTTCTTACTGAAGGCTCGTTTTGCTTGTGCTATTCGGCATTTTATATCGCTCCTGCTTCGTCCATCTTTAGTAATTCTACTTCCCAAATAACAAAATCCGTCTACCTCCATAATCTTTTCTCCTCCTATTTTCACATTCAGGGGTCCATCTGTGTTATTTCTACTACATTTCATTACTTTTGTTTTGTTCTTGTTTTTTTTCATGCGATAGTTCTTGCGTAGGACTTCATCTATGCCGTTCATTGTTTCTTCTAAATCCTTTTTACTCTCGGCTAGAATTACTATATCATCAGCAAATCGTAGCATCTTTATCTTTTCACCTTGTACTGTTACTCTGAATCTAAATTGTTCTTTAACATCATGAACTGCTAGTTCCATGTAAAGATTAAAAAGTAACGGCGATAGGGAACATCCTTGTCGGACTCCCTTTCTTATTAGGGCTTCTTTCTTATGTTCTTCAATTGTTATTGTTGCTGTTTGGTTCCTGTACAAGCTAGCAATTGTTCTTCTATCCCTGTATTTGAACCCTAATTTTTTTAAAATGCTGAACATATTATTCCAGTCTATGTTATCAAATGCCTTTTCTAGGTCTATAAACGCCAAGTATGTTGGTTTGTTTTTCTTTAATCTTCCTTCTACTATTAATCTGAGGCCTAAAATTGCTTCCCTTGTCCCTATACTTTTCCTGAAACCAAATTGGTCTTCTAACACTTCTTCCACTCTCCTCTCAATTCTTCTGTATAGAATTCTAGTTAAGATTTTTGATGCGTGACTAATTATACTAATTGTTCTGTATTCTTCACATTTGTCTGCCCCTGCTTTCTTTGGTATCATGACTATAACACATATAACACATATTGGGGTCAATATCGCCAGGGGAGTAAATAGTTTTTTGAGATCGGTTTTCTCAAAATTTTACTAACATTACCCCTATTTCATATTGAACTCGGTACATATGTACATGCTTATTTTACAATTTTAAATAAAGTTTTTGCCTCAAAATTCACCTCCTTTCCCCCAAAAAAAACTAAAAATCTTTCTATTTATCGTATATTTTTTAACAGTTTTTTTTAGGTAGAAATAAAATTATTTTTATATCTTCCTTGACATAGTAGTAGTACAAGTGACCTTCCAAAAAATACTTTGGTGGCAATGTGGGTGTGGTGGGCCCCCGATCAAATTTTAAAAATATCGATTTTTTGAATTTTGTAAAGCTTTATTTGGTCTATTTAAAATTTTAACGCTATTAAAAGTTTAAGTAATAAGCTTTTAATAACAGTATTAGAATAAAGTTTTATTTCAATTCAATCCGACACCCAAAAAATAAACTTAGGTAACATTTTATCGACCGTATATTTTTTAGTGTAATTTTTTTAGTTTCTTTCATTTAACAAAGAAACTAGAAAAATCAAAAAAATTGCTTGGAAGATGATTTTTATGGAGGCGATTAGAGGGAAATTTTGGAGGAGGGGATTTTTTGAATTTAAAAAATTTATTTAAACACACGATAATTTTACAGTAAACCATCATAAATATCCAAGCCGAAAAAATAAATTTTAGTTAACTTTTTTCACGTATCATTATTTTTCCACCGTATGAAAATAATTAATGCCAGGAAAATATCGAAAACTTTTTTGCCGGCTGTTAAGTAATTTATAACCGATACGTTATAAATTTTACGAGCGGGAGGGAGTCGGTTGATATAGACAGTAAAAAAATAAATCGTTTCATCTGATTTATGAAGGTTAACATTACCTTTTTGTGAATTCACGCGTGCCAGTGTAGAAACGACGCATTTTACTTACGACATTAGATCTCGTGTAAAAGAAAGAATAGAAATAAAATGATGTACGAGTGAATTCGGTTTAGAGAAAGAAAATTAAAGAACGAATGAACGACCGAAAGAAAAGACGAAGAGAAGGGAAGGAGGGCTAATTAATAATTTTTGTTGTAGAATTGCGGTGCGACTGTGGGAACAAATATCGGAGTACAACCGGAGAAATACAAACATCTAACAGCACTGTTCCGTTACGAGACGGGGGCGATTAACGTGAAACTATTGTCCGATACTTATTTGCATCTACACCTATTATCATCGTCACCCTTACCGTCAACGCTTTACTATTTTATTACAGTCTTTGATTGCGACCTGTTACCCTGGGAAAAACCGAATAACAAATCTACAAAATAGTACTGTTTTTGTACAAATTCTAGATCTTACGTCTATCGCATCAAACTGTCCAGCGGATATTTTATTTATTCTTCCATTTGTATTATTCGTTTTTTAATACGATGTCAAAATTCTCTTAAAAAAGTATTTTTTATTTTTTTTTAATACACTAGCAGTTAAAGTTCATATCAAAGTAACTTAGATGGGATGAGGTGCTGATCAAATAAACTTCATTTTTTATTAGTTTACAAATTTAAACCGATAGAATCTCTTTATTTATTTGGATAAAGAACCCGGTTGCCTTCTGAGCTATCTTGCCGGTCAGAACTGTACATATACCGATATAAATATGTAACGCAAAATAATTAGTTTTATAATTTTTTGGTATTGAATTTTTCTAGGCAACGGAATTCAGTTTTTGGTTACTGATAATTTTCTTGTCCCCCCTGACTTCAGTTTGTCTTAGAACAGGGTAGAGGTATAATATAAGATTACGATATGTTATTTAGAAGGTTGCAGATGAGTAAATTAATATTTACCGTTTTCCAAACAACAGCCGATTAATATTGTTTATATTAGCATAAAAAATGCGTGTAACGATGACATAAATACTAGTACAAAAGGAACCTGCGAATGATATTTTAAGTGTAAGTGAATTTACTTTTGTTTTAAAAAATAATTTTTTTCCATAAATCTTTTTTTTATATTAAAAAAAAACCGTTCTAATTTAGAAGAAAAAATAAACACTAGGTAGCTTACTACACTTGTAATAATTTTGCGTAGCGTACTTATGTACCCTTAGTTCGGAGGGGTTACAGTCCTTGATAGTTTTTTGTATCCTTCCATACAAAAAAAAAAGCCGAAAAAATTTTGTAATAAATAAAATGTGAAAATTAAACTAACCTTTATCCACATATTATCTAACTTAAAGAGTTCCTACATAATCATATAAATATGTACGTTTATATAAAAAATTATAATTCTTTGTTTTTTAAAAAAGAAGCAGAATAATAGGCATTACATAACCAGAAATAGGGGTGATTCGCTCGGTTACACCTTGTTATATAGATGAGAGGTAGGAGTAAGAACAACTTAAAACCGGGTTACTGCCTTTTGGACGACACCTTATGTATATTTTCCTTTAACTAAAAACAGCAGCAAAAATGTTAATATCTTCAACATTTTTCTATTACCGGGTACATTTATTTTACTGCTACTGCAGTCGGTCGGTGTATAAATAAATAATAACAAATATGACTTATATGATACTAAGCGGGTTTATTGTACGATTTCAGATATATATAAATATATATTAAATATAATCGACGTAAATATTAAAATAATGCGTTAGTTGAGATTTTAAAATTTTACGGTCAGAATATCGAAGCTTCTTATTATAAAATCGATCGATCAAAATCAAATAGTCGAATATTAAAACTATTTTTTGTAAAATGTAGGTATTTCATTCAAGGACATCGTATCGAATTCTAAGAATATAATACCGGCAAAAAAGCGATTAAATAATTTTTGAATAGAAAGGTCTCCGAGGATCGAAGTAAGGTCTTTACGGTGTAGTAAATACGTTGTGATCGATAGATCGGTGTATGTTGTATTATTGTACCGGATCGACTATATAAACTGTGCGGTGCGTACACGATATTGAAAGAAAGTTAACAATTTACAACAGCGTATCAATAAAGAGTCAAACTGACAAGAAGGCTGGTAAATCTTACTAAATGAAAGCGGGCGCGAACGTGTTGTTTGTTACGAGGAAATGACCTAAAAAGACTGTCCATCCGACCTTGATGTCTGTCTGTGTCCTTACATCGCACCGTCCGATCTGTGTACTTCAGAGACCTTACCGTACCGTGTCGTTTTTTAGTTTATAATTATGGCTCTAAATTCTTGGAATTGTGTGAAATTAATTTTACTCATATACCTGGTTTCTTATTTACATTTCTATTATCAGTCTGTTAGATTTAAAATTAAACTCTTTGCAGATAATTTACGGTGAATAAAAACGAAGGAAAATTTATTTCACTATAATAATAATAATAATTATTATAAAAAATAATAGTAATAATGAAAACTGCATTTAGTTTTTTTGTATATTTTTTAAATTATTTGTAATTGCGGTATGTATACCGTAATTGAAGAAAGTAGATAGCCTAGCAATGCGGTATAAACGGAAGGGATGATAAAAGTGTTGTGATGTGTAACATTTTGGTTTATATTATGTTAATATTTCTAATAATAGGCTTCGAAACAAAATAGATAGAACGATAAAAAAAAGTCAAAATTAACGTGAGTTATTTGTTTAAAAAGTTTTAACTCTTTAAACAAACAATTTTCTGATTAATTAAATATTTTAATCGATAAAATATTTTAATAAAATTTGCTTTAAATAAACCGGATGTTTTACGCGCATATTATTTTATTTACATAGAAGACAAAATATCAAGAAACTAGCGATTTTACAGGAGAGAAATTTGATATTTCTAATTTTTTATTTGCTAATTTTCAACCGATGTTTAAACGGGTTTTTAATGATTTTACTGTTAAGTGATTTTTAAACTATACAGAAAATTTGTATTTATATTTTAAAAAATTATCAATTTATTCGATAGTTTTTAAAGCGTTAATGAAAATATCCGCAATATCTAAAAAACCAGATACATTTTAAAATATGTCTTTAATTAAAATAACAAAAATTAAAAGCACGCTAACCTTAGTAGAAATGAAAATCGTAAAAAAAATATATCGCTTAGACTATAAAGATCGAGCAGCAATCTGTTGAATAAATCAAGATACATATTTTTTCTTGTACACCGAAGCTCTTTCCAAGAAATAACAACCTCTCGAGCAGTTTCATCACTATTCCGACAAAAGATAGTGCGACCTGTTGATATTTCTGAAATGACATTATACTTACCGACGGATAAAATTACGTTTACGTAATTTTTTAATTAATTATTAAATACGTTTTTATGAAGAAAAAGATATACTTTTTTAAAAGTTACGTCGCTATCTTCTAACCGAGCTTTTAAAATGTACCTGTTCAGTATGAAGAAATTTAGCAAAACTACGTGTACAGTAACATTAAAGTAGCGACATAAACTGCGCAATAGTAATTATTCAGTAAACTTTCAAATTAACTTGTAAACATTTTAATGAAAAAAGATATAATATTTTAATAGCCGCACGATTTCGTTAATTTCTATTTTTCTATTTCTTTACATTATTTTGTTTTTAATGGCGCACATTATTTAACAACCTAAAATGAAATTGCCGGCTTCCGTGGGGCGAGCGGTAGCGCTTGGCCTTTAATACGGAGGTTCCAGATTTGAATCCCAGTAAGGTATGGCGTTTTTCATACGCTACAAAATTCCATTTCTATATCCCACGCACAAGCTTTAAACTTATTGCCGGTATTATCAAGTAAAAAAGAAAAGAAAAGTGATGAACGCTGCGATTACACTATGTAACCGATATACATTAATTTCAATAAAAATAAAAACCGGTACCCGATCCTTGAAATATTTTAATAATGTTTCGATCTAATGATGGAAAGAGTAAATCGTAAGAACGATCAAAGTACGGTAGCCTGGGACGAGTGAGGAAATTACAGTGCGATTTAAGATGAGCGAGCGGCCTTGAGTTTAGCCCTAAGCACCTCAGCCTAAAGGACTTTTCTTAGTTCACCTAACTTCCTTATTATTTTAATTCCTTAACAAAACTCAAAACTGAATTATGAAGTACGTAAAAATAACCAAAAAATTTGTTTTTTCGAGTTTGGTCCATCTCACAGTTCAGTAGAAATGCCAAAATCACATTTGTTAGCAAAATCTTTAATTTTAAAAATAATTAATTTAAACGATTTTAAAAATTATTAGTATACATACTATACAGACAATTAGTTACGGAATTAATAACTTTCCTAATAGAAGTAGGCTGTGTAGTCTAAGAGAATACGTAGGAAGATATTATAATAAGTAGAAATATAAAGAAAAATGTTGTTTGCTATTATATTTTTGTGTTGCGTATACTGTAGTACGGTATGTTGTAATAATATCTAACAAAATTTAAAAGGAAACTACAACCGGCTAGGACACTCTGAGTTGCTACTTTCCGTATTCTAAAAATAAATGACAACCCTTGAGAAGAGAGAACCAAAAGAAATATTGGAAATTATGTGCCGAGTTCTACAGTGAATCTGCTGAAAATGAATCTGGAACTAGACTTTCTTGTACAATATCTGATGTATAAAGGGTACATTGTTTTTAGAGGGAATTTCTATTGATGGTGTAGGTGTGTTTGATGTGCTAACGCAATAGTACTATCGTATTAAGATTTTGAAGTTAAAATACCTAATTAAATAATGAAAAAATGTTAAGTCAACGATATTCATTTAGCATTGTTACGAACATACCGCTTTACCTGATAACTAGCGTATGTAATTATCGGTAAAAATGTCGGTTGTTCGAATTATTGTTAATAACGGTTGAAATTAAATAATCCTCGTGCTTATAACTAATGATAATTAATAATAGTAATTCAAGATAATTATTAAGCTTATTTCTACAAATTGACGTCTATGTTTGATGGATATCAGAATTGAAGAATAACGTGTCTCGAGTATAAATAATCTATTGATGGTATTATGACTATAAGTTAATAATATCTTTATTTTGTTACGTCATGTGGTTTTCACTTTTTTTAATAACTCATTGACCATATTCTTCGCTCGTTAAAATACACGTGTAGGGTATTACGAGGTCAAATTGTAAATAAAACTGGAAAATGTTATCTTATTATGTAAAATTAGAATCTTTTTTTTTTTTTTTTGTAAAATACTTTACAAACCGGATAAACTTTATCGTAATATTTTTATTTAATTTATTAAAATTTAAGGTGATTAATTATTATTTTAAATAAAATGTAATAAATATAAAAGAATCGACAAATCTTGATTTAATTATTTCGAACGTCTATATAAGAAATGTCTTTATAAGAAAACTTCTATATTAACGTGTTACTCGCCCAGCAATACTCATACGTACGCACGCACACATGTATACATGTTTACGGTTGTATTTGAATTGTACAACGCTTGTTCAGTACTGTCTGACGGTAGCCAATCAGAGCGAAGGAAGCCAGCTGCGTTTGTTAAAACTCCCGTCCCTCTCTCACCCCTCGACGCATTAGTTAGACTGACAGTACTTTTGCCTCATCACAAAAAAATTAAATAAAAAAAGATTTACCTCTAAAATTCCTCTTAGCTAAAGTCCTCTGTCACTGTATAAACTATACAATTTTATAAATTATGTTATTGTATTATTTTATCATTAACTCTTGAACTATTTATATATATTTTTTTATTTATTTTATTAAAGCATTTGTACTATAAGAAATTTGTTTTATTAAATTTATTTATCATTAATAATTTCGCTTTAATCAACTGATTTTTTTAAAAAATCTAGCACAAATGAAGTATTACAATAAATAAAAATACCTTCAAAACTAGAATGATCTAATATACCGGTGATACAGAGTTGATGAAGCTTTCTATTATTTAATCAAATCTAATGTTCATTCCAGTGTACGTTATCGAAAGCCTTTTCTAGGTCTATAAATGCCAAGTATGTTGGTTTGTTTTTCTTTAAACAAACAGTTTTTGGTTCAAATATATATTTTGAATATGAATCGTACAAAATTATTTCGCGCTACGTATTGCTCACAGAAATCTAATTCTGGCTTTCTGTATAACAAGTTACCTTTCAAATTACTACGTGAAAACCTTGAAAATCTTTGAAAACGTATCCAAAAACCAATTTTGTTTCCTCTAACTCCGGTTTCTGATAACCGATTCATTTGAAATTCATTAGGGATGTATTTTCAACAGGTTTACATCTCCCCCATCAATTTTTTTCAAAATCGGTTAAAATTTGCGTCCGGTAGAGCGGGTGAAAAAATCTTTTAAATGTATATATATGTATATAAACGTTGCAGAATCGTTTTCAGGAGACACCAAATCGTACAGAAAAGTTTGTTTCCCTCCTTCTCCCAGCGACATGCTCTTAGAAAATCTGACCAGTAGCAATAGCGATTTCTATAAATTCTTTCCTCCTCTATGAATCATGAGACCTTGCCGTTGGTGAGGGGGCTTGAGTGCTCAGGGATACAGAGTAGCTGGACCGAAGGTGCAACCATATCGGAGAGGTATCTGTTGAGAGCCAGACTAAGGAATGATTCCTGAAAGAGGGCAGCAGCTCTTTCAGTAGTTGTTAGGGGCGTGAGTCAGGACGACTTAAACGGCCGTATCAACATCACTCAGCCCTCTGAGTACTGCGCAGCTGAAAGCAATGGAAAACTACAGCTGCTTTTTTTTCCAAGAAAATGTGGCTCTGCATTTTCACATATACAATAATGGAGGCGCCTTCCTTGGTAAAATATTCCGGAGGTAAAATAGTCCCCCGTTCGGATCTCCGGGTGGGGACTACTAAGGAAGGGGTCACCAGAAAATTAAAAAATAACATTCTACGAGTCGGAGCGTGGAATGTTAGAAGCTTAAAAAAGGTTGGTAGGCTAGAGAATTTAAAAAGGGAAATGGATAGGGTAAACGTGGATATAGTAGGAATTAGTGAGGTTCGGTGGGAAGAGGAAGGCGACTTTTGGTCGGGTGACTTTAGAGTAATTAACTCAGCGTCAAATAATGGGCAGGCAGGAGTAGGTTTCGTGATGAACAAGAAAATAGGGAGGAGAGTAGAGTATTTCAAGACGCATAGCGATAGAGTCATTGTAATAAGGATAAATTCAAAACCTAAACCGACAACGATTGTTAACGTCTATATGCCTACAAGCGCCCATGATGATGATGAGGTAGAATGTGTATACGAAGAGATTGATGAAGCAATTAAACACGTAAAAGGAGATGAAAACTTAATAATAGTTGGAGATTGGAATGCAAGCATTGGAAAAGGCAAGGAAGGAAATATAGTGGGTGAATACGGGCTGGGCAAAAGGAATGAAAGAGGGGACCGACTTATAGAGTTTTGCACGAAGTATAATTTAGTAATTGCCAACACCCAATTTAAAAATCATAATAGAAGAATATACACTTGGAAAAAGCCAGGCGATACTGGAAGGTATCAGATAGATTATATCATGGTTAAGCAAAGATTTAGAAATCAACTCTTGGACTGCAAAACTTACCCTGGAGCAGACATTGATAGCGACCATAATTTGGTGATAATGAAATGTAGATTGGGGTTTAAAAACCTGAAGAAAAGGTGTCAGATGAATCGGTGGAATTTAGAGAAGCTTGAGGAAGAGGAGGTAAAGAAGATTTTTGAGGAGGACATCGCTAGAGGTCTGAGTAAAAAAGATAAGATAGAAAATGTAGAAGAAGAATGGGAGAATGTTAAAAAAGAAATTCTTAAATCAGCAGAAGCGAACTTAGGCGGAATAAAGAGAACTGGTAGAAAACCTTGGGTTTCAGACGATATATTGCAGCTGATGGATGAACGTAGAAAATATAAGAATGCTAGTGATGAAGAAAGTAAAAGGAACTATCGGCAATTAAGAAATGCTATAAACAGGAAGTGCAAACTGGCGAAAGAAGAGTGGATTAAAGAAAAGTGTTCAGAAGTGGAAAGAGAAATGAACATTGGTAAAATAGACGGAGCATACAGGAAAGTTAAGGAAAATTTTGGGGTACATAAATTAAAATCTAATAATGTGTTAAACAAAGATGGTACACCTATATATAATACGAAAGGTAAAGTCGATAGATGGGTGGAATATATTGAAGAGTTATACGGAGGAAGAGGAAATGAATTAGAAAATGGTTTTATAGAGGAAGAAGAGGAAGTTGAGGAGGATGAAATGGGAGAAACAATACTGAGATCTGAATTTAAGAGAGCATTAAAAGATTTAAATGGCAGGAGGGCTCCTGGAATAGACGGAATACCTGTAGAATTACTGCGCAGTGCAGGGGAGGAGGCGATTGATAGATTATACAAACTGGTGTGTAATATTTATGAAAAAGGGGAATTTCCGTCAGACTTCAAAAAAAGTGTTATAGTAATGATACCAAAGAAATCAGGGGCAGATAAATGTGAAGAATACAGAACAATTAGTTTAACTAGTCATGCATCAAAAATCTTAACTAGAATTCTATACAGAAGAATTGAGAGGAGAGTGGAGGAAGTGTTAGGAGAAGACCAATTTGGTTTCAGGAAAAGTATAGGGACACGGGAAGCAATTTTAGGCCTCAGATTAATAGTAGAAGGAAGATTACAGAAAAACAAACCAACATACTTGGCGTTTATAGACCTAGAAAAGGCATTCGATAACGTAGACTGGAATAAAATGTTCAGCATTTTAAAAAAATTAGGGTTCAAATACAGAGATAGAAGAACAATTGCTAACATGTACAGGAACCAAACAGCAACAGTAGCAATTGAAGAACATAAGAAAGAAGCCATAATAAGAAAGGGAGTCCGACAAGGATGTTCTCTATCTCCGTTACTTTTTAATCTTTACATGGAACTAGCAGTTAATGATGTTAAAGAACAATTTAGATTCGGAGTAACAGTACAAGGTGAAAAGATAAAGATGCTACGATTTGCTGATGATATAGTAATTCTAGCCGAGAATAAAAAGGATTTAGAAGAAACAATGAACGGCATAGATGAAGTCCTACGCAAGAACTATCGCATGAAAATAAACAAGAACAAAACAAAAGTAATGAAATGTAGTAGAAATAACAAAGATGGACCACTGAATGTGAAAATAGGAGGAGAAAAGATTATGGAGGTAGAAGAATTTTGTTATTTGGGAAGTAGAATTACTAAAGATGGACGAAGCAGGAGCGATATAAAATGCCGAATAGCACAAGCTAAACGAGCCTTCAGTAAGAAATATAAGTTGTTTACATCAAAAATTAATTTAAATGTCAGGAAAAGATTTTTGAAAGTGTATGTTTGGAGTGTCGCTTTATATGGAAGTGAAACTTGGACAATCGGAGTATCTGAGAAGAAAAGGTTAGAAGCTTTTGAAATGTGGTGCTATAGGAGAATGTTAAAAATCAGGTGGGTGGATAAAGTGACAAATGAGGAGGTATTGCGGCAAATAGATGAAGAAAGAAGCATTTGGAAAAATATAGTTAAAAGAAGAGACAGACTTATAGGCCACATACTAAGGCATCCTGGAATAGTCGCTTTAATTTTGGAAGGACAGGTAGAAGGGAAAAATTGTGTAGGCAGGCCACGTTTGGAATATGTAAAACAAATTGTTAGGGATGTAGGATGTAGAGGGTATACTGAAATGAAACGACTAGCACTAGATAGGGAATCTTGGAGAGCTGCATCAAACCAGTCAAGTGACTGAAGACAAAAAAAAAAAAAAATAAATTCTTTGTAAATCCGCTACTTTCAAGTTCTCCATATTAGGGTTTGTAATAGTAGATGCGGGATGCGTTTTTCCATTATTATACAATCGTTAGTGGTAAAGCAAAAATTAATAAATGTACTAATTAGTATAAAAACACATAACCGAAAACATTAAATTGTAATTAAAAAAAAAAAAAATTAATTCCAAGATACTTTTTTGATATGTGCAGATTAATGCACGTATTAAATTAACAATATATTCAAGGATACGTATACACGCTACAATTTGTTTCCAGGAGAACAGTTTTTTTTATAAAAATACGGTAGCATTTTTATAAAAATCAATTTTTACAACCATTAGTCGCTGCTGTGTTTCCTTCAAAGCAAAGTCTTTTGATCTGTTGCTCTCTCTCTGTGTGTGTGTGTGTGTGTGTGTGTGTGTGTGTATGTGTTTGTATCTGAGAGGGATAAAAACAAAAAAAGAAAGGCAGCTGCAGTATAGTTGTTAATTTTACTTTTATAAGTACAGAAAAAACATGTCTTATCTCCCCTATGGTCAAGAGTATAGAATAAAATCTGTGTTGTTTTGATGGTAATATTTAAAACAAAAAATGCCGTTTAGTTAATGTTCAAGGACAAAAATGAGTACGTGCTATAACAAATAAAATACATACCACTATAGCTTACAATAAAAAACATATAGAAAGAGTGGAGAGGGTAAAATGAGAAACTAATAAGTGGGAGATAGACAGACGTGACTCAATAGACAGACACGCGTTTTATCTTTTTAACTTGTTTTACAGTAGCAAATGTTCAGCTTGTAAGGAAGAAATAAATCAATCTCGTTTTATATTATTTTAAAAGTTAGCGTACACGAGTACATGCATTATTAAATAAATTAAAAACTGTACCATTACAATAAAAAAAAGGTTATTAGTAAATCAAATAAATATTTACGCACGGATTTAACTTATCTTTCAACAGCCGACTGCTAAAACCATACTAAGCGAATTTGAATTTTTCGAATTTCTTCAACACAAATGTTTTAATAAAATGTATTTTATGAATAATATATTCTAAGGTATTCAATTAAAATAAAAAAAAAAAAATATATATGTCTAGAAAATAATTTATAACCAAATACATTTTATTTTTACCAATTTTAATTGATCAAATAATACCGTTTTCAGTCTTAGAGAACATAAAATATTCTCTTTATTAAATTTTCTTTCTTACTTTTCCTAATTGAAAATATAATTATCGGTGTATAAAACGAAAGTTCAGTTCTGTAAATTACTATTCAAAAAACAAATTTGTTAATTTTCAACTAGATTAGCAATTCTGATAACGAATGTTTTTATTAAATAATATTTTAATGCAGGTAAAAAGTAAATAAAATCATATTGAAATTAGATTCTAATTTTTATTTTAAAGTATATATTTAAAATTCAGATTTATATTTTAAACAGGGGGTTTAGTCACGAGGGGGTTGTTAGTGCGAGTAAACAATTGTAACACTCACTCAGAAACACCGAAAAGTAATTAAGTTCTTTTTTAATTCTTTTAAACTCCTACCAAATCCCTCAAACGAGTCGCTCGAGTCTGAGCGAATAAACTCCTCTAATATCACCGACCGATCAGAAACACAGAAAAGTAAGAAAGTTGTTTGTAAATCTTATAACGTCGTGCCGATTAAGAGACATCTCAAAGTTTCGTCAAATCGCTTACCTTTATGCGTGTCGTTTGTATAACTGAAGAATTTTCTAGAAAGGAAAAACCACACAGTCTAGGACATTATTTTAAAATGAGGAACATTTGATTTATTTTATTGTATACAACATAGTTTTTTTTTTTAATATATCGGTTTAAAGTTAAGTATTTATTTTTTCATTTATTGCTTGATGAAAACTAAATTAAAATTTCAACATGGTTTTTAATAGCTCATTGCTAGAATTTATACGATCCACTTTTTTAAATGAAATCTCGTTTTTAAATTTAAAATCTATTCTATTTAAATAATAAACTTCCAATTTACAAAATTTGTTCTATTCAAAAAAAAAGGGTGATTTGATTTTTTTTTTTGATGTGATACATCAATATGGAGAAATTTTTGTATAAAAATAATTGATCAATTTTATGTATGAACTAAAATGAATTTTATAAAGGAAAGGAATATAAAATGTCTTTCATGTTTTCTATAATTTTATAGGAATTGCCTAATTTTTATATTACATCTAAGATACATTAGTTGTATAAATAGTAAATATAATTTATGTATATTGAACAGATCTGTTTTTTCTTTTGGCTACCATTAATGGCCTACTGAAAATAAGTACAAATATCTTTATATAATGAATATCTTACAGGAACTATCTTAATTTTACTGTTTTATGGATTGAATACTTTTATTATTCCTGAAATAGGAAATATTTTTTTAAAAACTGTATTAAAAGAGAAAAATGTATTTTAATTCGTTTTGAATTAGGAAAACAACAGTAATGTGCAGTTCTATATCGTATTTAAAGTACACTCATTCTTTTTTAGTTAGTATACTTTATTTACATTTTATTTTACACAGTAAAAAAAGGTAAATAAGTTTAGAAATGCTAGTAACTGATCATGAATATCAGATCCAGTGGAATGTTGCCTAATGTAGCCCTTGAGAACGTGGGTGTCTTGATTCATTTGGTTAATGAATTATTTGGAATTATTGCTACGTAAAATTAATCACAGTTGAAGTTTTAATATCACATAATTTGTTATTTTATCTTTCTTTTCAGATTATAATAATTGTGTTTCCCCGCTAGAAAAATCAGAATCTTTTTTTAAACAAAATTGTTAAACCAAATCTTACTGATGAACCACACATTGTCAGATCTACATCATTCAATTTCTTTCTCCTGTGATTCTCTAGAAAATTCTAGAAATAAAAGCCGATTATCAGTTGTACTAATATTTTTCATTATTGTAGATATATTCATTTATTTCCCAAGATTTTATAACTCTAAGAAATTATCTTGGTTGTCATGGGTTATATGACCACCGCTATAAATATATGTCCATGTTCGGTTATGAAATAACCAAATAAATATACATATATATTTATTATAAGATCCACCAAACTTAGCCTACACTTGTTTTGCTCGCTAACCTTGACTAGCAAGTGAAGCGAGTGTAGGTTAAGTTAGGTTAGATTATATTTCTACTTAACCCAGGAGACCTATTATCTTTTATTTTAATTAATTTTAATAAATTTATTAATTAATTTTAATTAAAGATAATTTCAAATTTATTTTTGTTCCTTATGTTACTAGTTTTTCCTGTATGTCAGTTTTAGTTAACCGTATTCATTTCTGGGTCTCTCAATTGTAATCCGATACAAAATCTTTTTTAAAGGTGTTTTATTGCATAATTAACTGATCCTGTGTTAAATATTTTGTCTAAATTTATTTTATTTTTTTCAGTTCACTAATAAATATCACCAGAATATAATACACAAATATATTCAAATCTAAATCAAACTTGTTCTGATGCATTTTCAATATTTTGGTTTGATCCATTACCATCTTTAGTGAATTATCCACCTGCACACAAATTTTGGAATACTGTTTCAAAAAAGTTTAATTATATTTTTTAATTATTTTCAAGCAAGTGCACATTTTATATTTATTTGTGATTTTATAGGTGATTAGGTTGAAAGAAGAGATAAGCACATATTTTTTTTAATTACTAATTTTTCATTTTTGTAGTGTTTTTTTGCCTAAATGAATTTTAGTTTACGTTATAATATATTTTTTAGGTAATTATTAACTTTGATAGATAAAGTTTTTAGTGGTTAAAGTACTGATGTTCTATACCTCTCTTGTCATTAGATGCATATCATATAGCTAGCTAATTATTTTAAATAAAATTGTCATTGAAATCATTTATAATTTTTCACTCTACCTTTCTTTTCCATTATTTTATTGAATTTATTTCATTATGTAGCCAATTATGAAAATCTCTTTAAAATTCATAGAGGAAGAGACATACAACTCCAGTTTATACTCATTGCTTTAAGCAAGTAGTCAAAATGAACATGTATTGTAAGAGTTCCATTTATTTTCATATCATTAAATTTTTTATTGTCAACAACATGAATACATTCTACATACTTTAAAATAAGTTCTGTTTCTAATGACATTATAAAATAGTGTGATAAAATATGAAAATTCTTCAAAATTATTCAGAATTAAAAAACTGGCTTTGAAAATATTGAAATGTTTTCATTCAAAGGATGTTTCATAATACTACAAGTGTAGTATTATGAATACTACACTTGGGAAACACTTAAATTTTGTTCTTTATATAAATTCTCAGTTTTTTTAATGCATTGTAGATAATAGGATTTTAAAAAAATATTAATAAGTACTATTTTCCTAATCTTTTAATTAAATATTTAACTCTAACCTCTTTGGAAAGACATAAATGTTTTTACTTGATATTTCATATACATATTATATTTACGTGCTTTTGTTTGCTCATATGTAGTCATTTTAATATTATACATACAATAATTTTGTATACATACAATTGCATATACTTTTTATGTAGCTTAGAAATATATTGACTGCTTTATCATAAAAAAATTGTTTTACTAATATTAAATTAGTTAACCTATAATAGTTCGTTCATTCATCAAATTGATGGGCATTTTATGTATATCATTCATTCTGCTCTTTTAAAATATTTATGTTTAAGTGCAGTATAAATTTTTGAGTGTACTTTGGTGGATAAGTTATGTCTTGTGGCCATCATATCATGTCTTCTTGATTGCGGTACGCTTGTGTTGGCTTGATTGTATGAATGTATAAATGTGTGTGGTACGTCTTAGTACCTGCTAGGTGTTCTATTTTTCTAAATGTTTTTCTCTTTAGGTATTTGTGGTGATCAGCAGTGTGTGTGTGTGTGTGTGTGTGTGTGTGGATGATGTTTGCTTGTGGAGATCAAATGTGTGTGTAGGTGCTTACCCCCCAGACAAAAGTTATTTACCTTTCCTTTAACAGCTACCAAACGATTATTTATCTGATTAAATCATGATGATATACCTACAGACATTATCATAATAAATAAATCTATAAAATTCCAGCCACATGTAGCATTGAAATTGATAAATGATACCGGTATAGATTTCCAGAATGCAAAATTAGTCACTGAGAATACCTGTTTAAAACTTGATTGATTGTATGTTTCCACTAAATTTTCATTGTATCGGTAATCGACACAAGACAATGCATTTGCAATGTTTTTTATTGTTGCAGATGTATGTTCGACTAAAAAATAAGTCAATCGTACAAAAATAACTGGTGAAAATAGTTTTAAATGAAATTTCTTAACAGCTAAAGTAGATACACATTTAATAAATCTGGTCTGTATACCAGTCTGATGGGAACTTCTGTGCTTGCAATTTACTGTGAATATTAAATATTCAGTGTATTGAATCAGTTTCCATAATATTACATAATCATTTACAGAAAAATTTTTAAATTTAAACTTCTTTTGCAGCATTATTTATTCAATTACTGATATATTGATATCGTTTAATCCTAATAATGAGTAACTTCACAATTATGATCATAGTTGCACATCGCATTTGCAGCCTCAGTTGCAAGGCTTCATTGTATCAGTTCTTTTGTTCTAATCTGACTACATTTCCCATCAGTGCTTATTTTTGTGGGGTATTGTATGTTTTAGTTTCTCTTGAGTACTCGCATGATAATTTTATAAAAAAAAATACCTTTCATGTAATATGATAATTTGGTTAAAAAAGATAGATTCTTTCGTGTCTTCGAAAAATAATAAAAAAAAAATTTACGTCAAGCAAGTTCATTTTAGCATGTTTGAGTAATAATTTTGAATAATTATTGTACAATTTAATATTTTCAACTGATTTCTGATCATATTTTATGTGAAAGTGAGTAAAAGATTATTGTTAATGATAACCAAAAATTTAGCCTAATGCCACCCAAATAATTTAGTCACACTAATATTAAATACATGTAATATTAAAATTTAGAATTTTACCTTTAATTTGATGATCTAAAATGTAGAATGTAGTAAAAATTATTTTTTGTGATTTTTAAACAGATTCTGTATGACACTAAAGGAAACTTGCCAATTATAAATGATATCATTGCTACTAATACAGCGCTTAAGTGTTGGAACAAAAATAAAAATATTGTTTTTAAAGAGACATAACAAAGGAATTCCTCCAATCAGAAGACACAAATTTTATTGACATATTAAAAAATATCTCCTTGATAAAATAAATCTTTTATGTTGGAAAAAACAGCTGTAAAATGAAAATCATAAAGAGTTTAAGAGAAAAAATTCCTTTCTGATAATTAAAAATCTAAACAATAATTAAATATACAAAGTTTCATCAAAATCTGAGATCTGGATGTCAAAACTTTATTTTTGGATGAAATGATGTAGAATGTAATTCAACAGGTTGTTGAATAAGCTATGATGATTATTTTCATAAACTAAACATGCAACTACTTATAAGTTATGCATAATAAACCAAAATAATATTGAATTTTTTATAATGTTCAGATATATGACGATGCAATATTTTCAGAAAGATGCATAAGTATGAGTGAATGAAACAGACAAATGACTTTTGCCTCATTGGTTATGGAACAAAAAAAAATTATATTTAATTATAATATATATATTTAAAACAATAATACTACACAAAATATCAACATTATATAAACTTACTTAAAGCTAGCGACATTACAACAGTAGTCAATTTTATTTTCTTGGGTAAATAGTAAAGTGATCCGTAACTACTAATTAGATATTTTTCCCATTCTTGTAATAGATCTGGCCATTAAAGAGCTAATTTAAGAAATAGTATTGTTACAATTGTTGAACTTCCAAAAAACACAAGAGAAATACATAAAATGAATAAAGCTTTGTTTTAAAAATACGCAGATCCTCTTATATTATTAATGTTTGGAAAATGCTGATTTCAGACAAACTGGACATCAAGAAAAATAATAACAAAATTAATGTTATTATTACCTTTACTTATTATTTTATATCGATCGATTCAAAAAATGAAATGGGCATTTTTTAAATTTGTTTTAATCATAATGATTTTTTTAATTAAAAAGAAAACACATAAAAAGGTAGCTTTATGTTGTATTATTTTTCATCAGAAATTTTGCTTGTAAAAACATCTTTATATATAAGATATATCAGAATGTGTTTCATGATAATTTATTATTACTTTATTTACTTACTATTGAGATATATTTCAGTTATAAATTTAAACAGATAACTTCAATATTGATAGATTATACAAACTGGTGTGTAATACTTATGAAAAAGGGGAATTTCCATCAGACTTCAAAAAAAGTGGTATAGTCATGATACCAAAGAAAGCAGGAACAGATAAATGTGAAGAATACAGAACAATTAGTTTAACTAGTCGTGGATAAAAAATCTTAACTAGAATTCTACACAGAAGAATTGAGTGTAGAGTGGAAGAAGTGTTAGGAGAAGACCGATTAGGTTTCAGAAAAAGTATAGGGACAATGGAAGCAATTTTAGGCCTCAGATTAATAGTAGAAGGAAGATTAAAGAAAAACAAACCGACATACTTGCCGTTTATAGACCTATAAAAGGCATTCGATAACGTAGACTGGAATAAAATGTTCAGCATTTAAAAAAAATTAAGGTTCAAATACAGAGATAGAAGAACGATTGCTAACATTTACAGGAACCAGACAGCAACAGTAATAATTGAAGAACATAAGAAAGAAGCCGTAATAAGAAAGGGAGTCCGACAAGGATGTTCCCTATCCCCGTTACTTTTTAATCTTTACATGGAACTAGCAGTTAATGATGTTAAAGAACAATTTAGAATCGGAGTAACATTACAAGGTGAAAGTTAAAGCTGGTACGATTTGCTGGTGATATTATAATTCTAGCCGAGAGGAAAAAGGATTTAGAACAAACAATGAATGGCATGGATGAAGTCCTGTGCAAGAACTACCGCATGAAAATAAACTAGAACAAAACGAAGGTAATGAAATGTAGTAGAAATAACGTAGATGGACCACTTAATGTGAAAATAGGAGGAGAAAAGATTATGGAGGTAGAAGAATTTTTTTATTTTGGAAGTAGAATTACTAAAGATGGACGAAGCAGGAGCGATTTAAAATGCCGATTTGCACAGGCGAAACGAGCCTTCAGTCAGAAATATAATTTGTTTACATCAAAAATTAATTTAAACATCAGGAAAAGATTTTTGAAAGTGTATGTTTGGAGTGTCGCTTTATATGGAAGTGAAACTTGGACGATCGGAGTATCTGAGAAGAAAAGATTAGAAGCTTTTGAAATGCGGTGCTACAGGAGAATGTTAAAAATCAGATGGGTGGATAAAGTGACAAATGAAGAGGTGTTGCGGCAAATAGATGAAGAAAGAAGCGTTTGAAAAGATATAGCTAAAAGAAGAGACAGACTTATAGACCATATATTAAGGCATCCTGGAATAGTCGCTTTAATATTGGAGGGACAGGCAGAAGGAAAAAATTGTGCAGGCAGGCCACGTTTGGAATATGTAAAACAAATTGTTAGGGATTTAGGATGTAGGGGTTATACTGAAATGAAACGATTAGCATTAGATAAAAAATCTTGGAGAGCTGCATCAAACCAGTCAAATGACTGAAGACAAAAATAATATATATATTACGTATTATAGTCACAATTTTATCTGAAATCTCTATTGCTGTTCTTTTTATTGATTTCTTTTTTAAAAGTATTGTTCTGATGCATTTTAACCCTTAACTGGTCGTGTCAGGTCTGTATGACCCGAGACACTTTTTTATATTTAAAGTTTAATATTTGCCTCAATGGTATTAGGTTGGCAAGCCTGCTAATCTATCGTAATCCGTTCTATCAGTCAGTATCCAGCTTCCCTTAGTTTGTGTAATATGAGTAACAAAAATAAGCTATTTGATCCAACACGACCAGTTGTGTTACACTGTTGCAAGAGATTTTCTTAAAAATTTTGGCCACATTTTAGTACAAAATTTACTTGTTAAAAGGTATCTCACTCCGGAAAACCCAAAAATACTTGAACAAAATAAAATTATATTTTGTAGATCATGACATTACTGTAGTTTATGTTCAACAATCAGAGGACTGAGATGTGGAAGTTAGAACGAAACATAAACACTGTCCACCAAGGACAGTAAATATAACATTGTTTGTGTGAAATGTGGGCACTATATTTTTAAAAATCACTCTTATTTTATTTGTAAAGATTGTGATTAATGTTAGTGTTGGAAATAAAGAATTTCTTACTCTGAAATAATAAATTTAAGAAAAAATATATACAAATGTACTTTTCAGGACATCAATTTGACACCCAGGCAAATTGTGCATTGTTTACTTGTAGATGTTTGGCTCAGTTCAAAAATTTTTTATTTGAAAAGATATTTACAGATGTGTTGTAAATGTGTCTTCAATAATCAATCAGGAATAATTATCTTTTTACACCAGCAAAGTTCATTTAAAATGAAGATCTTTATTTTTTTCAAAGGTTTTGTAATTTCTGTTTTTCTTTGATTATTTTGTTTTAAACGAGAACATATTTATTTTTATCTGAATAAAACATAGTTTATTTTTCGAATATAAGTCTTCATTTCTTTTTAATTTAATTTACAAATGTTCAGGTCATAGTGACCTGACACGACTAGTAATGTTATAAAAAGAGTGTGACCGGTTAACGGATAAATTTGTATGCTAAATAAATTTGAAATAGTGCCAGTTTTATTTTATTTACATAGGTTATTAAAAAACTTCCATGTTTTAATGTAGTTTTTCAAATAACAAATGAAAAATATAATTTTAATGGATATCATGAAATGAAAGGTATCCCTTGGAAGCTTATTTTGATATTTGGCTATTTACTGCTATGCAGATGTACAATTAATATTCATTTCTTCCCGGATTCTCACAGCACATATCAGTTGCAATGGTTGCTACAACTGTGATTATTCTCTTTCGCAGATGTTCAGTGGCACAAATCTTCTGCGAGGAAGCTGTTTTTCTTTACATATCTTATAAAAAATTCAAGTAGCAAATGATATTTTAATGGTCTTAATATTCCGTTAGTTTTATTCTTCTTTTTTTAAATCTTTATCAAATTTTGATCTTAGTTTCGTCGCCTCTGAAATAATTTTCAGTTTCTTTTTCCTTCTGTGTTGGTAACGAAGTCAAGTCACCCAATTTAAACAAAACCTTTACCTGCATCTGTTGGAAATTTTTTTTTTATTTCAGAAGAGTATAATAATAGGCTGTACTGTTTTGTGCTCTTTTTCTGATGCCTTAAACTTTTTGTTAAGTTTATTTTTTTGTTTTCTTTATTTTTATAAAAGTATGTCTTTACTAACAGGTACTGCAGAAATTAATAGATATGTTAATCGTTACCTTGGAACATCTCATCTTTATAAAGTATCCAATAATGTGGAAACTCTTGAAGAGCATGTACATTTAACACCTTGGGAATTGCATGGTTTGAAAGCTATTGTTACGTATCTGCATGCTTTACCGACAAATAAAAAGATGTTCCTGAACTAATTAGAGATCCAGTAGCACTGTTAAAGGATGTCAGAACACTGGTCGAGCAACATAGATATGATAGCCCTGAGTTAGCTGTAACTGGCCGACCTGTATTAAGAACAAAGGTAAATTTTATAAATTTGTTTACTTATATGTATTCAATTGTTAAAATTATTAGTTGCTAGAATCAAACCTAAATATAAAAAAAAACATTTTAGGAGTTAATATGATATTATGTAATTAATACGTAGTAACAGCGGGTAAGTAAGTTATCCTGCAGTGATTTAATCATTCAGCCACTAATTTGTGTAAATTTTATGAACTAATATTTTGCTATTTTATATATAGTCACAGTTTGTTAAAATTAATTGAAGCTAATTCTTTAAACAATAATATATGTGCTGTAGATTTCAATATGTTTTCCCAAATAATGCATATGTTACTACCAAGTAGAAAAATGTTTTTTTTTTTATTCCTCTATTAATTTTAAGAGTCATTGACTGTTCTGATCATTTGTCATTAACTGTTTTTCCAAGAAACTGCACCTGGTATCGGTTAACTTTGGTGATCTTTGAGAGCTGGTTCATAAAATGTGGTTTGGGTCAGTGATACTTGACACCGTTCGATTTTGCAGATGTTATTCCTTACTATGTCTAAATGTTGGAAAACTGTCAGGTTATAAGGGATGGCGTTTACTATTTTATCTATGATCAAGCATGAGATTGCTTTTTTAAAGTGAAACTGCAATGGAGTATATATAATTTAAATGCTTGAAACTACACCCGATACCCTTTAACTTCAGTGACCTCTAGAAGCTGATTCATTAAATCTGGTTTTGGCAGTTATCATTTACTTTACAGCACACTCTTTAATTTCCAGGTTGTTATTCCAACATTTTAATTCTTTATTTAGGTTAGATGATAGTTTATAAAATTTTTACTTGCTGTTGTTACATAATAGTAATAGTGCTTTTATTTGCAATAGAACAATTTTAAAATGAAAATGATGATAAAGATTCTAAAATATAGTAAATAAATTTATATTAGTGTACTATTTTTCTAAAATTAAATAATGCGTAATTTTTTCTTCTCTAAATGTTATTCAGAAACTGAATGTCATGAGAAATATAGTATTATTGCGATCAGAGTCGTGTAATCAAATTTACCAAACAACTAGTTTTTTAATTGACTTTTGTGGTGTAGTACCTTCAGCTTCTTAGAATATTACTGTATAGTTTAATGATATTATAAGGCCATATAGCACATCATATAGCATTTTACCATATTTTTAACTTGTTTATATTACAGAGTACGGACAAATGAGTACTAGGCTTGTTTATGACTACATAATAATTGCGGTACTACCTCTTACATGTACCTAAATTGATGCTTTATTTAATCATTTTTAATTAATATTATTTATGTGATAATTAAACTTTTAACTACAGGACATCCATTATAACACTGTAAAACATGTTAGTAAGAGGTTCTGGTTAAAAAATTTGTTATTGTATCATTTTGGGTGTAAATAAGTATAATTTTATACTACGTATAACTGTAAAATTTTTGAATTGTCAGGTTATCCTTTTATAACAGTGAGAATAACCTATTTTATTTTTGTTTATCAGTATAAGTAAAGTGCTGCAAATTATTAAGTTAATTATGAATTATATAATTAAAATGGTAGCAGTAAAATCATAAAATTTTTATAATGTCTGTATTTCTTGTGTAATCAGAATATAAGTAGCATACAAATTTCATGTAGCGGGAAATAAATTAGCATTAATTTAGTTGTATTTTACGCATTTCTTCTTTACATGTTTTTTTTATTTTATAAATTATTATTTTTAATTTTAGTTCTGCTTTTAATTTATCAAGTATACATAATGTCCCAAGAGGTGTTGGCCAAACGTAAGAGACTGATTCAGGACATCAAAATAATCAAGTTCATATGAAAAGATCTTTCTCCATTTTCCTTGTCTGCCATTTTGGTGTTTTTTTTGGTTTTTTTTAGTAAAAATTTACATCTTAAGAATAAATTGAGGTATTTTAATGAAATTTGTAGTGTGCCAATTTTGTGCACCGTTTCCACTTTCTTTATTAATTGAATTAAAAATAGTAAATTTTAATTTCTATTATTAATAATAATAATACTAATAGAACTAGCAAAAGATATTCAGACTGCGTAATTTTACGATCCACTTAAGTAATTTCAGCCACAGCTCAACCAGTTATCAATCAATTTAAACAAATTCTGTCTTTTATTCACAGTTAAATACTTAATATTTTATCTAATAAAATATAATTCAATAAAACTAATATTTATTAAGGTATTAATGATTGAAAGATTTTCTTGGACACCATGGAATTTTCAGTTAAAATTTTCAAACTTATTTATTTGTAGATGTTGAATACGTGCACTTCAAATTTCATTTAATATTTCAAACTGTTCTTAAGATACAGATTTTTGTTAAAAGAACACAAAATCGTGAACAGAGGGAGACAAAGCAAGGTAGAGTATTTTTTCGCATGAACCTTTTTGTTTTTTGATGTCCTGAATCAGTCGGTCAACACTTCTTGGCACATATAACTTGATTTAGAAAAAACTGTCAACTCGCTGCAATAAAATCCCTTATTCCTTACTCGATTACTTGATGTTCAGAAATAAAAAATTCAATAATTATTTTGTTTTATTAATAATAATTTATAAAAATTATCAATATTTTTCTTATGATTCATTTAATTTCATTATGTAGGATGTGGAACATAGAATGTCGTTGATGAAGAATTATGGTAATCAAGGGTGGGTTGGAAGCGGTGAAAATAAAAGTAAACATTTTAATGGTGGCGGGGGAAGTGGTAATAAAAAAGGTGCAGGGCCACGTAGAAGCAGAACAAGGTGTAAGAAATGTGAAGCGTGCCAGCAAAAAGACTGTGGTGAATGTGCGTTCTGTCAAGATATGGTCAAGTTTGGTGGACCCGGTAGAGCTAAACAGACTATCATTATGCGGCAGCACCTGCAGGTTAGACAGCGTATAGTATGTTATAATCATCCAAGATTTTGTATCATCCAAGCGATACCTAATTCTTCATCAGTGTATTCTTTAATGTATTTTTTAAATTTAAGATGTGTTTTTAGTTCTTAAAACTCCTGTAAATAAATATTAAAAATTTGCAGTTATTCTGACCTCCATCTCTATTAAAAAGAGAACTTCCTGATTCTGAGATTAGGCATAATCTTAATTCAAAATTGAGATCATATCTACATGTCCTTGACCCGCATGAGAAAGCAATAAAAAAAATGTTTTTAAATTTTTCATCGAGGGGTTGAGATAATGAGGCTTTCATAAAATACAATCTCTTTTATGCAAGTTTATTTATTTTTTTTGAAGGTTTTTTTTGAATGCTACTTCATCCTTTGGTGGTACCCCTTCCAATATATATTAATAATATGATTAATATATATATTTTGAGAAAACCATTTATACACTACACTTGCTATCCATTAAATTTTGTGATTAGATTCTTTATGATCAGACATTCTGTTTTCATTCTTGGTTTTTCAACCAAGATGAAAACATTGTAACACCTTCAACTGTCTGATTTCACGGGAAAAAATAAAATATCGTAGCATTCAAGAAATTATTTTCAGAAAAAATCAAAAATCATAATAGGTTAATATATTTGTGTCCCCTTGCTCCTCCATTGGATTCTTGCAGGAGTCCCTAATCCTTTTAATTAAAACTCCCTAGTGCTCTTAAATAACAAGAATTAAAATATTTGATGTTTGAATCATTCTCTTTGAGAATAACTGTCTCAAAAAATATTTTAAAAAAGCCACGAAAAGTTCACATATCACAGATTAACACTTCACAGAATATTTAAATATTTACAGTACTACTGTGAAAAAGGTCAAAATGCTCATTAAAAAAAATTGATTTACTTGATCAACTGATGATTTTACCTTAAAAATTATGCAGTGTTAAATGTAAAAAAAATCAAAATTTTTTGTAAAAAATTTCCATCCCAGTAAAATAAATTATTTTTATTTTAGAGTATAATTGCCAAAAAACACTTGGTCCATTTGAGCCCCCATCAGTCAACATCTACTTCATAAAATATTTTGAATAATAGCCTACAATTTGAAAAACAGATGTAGTATCAAAAATTTAAAAAAAATTAAAGAAATTTTTAAATTGTTAAGTTGGGGATCCAACTTGAGTTTTCTTTTAAATTTGCATATCGTCTACATTTAATACAAATATAGTTTGATTAAGGTAAAAAAAAATTACAGTTAACTAAAAGAAATTATAGGTACATAATGCCCTCTTGTCTAACGGGGTTGTAGATCAAGCTAGAAATGGGTTTATTAACAGCAAAATATTTGTGCCAAATTTCAACTTTTTGGGCAATAGGTTTTGAAGGTAGGAGCCAAAAGCTGTTTAGAAATAATATTGAGTAACTCACACCACTAAATTCGATTAACTTGAAACTTTGGAATTTTAAATAATTCTAGTATTTTTGAAGGAACCTTCAATGTACTAAAGATCAACTTTCCATGACCACCATACAAGAAGTCAAGAATTAAAAATGTGAAAGCTATCCCTGTCCATTTTTAATTTTGTTCAAAATTTAATTCCATTAATGTTCCATGTATAGAAATTGTTTGAACATTTTCACAATGTATATTAACCCAGATTGGAGATATCAAAATACAGACCAACTTTCCCTTCGTTATGTTTTTAAAACTGCAATAAATAGTGCTCTAGCTGAAAAAGTAAAAACATTAAGATGTTAAATATCAGCTTTAAAAGCTGACACCTAATATGAAATCTAATTTGCGATGAAGCAAGTGCTGTTAATGTATAACAATAGTAGAATAGAAGTGCACTAGTCACTTTTGTCACTAGTTAAAGGTATGATGCTAAAAACATAACAATTTTGATTTAACTGTATCGTTTTACAATGTAACTGATGTTAAAAATTTTTGACTGAACATTCTGATAAATTTATCAGATAATTTAGTAATGTATGAACTATATTATTTTTTTAAATTTTATAACAGTCGTTTTGAGGTGATCGTTATGGTATTAACAATTAGGATAAATCTTGCAGTGGTCAACCAGTTTCTGTGACTGATGAGAAGCACCAAATGGAGATGGATGAATTGATTCTTATTACACAACAACCCATCGCCACCCAGATAGGCATATTGAAAGGACATGTAAGACTCTATTATTGCAAAACTGACCAATAAATGAATCTACTGTAAAATCTGTTCTCAGTGTGTGCCATGCAAACTCACAACAACAAAATGAATATTGTGAACAGCTTTTAAAACTTTATCAAGGGAGATGACTTCCTTTTCATTATTGTGATGGGAAAGTACATCATTACAATCCAAAAGAAAACTGGTAGAGCATGGAATACCGGCAGTATGGTTCGCCACAATCATAAAAATTCAAAACCCAGCCGTAGGAAAAAATAGTATTGTTTGGGATTCCAAACACTTGCTGATGACTGGACTGCGTGCAATTTTTTGTCTAAGCAGACTGTATGTTCAGTGATATATAGATATGTTGAAACACCTTTAGGGACGTGTTTGACAATCCACGGAGCCAATATTCTGCAGCATGATAATGCTTGGTCACGTATATCATGTGCAACTGCCAATGCAAAGTGAAGTTGAAATTTGAACCTGATTTTGAAGTTAAATTTCACCACCTGCATACTCAACAGATTTGGATCCCTTTAATTTTCACTTTTTTCCAGAATTAAAGAGGGATATTAATGGTATTCATTTCACTTATGAATGATGAACTGAAGGATGTAGTGAGGTCATGAATCAAGGAATCACCACCATCGTTCTTCATTGACCAAATGGGAGACTGGTTCACAGTTTAGAAGAATTGTGTAGCTGTAAATGATGACCGACTAACAGGAAAAATAAATGTAAGATTTTGTTGTAAAAAAATGTACTTTTATGCCGTATTTGTTTCATTTGATTATCTCAATGTTATTTGGGAATTATGAGTGACTGTGCATTACATTTCAGACACCTCGTATTTTAACCTAGAAGCACCTCAAAATTCCTTTTTTTTTATAAAATGTATTTTTAATAAATTTATTGTAAAATAAGTAGTTGATAAGGTTATAAAAGGTAAGACATAAAAGAGTGACATTGTTTTGTAATGTTGTACATATTATGCAATTCAATACTTCAATAGTTGTTGTTAAAATAACAAGTTATAGTGTTTAGTTACTGTTATAAGTAACTGAATCATTTGATGACAAATTTTTTTTACGTGGTACATAATTTTTTATGCATATCAACTATTAAATTAAATAAAAACAACAGTATTCAAAACAAGTTATTATGTGAGTCACAAGTTAGATGTGTTTTATATCTTTTGTCAACGAATTTTAGCCATTGATTATAGTTGTGTTAAAAAGAATTGAGGTGGTTTTTTTATCCCTCCATCATTCTTTCAGTGATCAAAATCTGTTATTAATTATTATAAACATTTTCTTGTAGAAATTTAATCAAGGATAATGAGAAAACAATTTTATTGGATTGCTAAAAAAAGGAGTTATCTTGTGGAAAGTTTTTTTAATACTTTCCATTATGAATTTAACTTATAATAAAGAAATAAGATAGTGAGTGACCATTTTTAGCTTTCCTTTTTTCCCCAAAAATTAATACTTAATACAAAAATTAATAATTTTGAAATTAATTTTGGTAGATTAACAGAAAAATGGTTTGGGTACAAAATAAAATGACTTTTTTTTTAACATTGCAGTGTGAAGTGGTTATAAAACTCAAAATCTTTGATGATCTATTGACAGACACATTCAAATTTTCATACAAGATGTTGCCATCTAAATAACATTCACCTATTATGTACATTCCAAAGGAGCACAAATAATGAGTTTGTTTATAATGCAGCTTTTATGTACCTATAAACTGCTATCATCTTCATCATCGTGCCTTAAATGTTGAAGAAATTTCTTTAAAAAAAATTGAATATTGCCAGAATTAAATTGTTTGATTCAAGCAGATAATGAAGTAATAACTGTGGATGTTTAAAATTAAAGATTCTGAAACAATTGCCAAGAGACAATATTTTAGTTGGGCGCTTTTTTTTCTTAAAATCACATACATATTTTGAATATTTTTCAGCTTTACAATATATTGATAGTTAACTCTTTTTAGCAAAATGAATTATTTAAAATAGTAAGAACAAAAAATGAACTTATTATCTTTATCAGACACACCAGTCACAAATTTTGTCATCCAATTTTTAGGTAAAATGGTAAGACAAAGATTTTATACCAATCCTCTCATGATTGTCATATGCCCAATTTACTTAATAAAAATTTATGTTTTAATGCATTGTTATTAACAAAAAGTAAGTAATGAGTCAGTTTTCTATAAGTGTTCTAGTCTAATTGGGGGACCAATGAATGAAAATAAACAATACTGATGATTATACCGTTAATGTACCTAACATATTTGCTAAATAGTGCCATTATCAACACGTATATTTTATCTTTGCTCTAAGACTATACCTAATTAAGTTAGCTTATAGAATTCAGGTAAACAGACTGCACATTCGAGTGTTCAGGTGGCCGACTCGCAAGCATTTCCTGCAAATCCTGATTCATATAAAAGAACTATGTGATATTCAGTAACCCAAGTGCTATTGTATTTTACAAAAATTATATATGTATTTTTCATTTAAATAAATTAAGACATGTTAAAATGATCAATAAATATTTCTTACCTTGTTTGGTACATCTGATTACCGATCAGTATTTTAGTCATTAAAATTGTTTATTGTAAACTGTTTTTTTGAGTTTTGTAAGAGTTATGAAATTGTCAACTGTAAAAGTTGATTAATATTTTTAGACTAAATTTCTATGATAATAAACAAATAATAAATTTAATTCAGTTTTTGTCATTTAATTGTTAGAAATCTGTAATGCTGTCAGTATTAAAATTTACAAT